>NC_139643.1:44036848-44066848 GCF_964638095.1 Poromitra crassiceps | reverse complement strand
TATTTGAAAGGAGGCACGCGATTGACATCCTGTTTCAACAGGAAATACATCACAGTAAAGATGCAGGATGCTCTCCAAATGCCATGTCATTGCGATTTGAATCTCTGCACTAGTCTTGCTCCCCTCACCTCCACTGCTCAGTGTATTAACCCCCTCACCTCCTCACGGCCGTGCTACACTGCTCAGTGTATTAACCCCCTCACCTCCTCACGGCCGTGCTACACTGCTCAGTGTATTATTAACCCCCTCACCTCCTCACGGCCGTGCTACACTGCTCAGTGTATTAACCCCCTCACCTCCTCACGGCCGTGCTACACTGCTCAGTGTATTAACCTCCTCACAGCCGTGCTACACTGCTCAGTGTATTAACCCCCTCACCTCCTCACGGCCGTGCTACACTGCTCAGTGTATTAACCTCCTCACGGCCGTGCTACACTGCTCAGTGTATTAACCCCCTCACCTCCTCACGGCCGTGCTACACTGCTCAGTGTATTAACCCCCTCACCTCCTCACGGCCGTGCTACACTGCTCAGTGTATTAACCCCCTCACCTCCTCACGGCCGTGCTACACTGCTCAGTGTATTAACCCCCTCACCTCCTCACGGCCGTGCTACACTGCTCAGTGTATTAACCCCCTCACCTCCTCACGGCCGTGCTACACTGCTCAGTGTATTAACCCCCTCACCTCCTCACGGCCGTGCTACACTGCTCAGTGTATTAACCCCCTCACCTCCTCACGGCCGTGCTACACTGCTCAGTGTATTCATTAATTGTGATTTGAAAAATTCCCAGCTGAGGCCCGGTGCTATTTGTTGAAGCCAGTGGCTCAGAGCTGCAGCAGGGCGAGAGAGAGTCTGGACTGCTTACAGAGGCGTTCCACCCTACTGAAACTGATCGGCCAGCGCCGACCGACCCACTGTTGGCTCTCCACCGGGCCAGAACCGGCAGTCTGTTCATTCATACTGGCCGCCTGAGAGCCTCTCATCTTCCAGGCATTTGCTGCACTCCACCTGCGCACAGCAACACATCTTTCCACTGGTGTTTGTCTGAAGAGATCCGGCCCCGAGGAGACCATCTTCCGAGATAAATTAAACATGCATTGCTAAATGCTTTTTAACGTCCAATTACGCCCAGCACGCTTTTCATTATACCAGGAAAACTCTCTCTGAACGAACGCGTGTAGATGGCTTGATAAATAACGCCGAAAGCTATTTTCCATGTTGTGAAATCGAGATCAATAAACTTGTTTTAGCCCCTGATTAGAATGCAGCGTTGTGTCTCTGCTATCTGCTGTGATTGAAGATGGATATCACTGAAGCAGTCAGCCTCCGTTGCCATGCCGATCTATCTTTGGTTGCATGATGAGGTGCCAAGTGATGGTTGGTCAATATTTATAGACTCATAACGGCGTGCTTTATGTGCACACGTTGGGTTTCTCTGTGACACTCTGTCTGTAACACTCTGTCTGTGACACTCTGTCTGTAACACTCTGTCTGTAACACTCTGTCTGTGACACTCTGTCTGTAACACTCTGTCTGTAACACTCTGTCTGTAACACTCTGTCTGTGACACTCTGTCTGTAACACTCTGTCTGTAACACTCTGTCTGTAACACTCTGTCTGTAACATTCTGTCTGTAACATTCTGTAACATTCTGTCTGTAACATTCTGTCTGTAACACTCTGTCTGTAACACTCTGTCTGTAACATTCTGTCTGTAACATTCTGTCTGTAACATTCTGTCTGTGACACTCTGTAACATTCTGTCTGTAACATTCTGTCTGTAACACTCTGTCTGTAACACTCTGTCTGTAACATTCTGTCTGTAACATTCTGTCTGTAACATTCTGTCTGTAACACTCTGTCTGTAACACTCTGTCTGTAACACTCTGTCTGTAACACTCTGTCTGTAACATTCTGTCTGTAACACTCTGTCTGTAACACTCTGTCTGTAACACTCTGTCTGTAACATTCTGTCTGTAACATTCTGTCTGTAACATTCTGTCTGTATCACTCTGTCTGTAACATTCTGTCTGTAGCATTCTGTCTGTAACACTCTGTCTGTAACACTCTGTCTGTAACACTCTGTCTGTAGCATTCTGTCTGTAACATTCTGTCTGTAACACTCTGTCTGTAACATTCTGTCTGTAACATTCTGTCTGTAACATTCTGTCTGTAACACTCTGTCTGTAACACTCTGTCTGTAACACTCTGTCTGTAACATTCTGTCTGTAACATTCTGTCTGTAACATTCTCTCTGTAACATTCTGTCTGTAACATTCTGTCTGTATCACTCTGTCTGTAACATTCTGTCTGTAGCATTCTGTCTGTAACACTCTGTCTGTAACACTCTGTCTGT
The DNA here is from genome assembly GCF_964638095.1 of Poromitra crassiceps. Lineage (NCBI taxonomy): Eukaryota > Metazoa > Chordata > Actinopteri > Beryciformes > Melamphaidae > Poromitra > Poromitra crassiceps. The sequence continues at coordinate 44,064,491 of NC_139643.1, read as the reverse complement.
AACACTCTGTCTGTAACACTCTGTCTGTAACATTCTGTCTGTAGCATTCTGTCTGTAACATTCTGTCTGTAACACTCTGTCTGTAACACTCTGTCTGTAACACTCTGTAGCATTCTGTCTGTAACATTCTGTCTGTAACACTCTGTCTGTAACACTCTGTCTGTAACACTCTGTCTGTATCACTCTCATCTCTCTTCTTCGCCAAATTGAGCCCCCCCCCCTTCTCCCTCCTCCCCGGTTCACCAGCCGCAATTTCTCTTTCTATCCCGCTACCCTCCATCTTTCCATCTTTCCATTTAATATTCTTCCTCTCCTAGAGTCTTTGTGACTCCATTGCTCCCCCGTGTTTACGTAATGGGTCCTTTCAAAGCCATTTTGCGTCGGAGCGTCTTTAACTATGTTCGGCATTTTACTCCCATCTGGCCAGAACGCCGAGCAAAGCGATCCATTTGTTAAGCGGGAGAAAATGGGGTCGAACACAGTCAAACTTTCTACCACTGACACTGACACTGACACTGACACTGACACTGACACTTAAGCGTTCCCTCCCTCCCCCGACTACTCGCTTTTGTGCCGCGGTGGCGAAGAAACGTGCGGCGTGGGGCTTGGCCGGCACCCAAAAAGATCCACAATAAATCTTCCCAAACAAGTCAATAGGCATGAAATTACAAAGTCCTCCGTTCTCTCTGTAGTGGTGTTTAAAAAGAACACTGAGTAAGAGTGAGTGCACCAATTTAAAGAATCAAAATTCGATTTGAATCTTTTGCAGCAGTGGCTACAGTTGCTGTCTTTTTGTTAGGTTGGACGGCACTGAAGAGGGAGAGAGAGGGAGAGAGAGAGAGAGAGAGAGAGAGAGAGAGGCATGTGACAGGCAATGCTGAGAGATCAGAAACCCACACCTTAACAGCTCCGTTAGCCTATCGGGAGTGATCTGTACCCTGGCTCTCAGCCAATCAGAATCCATCTCTGCCCAGGCAGCCATTAGGCCACAGGAGCAATGGGACCTGTGGGGTGGGGGTGGGGGGGGGGCCAACCTAATGCATAGTAATTACTACAAATTATTTTGCTATCTGCACACCATCCCACACGTTACAAAGGCTCTCCTAACGAGCGTTATTAATTAGACCGTACTCAACTCGCCTTTTATCGGCCGCCCAAATCCCCTTCATAGAAAACGATCGGATGATTAAATTATGGATTTTATACGAGGATTTGAAATGAAAGAAGGAGCTGTGCGGGAGTTTTTTTGCTCACGGGACACGCTGATAATTATGTAAAGTGTGTGTGCTGTGTGTGTGTTATGTTAGGAAAGAACAAACCCAGCGTTGTGTTGAGCTGCTGGACTAACTTTGTCAGCAGCAGCCTCACTATATAACAGATCCATATAACAGGGAAAGCTTCTTCAAAAACAGTTTTGGTTTTTATGTCAGAAGCCATGCTGCAGCATTGACAAGCCTTAAAAATGTACACGTTGCCGTCAACATGTGATGCATGATTTGTGTTGGGCTGTTACAGTTGTTATTGTGTTCTGTCTGTGTATGTGGGCTGTGGGCATGCATGTGTCTGCCTGTGTGCGTGTATCTGAAATGCTTGATCTATAATAATAATAATAATAATAATAGATGGGACTTATATAGCGCTTTTCCAGGGCTCAAAGACGCTTTACAATAGGCTAAACAAAACTAAACACTGGGGGGGCGGGGGGAGACGTTAGTGAACATATAACGACAGAGATTACACTAAACACTGAGTACTATGTGGGGGGGGGGGGCGATAGTGGTGGGACAAGACAGTAGACAGAGACAGCACACAAGCAAGGATGGGGGGAAGGAGCAGAGGGACTAAGGGAAGGCGGTGGAAAAGAGATGGGTTTTGAGGCGGGAGTGGAAGACTGTGAGGGACTCTGATGTTCTGATTTCTTGGGGGAGGGCGTTCCAGAGTCTGGGAGCTGCCCGAGAGAAAGCTCTGTCCCCAAAGCTGCGGAGTTTGGACTTGGGGGTGGAAAGGAGGTCGGCTGAGGAGGATCTGAGGGACCGGGAGGGTTGGTAGGGGGAGAGGAGGTCTGTGAGGTAAGGGGGGGCCAGTTTATGAAGGGCTTTGTAAGTGATGACCAGGATTTTGTAGTTGATGCGGTAGGGGATGGGAAGCCATCTATGTCATCTATGTCCTTTCACGACTGCCTCTGGCTCTGCATACTGGATTCCTCGTGTTCCCCTCGGCTCCCTCCTCCTCCTCCTCCTCCCCTAACCTCTCCCCGTCTCTGTGTGCGTAGGGCGGGCTCTGATGAGATTGACGGACAGGAAGCTGGAGCGAATGGGCATCATGCAGGAAGCCCAGCGGCAGCACATCCTCCAGCAGGTCCTGCAGCTTCGCGTCCGCGAGGAGGTCCGGACCCTCCAGCTACTCACACAAGGTAGACCTTACCAGCCAAACCCCTCGAGACCATCTGAAATACTCTCACCACATGGTACACATCACCAACCATAGGCCATTTACACCTGGCACTAACATGTGTTTTCTGTGATCAGATTGCAATCGGATATTGCTTGACCCCATTAGCCTGATTTCATTTACACCCAGGTGTCACCTGGTACTAATCCAACATCTAGGATCAACATTAAGGATCTTCAGCATTGGTTGATTTTTTTTTTTTTTTTTTTTCTCCAGTGGCAGCAAGGGATAGATAGGAAATATATATATATTTTTATTTTCCTTAAAATTACAGCAGTGATGGATACTTTTTTCATAACATAGGCTACATGTACTCTACCACTGTGCTCTACACACGTTTTTATATGACAATATATAAAATATAAAGAGGCATCCTCTTTGTCTATGGTGCGGCATAGTAGGATTGCCTTTTGGGAGGGTCTGGTGAGACGAAGGAGGAGCGCGGCCGGGAGAAACCCACAGAGCCTTAGCCCTCCATGCACCGAAGGGTCTTTCAATGCTGCGGTGTAGTACTAGCTCTATTGCAGCGGATTGGGGCATGATCAACCCTTCCGCGGGCAACGCTGCAGACAGAGTAGGAAGGCTGATACGTGAGCGGCTGCTTCCGGGACGCGGGTCCGGGTCTTAATCGGCCTCCGCTGGGTCTACTGGGCGAGGGTGTATGATGTTGGATAGTCTCCAGTGTCCACATTGAGATCTGATTGCGATCACATCCATGCAAACTCCAAGATTCAAGATTCAAGATTCAAGATTTTTATTGTCACTCCGTAGTACAAGTATCACGTGTGAAATTCTTGTGCTGTAGCATAGTGCAAAAATAAAAGATAAATAAATAAAAACAAGAGGCAACAAGCAATAAAGCAGTAAGACACGCCACAGACAGTGGCGTATTCACTGCCCATATGTGCAAATGGCATGAACATACTTTAAACATAATTAAGCATAATAACTCCATAGCATAGAGCAGCAGAAAAACACTGGTGACTGTTGTTGTATGTGGATTGAGAGGACGCATTGCATTTACACTTGTGTTCAACGTGGTCACAATGTCTCCCTGACCACTTCCGGAGGTGGTTTGGCCGATCAGATCGCAATCCCTCCTCAATGTGTCTTGGGGGCGTTGACGCCTGTACTTTCAAGTGGTCAAGTACTATCCGATTGCAATCTGATCACAGAAAACGCATGTTAGTGCCAGGTGTAAATGGGCTCTGAGTGTACTTCTCCCTGACTACGAGTTCACAGATCTCACACGGGGGGGATTGGCACCTCACATTTAGATCCATATTCATATCATCTAGTGCGGCACATTTATGTGCACGCCATCTGTTGTCATGGAAATCGCTGCATGTTTTAAAGCTGCACGGAGGCAAGCATTTTCTGTACAAATACACCCGTCTTACCAGCTTAAATCATAAAGTGGAGCGGTGAGAGAGAAGAGTGTATCATCGCTACCAGAGAGCCTGTATATTACCAGAGACCCTGTATATTACCAGAGACCCTGTATATTACCAGAGAGATATTCACTCTATTTGCCCAGATGAAAGTCTAGTGTCGGGTATGGACACTTTTCTGCCTACAGGTAGTGACGAATGAAAACTAATTATATATTATACATATTACACATACATATTTACATTTCATGGTAACTCAGTGACACCCAACAGAGTATATAGTAAGTAGTACTCATCTCACCATATCACTACAGGTGCTATTTCACACACAAGGCACAACAATCTTCAAGTGGAAGGACAGTCAGAAGCTGGCCCGTTGACAGCAGATCAAATTCCTTCACAGTTTCACCAAAAAGTGTTTTTTGTTACATCGTACATCAAGTTGGTTGGAAACCGGAGAATTGAATCTGCTTATTACATGCAAAGTATAAATCTAAGCATAATGACAGAAAACTGAACATAGGGGGATATATATACAGTGCGCACCAAACCGGTTCACATTATTACCACTATTGAATTTCACAGAATTAGCATTTTGTGATAACACAGATACATTACGCCGTAAGAAACAGAACATTTCCTCCTGCAATTTTCTATTTTTACTCTTCAGCACCCGACCACCATAAACTCATTTCTGTGCTTTATGGACTATGCATTTTTCACCGGGCATAATGAACCCTCGCTAGCGGGTCTCATAATAATGGCCAATCACTGGCCTCTCACTCGCACCTCCTCCTTCTCAGCTACTCATGTCTGCTCCTCAGCCAATTCTACCAGCTTCATTCCTCTGTCTCCAGTACTAGCAGCAGCCCCCATCAGCAGCTACCACATCAGCCACCGTCTGTCCACAGACACCCAAACAGATGTTTACCAGCAGCACGTTTCTAGGAAGTCTTTGTCACTCGGCAAAATTCTTAGAAAGCTTTTTGTTTTATCCCTTTATTTAACCAGGTTTGTCTTTTACAAGAGAGACCTGGCCAAGAATGGCAGCCGTTTCAGACACAAAACATAAAACTCACTCACAGGACAACAGTCAAGCTCAGAGTAAAATACAACAAGAGTGCAGGGGGAAATAAAATCATATGATCAATTAATTTAATTGAATTAATCATATTTGCAAGTATCAATAGACTTAGATTCCATAGAGTTTACCATGCTTTTAAATTCAGTGAGAGTGACTAGGTCCTGGAGTTTAAGCCCATTCTGTAGGTCAGTCATTCCCCAAAACGTGGTCCGCAAGGCTCCACCTGGTGGTACCCAAGAGCCTTGCTGACTGCCATGCCATCAGCCTCTCAGTGAATAAGATGTTTATCTGTTGTGTCAGTTTTGCGCATGATAATTGTTGTCTTGGTTATTTGTTGGTGGTTGTTGTTTTTATGAATAAAATTGTCGGTATACTCAGTGGGAAGTGGTACTTTGTAAATTTGGTTTGGTACATAGTGGTACTTGGTCTTGCTGTTGGCTACAGCCATAACAGCCATAAGCAAAGTGTCCTGAGACATAACCCATAAGTACCATGTTTTGGGGACAGAAAGACCGATAGATAACATGGGAGTCTACGTAGAATGGCTTTATAGATAAAAGCAGACCAGTGGCTGAGCCCAAGTGTTGTCAGAGCGGGCCAATTGACTTTGGAGAACAATATACGGTGAAGTGTAATAAAGCAAGCTCCTCTCCCTTGCCACTGTTTTGGTCCTCACTAGCGAGTGGAAGAGAGAGAGAGGGATGAGAGAAAGAGAGAGGGAGAGAGGGAGTTTTGCTGAGCGATGACACTTTGCTAAGGGCTTCTCTCAGCATCCCTCTCTCATCTCCTCCCTCTCTGGTCCCCGGTCCCTCTCTCGCATCCTCCCTCATTCTCCCCTCTCGTCCTCTCCTCTCCTCAGTAGTGACGATATGGGAGGCGACAGGCCACCAGCCTCGGCAGCGACAGGCCTCCGTAGGCCCCAGCAGGAAGCAGCCTGTTAGTGTGGAGCCTGCCTGGGCCGTGGGGAGAGAGGACAGAGGGAAAGCAAAGAAGGAGGGGGTGGTTGGGGGGGGGGGGGTGTGGGAGTAGATTTATCGAGTGAGAGAGAGAGAGATGTGGAGGCAGAGAGCGAGGAGATAACCCGGGGGAAGAGGGACAGAGAATGCAGTCAGGGACGTAGCCGAGGGTAAACCCACCTAAACGGAGTTAACCCACTTTTTATTTGCAGAAATTGGGTCTACCCATCTTTTTAGGCTGACCTAAATTATTTGCGACATAAACCGATAAGAATCATTATAGGAACTTGAAGCTACTGTAGGATCAGACTGGTGTAAGTTAGGTGAGGATAGGCTATTTACAGTAAGGAGTAAATCACACAGATTTATGCTTTTCTGACAATATAGGTGATTTTGGTTTGATATTGGAGGTTGTTTGCCTTATGCTGATCAGGCCATACAGTGGTTCATCCAGCTTTTGATTTACCAGCTACATCAGTGAACGTATAATGTTTGATGTGAAGGTCAGCGAAGGTTCGGTCCGTCGGGAGGACAAAATTAGGAGACGGTGTGAAAAGGACAGTTTGCTATTCTGCCCCCTCTGGACATGCTGTTTGCAGGGTTGTCCCCTCTGGACATGCTGTTTGCAGGGTTGTCCCCTCTGGACATGCTGTTTGCAGGGTTGTCCCCTCTGGACATGCTGTTTGCAGGGTTGTCCCCTCTGGACATGCTGTTTGCAGGGCTGTCTCCTCTGGACATGCTGTTTGCAGGGTTGTCCCCTCTGGACATGCTATTTGCAGGGTTGTCTCCTCTGGACATGCTGTTTGCAGGGCTGTCTCCTCTGGACATGCTGTTTGCAGTGTTGTCCCCTCTGGACATGCTGTTTGCAGGGCTGTCCCCTCTGGACATGCTGTTTGCAGGGCTGTCCCCTCTGGACATGCTGTTTGCAGGGTTGTCCCCTCTGGACATGCTGTTTGCAGGGCTGTCTCCTCTGGACATGCTGTTTGCAGGGCAGTCCCCTCTGGACATGCTGTTTGCAGGGCTGTCTCCTCTGGACATGCTGTTTTCAGGGCTGTCTCCTCTGGACATGCTGTTTTCAGGGCTGTCTCCTCTGGACATGCTGTTTGCAGGGCTGTCTCCTCTGGACATGCTGTTTGCAGGGCAGTCCCCTCTGGACATGCTGTTTGCAGGGCAGTCCCCTCTGGACATGCTGTTTGCAGGGCTGTCTCCTCTGGACATGCTGTTTGCAGGGCAGTCCCCTCTGGACATGCTGTTTGCAGGGCAGTCCCCTCTGGACATGCTGTTTGCAGGGCTGTCTCCTCTGGACATGCTGTTTGCAGGGCTGTCTCCTCTGGACATGCTGTTTGCAGGGCAGTCCCCTCTGGACATGCTGTTTGCAGGGCTGTCTCCTCTGGACATGCTGTTTGCAGGGCAGTCCCCTCTGGACATGCTGTTTGCAGGGCTGTCTCCTCTGGACATGCTGTTTGCAGGGCAGTCCCCTCTGGACATGCTGTTTGCAGGGCTGTCTCCTCTGGACATGCTGTTTGCAGGGCTGTCTCCTCTGGACATGCTGTTTGCAGGGCTGTCTCCTCTGGACATGCTGTTTGCAGGGCTGTCTCCTCTGGACATGCTGTTTGCAGGGCTGTCTCCTCTGGACATTCTGTTTGCAGGGCTGTCTCCTCTGGACATGCTGTTTGCAGGGCTGTCTCCTCTGGACATGCTGTTTGCAGGGCTGTCTCCTCTGGACATGCTGTTTGCAGGGTTGTCCCCTCTGGACATGCTGTTTGCAGGGCTGTCCCCTCTGGACATGCTATTTGCAGGGTTGTCCCCTCTGGACATGCTGTTTGCAGGGCTGTCCCCTCTGGACATGCTGTTTGCAGGGTCTGAGAAAATGGAAGGAAGGAGATGGAAGGGTAATAATTTCTAGGCGCAGGGCACACTTCCTAGAGCTGTTGCTAGGGGGGGGTTACAGCTGTAACCATGTTGGAAACTGAGAGAGGGAGGGAGAGAGAGAGAGAGAGAGAGCGAATATATACAGTATACGTTTTTTATATTGACTGTTTGCTTGTTGATTGATTGTCATATTTGAGTTATAATTACCTATTTATTAGGGTTTTTGAGTGTACATGTATTTTTGATTGTACATATATCATTTTTATTGTTGCATTATTGTTCATATCTGTTTGCTTTGGCAATATAAGCACTTTATTTTCATGCCAATAAAGCTCATTGAAATGGAATTGAATTGAGAGAGGGAGAGAGAGAGAGAAGTGAGAGAGAGATGAGAAGATACGGGAGAGGGAGAGGTGATGGGATGATGGAGAGAAGGAACAGTGATGTGAGTGAGTGGAGAGAGAGGGAAATGGAGAGAGAGAGAGAGAGAGAGAGATGGAGAGAGAGAGAGAGAGAGAGAGAGAGAGATGGAGAGAGAGAGAGAGAAAGAGAGATGGAGAGAGAGAGAGATGGAGAGAGAGAGAGAGAGAGGGAAATGGAGAGAGAGAGAGAGAGAGGAGAGAGATGGAGAGAGAGAGAGAGAGAGAGATGGAGAGAGAGAGAGATGGAGAGAGAGAGAGAGAGAGAGAGATGGAGAGAGAGAGAGAGAGAGAGAGATGGAGAGAGAGAGAGAGAGAGAGAGAGAGAGAGATGGAGAGAGAGAGAGATGGAGAGAGAGAGAGATGGAGAGAGCAGGTGATGAGAAAGTAGGTAGAAAGACAGAGAGAGGAGAGGCGGTGAGAAGATGGAGAAGAGCGAGAGCGTGAGAAGAAGAGGAGGTGAGAAAAGGAACCATTCCTTCCTGTCCAATCAGATGGCAGATGAAACGGAGGCTTGAAAAACACCAACTGGCACAGTGACAGGTCTAACTTGTGTATGTGTGTGTGTGCGTGTGTGCGCACGTGTGTGTGTGTGTGTGTGTGTGTTGGCACCTACATACATCTAGAAGATGCCTGATAGAGAAAGGGAGGGATCATGAGCGACATGCACACAAAGAGAGGAACAGGATAGAGAGACTAAAGTGAGAGAGAGAAGGATACACTACACTGTGTAACGAGAGAGCGAGCAGGAGAGAGAGAGAGAGAGAGAGAGAGAGAGCGTGCGAGGTACATAATAGTGAAAAGGTGAGGGAGAGAGAGCGGGCGAGAGAGAGAGAGAGGCAGGCGGGTGTTGTAATTACTGCAGTGTACCCAGACAGAATTAGCCAGGACGGACAGTGATTAACCTTTAAGGCTTGCTGGGCCATGCCAGCGAAATAATTAGATTTACCCTCGCTCTGTGCCACCGGGGGCAGCGGAGAGGGAGGCTCATCCCCTATCGCTTACAGTCAACAGAGACTGACCGATGCTGTCCACACAGACAGACAGCCATGCCCCACTCAGCTTACAGCCTCAGAGGACCACTGACACGCAGCAGCCACACTGGGCACAGCACAGGCCAGGGTGACATCGCAGAAAGGAGGGTATGAGAGCCTTTTTCACCTCAGCCATTTTGTGTCTAAAAGGCAGGAAGTAACACAGGGGCAAAGCAAAACATTAACAAGGGCCACACGGCAATGGAACCCCTAAATGGATTGGAAGTTGGAAACCCATATTAATGTTTGCTTGCGCCTGTGTTACTTCCTACACAAAATGGCTGCTGGTGAAAAAGGCCCAATGATGGGGAAACTACTTAGTTTAAGCAAAGTCAGTCACATGAAACTCCTATTCATACTACATCTATAAGACACCAGTGTTTTTTTGTTTTGTTTGCTTAGCTCACATAGATGTATAGGCTACATATCGCTTGTATCCTTCAATGTCAACTTCTCCGGAACTTCTCAGAAAAACATAGTTAATAGTGTCCATTTTTAATTGTAAAATACATCGTGTTTGTCAAAGGAGTAAATAAAAACGAAAGATGAAATCAACAGAAAACCAAATTGGCCCATAAAACAAGACCCATGAAAAGCACGTCAAACATGAAAAAGAAGGTTCATAAAAAAAGATGCATAAAAGCAAGCCTGTAAAAGTTTTTAGGAGGTGATTTAAAAGATGGCTTACAGAGCTGGCTAGACTCTGGAAGACCTGTCCAAGATGATTGTGTTGTTGAAGGATATGTTTTTGATTTGACATATTGCAAAAGCTGGCCTGTCTATGTCTGATACAGAGGCATTCATTGTATTCATTTTATATTTATCCTTCAATAGCTGTGTCCATGGAAACAAACACAGATCTTTGGTAACGAGACAAAATGTACAGTGCCGGGCTAAAAACAGAAGCATACTGTATGTCTGTCCGCTGGTAAATAAAGTGAGTGATGCATTCTGGGACGACCCTCCCACTCTCCTGCTTCTGTGACTTGCAGTGGGCGTGGGGTCATCGTTAAGGCTTAACGAGACCGTGTGTGTTGTCCAGTTATTTTCACTTAGTTTTTTAGTTAATCAATGATTGTTTTAAAGGTAAAACAACTAGAAAATCGTGCGCCTCACGCGCTCATTTCTAGCGTGCTTCGCGTGCTCGCCTGCTCAACTGTTATAACTATTATTATATGATTATGTCCTATTATAACTAAAACTAAGGGGGGGGGGGGAAACTAGACAACACAAACTACAGTACATTAAACAAACAAACAGAACAAAAGGTGCATCAGTATGAGGAGGGAGAGAAGCACTTGAGTACACCGGGCCCAGGTGCACCCAATCAGCCTCAATGACGACCCGGCCCACTGCAAGTCGCAGAACCGAGAGTGGGGAGGGTTGTCACACTTTCTGACAGTTCAAAAAGCTGAAATGTGGCAAAATGGGGGGGGGGGGGGGGGGGGGGAGAGAATGCTGTGATTAATTAGGTTGTTTTGTTGAAAATGTCATTTAGCCACTCAGTCATGTGTAAAAGCCACTGGGGAGTGACTGCACTGACTCTCTCTGGATCGTCTTTAACACAACGATTGGAAAGTTAGGCATTTCTCCACTCCTAAAAAAAAACAAAAACTCATTTTACTCTTCTTCTGTATTCAATTTCATGCTTGTAATCATTTCAGAGTTTTTCAATAACACTCCCATACCAGTAAATATGCTATTACTGGCTTGTGAAATCATCACTCTTAAAGAAACTTGAATTACGCAGCTGACAGCGCTTTATGAAAGTGCTTTTCTGAGTATCCAGTGCTCAGCTTTGAATATAGACACAGCCTCGCTGTATGCTTCCTTCAGTCTAACAGGCTCGTTTAAAAGAGAGGGAGGGGGGAAAGACAACATTGAAAGAAATGAGACAGATTCTTCACCGCCTTCACTTCTCTCCACTTTGTGCATTTCAGCCTGTTAACATCGTCCAGAATTAGCTTTTTTTTAAACATTTGCGAGAAGTTTGCCCTTTGCCTCATTCCTTGATTCTGTACTTTCAGCACTAGAGGATGACTATTGCAGGTGTACTGTTACATGGGTCATCTTTGTTGACATCAGCACTGTCGCTAATCAAATATAGATGATAGGCTTTGCAGTATCCTTAAAGTGAGAGGAGAACTCTTCTCTTAGTGGAAAAGGTCTTGGGAGGCCTGGGATTTGGACTTAAAGGGATACTCCACTTTTTCGGGAGTTTAGCTCATTTGCCACATCCCCCCCCCCCACATAACCAATATACTGTACACCAGGGATACTCAACTTGCTTTGCCCGTGGGCCACTTTCGTGAAATGATAGAAGGCCAGGGGCCAGTTAATAAACAAACAATATACATTTTTCTGTAGCAGATTGCAGGTTTTTGGGGTGTCAGCCGAAGTTTAGTCTGACAATGTTGCACACCGGATAGGTAGTTAGGTTAAGTACATACATAAGTGCCTGGGTAGCGAGCAGACGGCGGTATTTGACAATTTAGCAGCTAAATCATAGATTATTGAAAGATATTCCATATTCCAGGCTGAAATGCTATAACAGAAGTGTGAGTATTGGCCAGAATGACATGAACATTTGGACACTTATTCAGCGGGTATCTTGCATGTTCTGTTCAGGTGCACTGTAAAAAAAAACATGTGGACCGTGGGCCGCCAGTTGAGTATCACTGCTGTACACCATGCCTTACCGGCACCGTCCGCGCAGTTTACAGTGAGCTACAGTCGTGAAGTTAGTTAGTATCGCCATAGCCGGCACTACTTTCCAAACATGGCCGCCGACCTCTTTCCCTCTCAAAAAGACCGATTATGTGCATTTTGGATTCATATTTCATCGTGTGGCGAGTACCCGAAGCACAACATGTATTTTGCCGCCGTGAAGATGTGTGTTTTGGTGGATTTTTAACAGCTGTACCATTAGCCTCCATTCTATGGCGATACTAACTAACTTCACGACTGTAGCTAGCTCACTGTAAACTGCACGGACAGTGCCGGTAAAGGCATGGTGTATCTTGGTGATGTGGGGGTGGGGGGATGTGGCAAATGAGCTAAACTCCCGAAAAAGTGGAGTGTCCCTTTAATGTTGGCAGTTGGCCTTGTTGTGATACGCTCCCCCAAATGACAAGAGAAGCAATCTGTTCTCTCTCAGCCTCATACAGCAGACAGACAGGAGAGAGTACATTTCTAATTTGAGTCCCAGGGTGAAACAGTTCAATAACTGCTTTCGCAGAGAACTGCAGCCCCGAGGCAGTGAGTGCAGGAAGCTTCCTGTTGTGCGGCGGCAGACCCTGGTTCCTTTTGCTCCAGGCGCCTTCGTGAACGATCTCTCTTCTCTCCACGGCTCCACAGAGGAAACCTCTTCAGTCAGAAAAGATCTCCAGTGAACGCAGAGTCCTCCATTATCTCTCAGAGCAGGTCATCGTGCTAACTGTGCCCGAGCGAATAGAGGAGCTCCGCTGAGCGTACCGCAAACAAACACGGGAATAATGGAGTTGAGTTGAGTCGGCGCTTGTCCTCAAGTAATAGATCTCCACCAAACCACCAACTTTTAATGTTGCTTCTTGTAGTTCAAAATGATTAAATCGAGTAATAGGACTTCATTTTTTACGACCTTCTGATTATGAGATGACCTGCAGCTACCAAATACATCACTTTTTAATGTGACGCTGGCTAAAGGGAGAGCATTTTTCCACAAGTACTTTGTATGCTATCTGCAAGCGAAGGAGGGCCTGTTGAGGCAAACTAGAGTGTGTGTGCTTCTTGATAGAATCCAGTGTCTTCACTCCAGAGTCTTTGTCTGAATCGGGTCACTCTAAAGACTTAAGGAGCCCTGGGTGACTACTGTCCTTCCTCTGGGCTTTTTAGTGACGAGGACATCTTGCTCCTGAACGCTCTCATTATATCCAGGAGCTCCGCAGCATGCTGCCCCCAGTGGAGGCACTCCTTAAACCTCCCTAGACTCTGTCTCTCTCCGCTTCTCTCTCTCTCTCTCTCCGCTTCTCTCTGTCTCTCTCTGCCTCTCTCTATCTCTCTCTCTCTCTCTCTCTCTCCGCTTCTCTCTGTCTCTCTCTGCCTCTCTCTCTCTCTCTCTCTCTCTCTCTCTGCCTCTCTCTCTCTCTCTGCCTCTCTCTATCCCTCTCTCCCTGGAAGGGAAGGTCAAATTAATTCTTTTTCATAATTTCCTGTCAGTGAGATTCCCCCCGCAGAGACTCCTTCCGTGGCTCGATGCCTGAAAGATGTGATTAAGGTGAAGACAAAGTGAACGCCCGCGCCTGACAAAAGTGAATAAATTTTTCACCCCCTTACCCATATAGATACATAACTCAGGTGCATGGTAATACTATCACACCATAATAAAGTCTCCCCCCCCACCCCGATTTCATTTTCGCTCCTCTCTCTGGATATCAACACCGTGTGGCCGTAGGTGACACTGCACATTAGGAGCTAATATGGGCTCGTAGCCACAAAGGAGATGTCATTTCGGAGCAAATGGCTTGGCTGCTCCCGCGCGACACCGTCTGCCCTAACCTCGCTCGTTAGCGCCGCGGCTCTCTGGAGGCGTCTGTGAGCCGGAGTACCACAGCACAGCATGGCTGCCCCAACTCACATGATGCTAATAGTGTTATGAAATACAGCCAGCAATTGCATCGCCCATTGTGAAAGCAAAGACTCCGTGACGAAAGAAAGAAAGAAAGAAAGAAAGAAAGAAAGAAAGAAAGAAAGAAAGAAAGAAAGAAAGAAAGAGAAAATGAACCAGTGTGGCATATTGAAAATAATACTTCCCGTTTTTATTACCTCAAAGCTATCATTCTCCTTGACATGTATTGAAGACTCCCTCCACCTATTACAGAATTTTTTGGCTTCGCTCACAAACACTTCTTACTGGACTGCCGGGCGGCCATTTTCTTTCTTCTGTAGGAAAGGGAGCAGAGAGGGAGTCGAGTAACATCAAGGTTAGGCGAAGCACACTTCATCTCGTTTTACCCACAGGAGAAGCAGGGAATGCACGAATATTACAACAAACCACCAACACTCTCTCTCTCTCTCTCTCTCTCTCTCTCACTCCCAAGGACAGCAGAGCCGGACCTCTCTCTCTCTCTCTCTCTCTCTCTCTCTCTCTCCCAAGGACAACAGAGCCGGACCTCTCTCTCTCTCTCTCTCTCTCTCTCTCCCAAGGACAGCAGAGCCGGACCTCTCTCTCTCTCTCTCTCTCTCTCTCTCTCTCTCCCAAGGACAACAGAGCCGGACCTCTCTCTCTCTCTCTCTCTCCCAAGGACAGCAGAGCCGGACGCAGCCGAGCATGAACAACATGTGCAGATCTCTTAATGAAGCTGAGGGCAGAGAGGGCACTGCTGGAATTCAAAGGGTGAAGGAGGAGGAGGAGGAGGGGGGGGGGGGGGCAGAGAGATGGAGAGAATAAATAAAGGAGTGAAGGTGCACAGGTGGAATAGCCTGGGGCACGGAGCCAGCGCTATAGCCATGCCTGACACATTGAGTGTGTGTGTATATGCTAGCTGGTCCTGGCCTCCTGACCCATGGCATAGGAAAACAGATAGCTCTGACAGATCCACTGACATCACACGAGGTGCGCTGCTGCTCTTTCGCAGTCCCCAGAGAGTCCTCGGCTGCGAGATGTCCACTAGCATTTGAGGCATCGCTGTAGGTTGCGTCCTATAGCCTAATGGGGCGCTTCCCATTGGACGAAATCTTGTCGAGACCCATAGCCATCGATCCGACATGTTTGCGTAGACGTGATCTCGCGCCGCAAAAAGGCCAAGTCTCGCCACGGCCTGGATGGAGTGCCGCAACGCGAACGTAACGGAGTTCGCCGCATCTTTTACGGGATTGAACTTTGCGAGCCGCTATCTCCAGCGACAAATCACGACCTGAACTCCATAACAAACGCGACCGCCGGGCGGTCGATGAGACCCAAAGTCCAAACGCTCGATAGCTTCTCTCTTTTATGCCTTTTTAAATCAGCGCCGCTGCGGTTTGCAAGTCTCGGCGTGCAGACAGAGCCACATTCATCAGCTTCTAGCGAAACGAGCGGCCATTAAAGAGTCATCGCGCGCGGCCGTCGGGGGCTGGTTCCACTCAGTCTGATGCCGTCTCTCCGGCGTTCCCTGACCACCTCCGGACATCCAGGAGCCCAGACGCCACGGACAGACCAGACTCCTGAGAGCACGCTTCCCAGCAGCCGCTCGTGATCCTACCACCCCTGGATCAATAGTCATAGGACACTTACTGTACTCTGAGATCAGCTATTATCCCATAAGCATACAGTAATGCAGCGGTGGCTCCAGGGCCTTTCTCTGTGTGCGTGTAATGGAGACGAGAAAATGGCACTTGAGGAGATGTTTGGCTTGCTGCTCATTGTCAGGGCCACCCTCTAATGCAGTTCTGAGGTAGGGCGGTGGTAAGCCTATCTATCTAATGCGGCATCAGGACCGTAACAGAGACGGCAACGTGTTAATCTTTTCCTCCGTTTATTTGTTTGTGTGGCTTTCAGCATCACAGTAATATAGATCCACTGTGTGCCAGCCTACTCAGAGTGTTCGGGGAACATATTTACTTATATTTGCAACTCATTTCAGTTCATCTGTCATTTGAATATATACAGTACGTCTACCTCAGTGTTTCTTCCCTTTCCATAAGAAAGAACTCAACATCTATCTTCCCCGGTGCAGTTGAAGAAGGTCCTAGGCCTCTAGATGATTTTTTAAACCGTGGTGGGTGGAGAAGCTTTCAACTAGTGGAGGTGCTTTCTAGTCGACAGATGGTCGTGGTAAAAAAAATTGCCTGCAAAAGTTACTTCTTAAAAACAGTACAAATCACTTATGATGTTCTGTTACTTACAATTTCTTGATTGGTGCACAAAGCATTCTGGTGACTTTATCGAACTGAATGGGATATTATGATTTTTTTTTTGCATCTGAGGTGCACTTGAATGCACCACGAAGTCCCTGTCGGTGCCTGCAGACGCACAATCGTTTGGAGATAGATAGCACGAACGCACGCGCCTCCGCAGTGGAGGTGAGCAGCTCTCTTCAAATCCGTCTGTTTGTTTGTCAGAAATCACAACAATCCATTTATTTTTTTATTCCTGGCATCAGCAGTAATAACAATCACAGGCTGAAAGACTACGCAGAGCTAGTAAACTAATGCACTCCACAAGAATAATCAGGAAGGCTAATAAAATCATAGCAGACCACTCTCATCATCCGGCGCACTGCCTCTTCAATCTCCTCCCATCAGGCAGGAGATACAGACGCATCAAGAGCAAAACATCTCGCTTCAGAGATAGCACCTATACTTCCAAGCCATTAGACATCGGAACTGGCACTGATTCATTGATTATGTTAGACCTATAGCACTTTAAACTGTATGCACTTCTGCTGAATCCGTCGCTGCTGGATACTGTTCCTGAATGTTTCTCTTTTCTTGTGTTTAATGGTTAGTGTTTGTATATGGTGTTCTGCTGCTGCACTGTCTCTGTCTGAGAGTCAACCAAGACAAATTCCTATCAACTAAACATGGCAATACATTTATTGAATCTTGAATCTTGAATAATGCATGAAGCAAACTACTTCTCCGTGTTATGTGTGTTTGTGTGACGCTGTGAATCTATATGTGAATGCAGCATGTATATAAGAAGATAAGATAAGATCAACTTTCTTAATCCCACACCTGGGAAATTCACGTGTACTTGCCCAATTTAAAAAAAGTTGAGCGTTCTAGTAATTAGCAGGCTATAGGGGACTTTGTTATTCTGTCGTAAGCTATCGCTGGCTGCTTATGTGGGCGTTAAGCACACATAGCCAGCTGACCCCGAAAGCCGGCAGCCAGAGTGACAGACATAAAAAGAATATTTATTCATCGTCTCATTTCAGAACTCGTTAGCAAGATACCATAGATGCATACAAATGATCGTAAAGGAGAGTGAGAGAAAGAGGGCGAGGAGGGGGGAAAAAAAGACAGAGGGATAGCAAGGACATTTTGAGGGAAATGAGGTGCAACGAGTAGGTACATAAAAGGAAATGATGTATATTACGCCGGTCCTGGATCACGGTTTGTGTATGGAGGATTTATGGCGGCGCACTTAGCGACGGCCCAGCGCCACGCCCGATCATCCGTTATTATCGTAACACGTCTCACTTTGAGGGCACGCGTGATTGATGGGCGAGCCGTTAATGACTTTGCTTTTGAAATTATTACGAGCAGATAAATGTCACGCGCGCTGTTTTAAAGAGCTTCTCTTTGTAATTGTCTATTGTCTTGAAGCGGCCGAGCCATTTGTCAACCCATCACTCTTTTCAACACGGATCAAGAGAGCGCAGAAAATGCTAACAAAAAAGTCTGTCGCAATCTGAATAGGAACATGCAAGTGAATCAGATAGCATAGCGGCCATGCTAATTGATGTGACTTGTACACTGGCTGGGGGATCATCTCCTCTGCACTCTGGTGTGTGAACACACACACACACGCACACACACACACACACGCACACGCGCACACGCACACACGCACACGCACACGCACGCACGCACACACACGCACACACACACACGCACACACGCGCGCGCGCCACCGCAACCAATCACTGCTAAGCCATACATGGCAATCAAAAGCTAGCCTTACGTATCAATTGTAATTGGTGCTATTACTCTTTTCATGCTTGATTGCCTGCCAAAATGTCATCCTATCTCTTTCCCTCCTGTCACTTTTTTCCCTCTGCTCAACTGTCGCTAATTAAAAGTGATTCTCTGCTTGTCTCAGAGCCAAGTGGGAGACTTTGAAACATAAGAACTTTTGGAGAACAAACAAACAAACAAAACAAGCAACAACAAAAAAAATCGGAGTTTATTTTTTCCCATTGTTTGTTTATAACCGGTAGTGACAGGCTTGGGAAGCAGCGCTCGTTACCGTACATCACAGCTGAGTGCGGGGCGGGCCCTGCCTCTCTTCCTCTCCCCTGCTTCCTGCACCCTGCGGCAGGCAGACAGGCAGGCAGCGGTGTGCCCGGTGGGTCGATGCTGATGAAACACAGATAAACACGTCGGAGAAATAACACCGTCCGTGTCCTTGATGCGACGCTTCATGTCGGGGAATCCGTTGACCCGCGCGCGGGTGGAAGATGATTAGCTTTTCAGTCAGGCGTTGATCTGAAACAAACACAGGAACGTACATGACACGTCGCAAAGCACAATGGAAAGTTTATTCGTTCATACGACAGCGAGTTCACGGCACCCGTGTGATAACTTTACTCCCCGAGTGTATTGTAATTGCTTTAAGCTCTGGGTTTTGAACAGAATCAAGGCTGAGATGTACTTCTGCGCCCAGCCTAGTCATATACGCTCGAACGTCGGCTTGACGAGGGGTCGCAGGGGAGTGAGTCCGCCAGCAAAAATGAGTAAAACTGCGTGATTTCACGAGGATTTCAATGACTAGAAGTTAGCCCAAGGAGAGAATGTAGTGCATATACTTGGTAATAGCTTTCACTCTCTCTCCTGGTATCGCCCCATCTACATTCGATTATACTCGCACTGTTCGCGTCCGCTGCGTCGAGTCACATTTTCGAGGAGCTGCACGCAGGCTGCGGCCGGCAGGCTCGCCGACCGCGGCGCACCCCTCGGCGCATTCGGCGAGGGGATGGAGAGGGGAACTATATCAATGCCTTTTAATGGTAATTGAGCTGTGCTTTTTAGCCACAACAACAGACTGAACACATCCGCAGGACCTCGTGCTTCACAGGCTTTTTAAACGCTCGTTTTAATTACTCACTAAATATTTAGAGGCGAGGGTAGAGTCAAGGGGTTGTCAGGGGGGATGCCATTTAAATGAGGCTTTTATTTTGTTAATAGCTGATTGCCACAGCTGGTTGCTAACAGGAACACAGGGGGATAGGACCCTATAAACGCAGACGCCTGAGGCAGAGCTGATGCAGTGAAGGGAGTTTAACAACACAGCGAGGTAGGCCTGCAAAGGCTTGTTATAGACACAATCACCGGGACGTCGCATTATTAACAACAAAAGGTACTTCCGGGTAGACATCTGCCAATTGGTTTCAATTGTGGCGATATCACAAACTTGTTTTATTTGTTTATTTCTGTTGTTGTCATTTTCAGCCGTAGTTGTAACGTTGAAGATACTGTCAGAGTTATTGAAGTATTTTGCATGCATAACACATTTGTTGAGACAAACCGTGATGAGCAACAACAGACAAAATCAATCCATAATTAATGCTCTTGAGTCTGTGAAAGAAATCACACAAAAAAGAGGAGACTCGTGGGTACCAATTGAACCATTTCAGATATGAAGAGGTGAGAGGTCAAGGGACCCCTTTGAAATTGTGTTTCTCTCGCCAAAATTTAGCCTACAGTACCAGGAGCATTTAGCCCCCTTCCCAACAAGCTAGCATGACCTGGTTGGTACCAATGGATGCCTTACGTCTTCCAGTTTCATATTATATCAGTGTCCACACTCTAGCTTTAAGAATGAGCCTGCTACAGCCATTAGAATGGCCGCGGAAATCTGGACTTTTGGCTGACCACTTGCGGCCCACCTGCAGTACCTCCACGGCCCACCGGTGTGCTGCTCAAATCTGGGTGAAAACGGATGGATGGATGGACAGTGACACACACACGTCACTTCAGTCTAGGTAGCTTATATACTTGAACTTTCCCTTTTACTGTTACCAGTCGCCCATCTCGTATCCCATGCATGCTAGGAGCTGAGCTTGGGCTGAGCTTGCAGTCCATGAAAGATTTAGCTTGTTGGCAGAGGGGGGTTATTAGAGGCAGAGGCTCCTCCTCAGGAAGAAGTTTCACATCAGGACCAGTTTGGACTGTAGCATCGTCACAAGATTAAAGCCAGTTCACTGAAAGGTCGTTTTGCTACAGTGTTACACATGATTGATCTTCCTGCTTTCATACTCTGCTGCTCAGCTACCAGTGCCAGGCTGCTCTCTCTCTCTGTCTCCTTCTCCTTCTCTACCAGTGCCAGGCTGCTCTCTCTCTCTCTGTCTCCTTCTCCTTCTCTACCAGTGCCAGGCTGCTCTCTCTCTCTCTGTCTCCTTCTCCTTCTCTACCAGTGCCAGGCTCTCTCTCCCTGTCTCCTTCTCCTTCTCTACCAGTGCCAGGCTGCTCTCTCTCCCTGTCTCCTTCTCCTTCTCTACCAGTGCCAGGCTGCTCTCTCTCTCTCCCTGTCTCCTTCTCCTTCTCTACCAGTGCCAGGCTGCTCTCTCTCTCTCCCTGTCTCCTTCTCCTTCTCTACCAGTGCCAGGCTGCTCTCTCTCTCTCTGTCTCCTTCTCCTTCTCTACCAGTGCCAGGCTGCTCTCTCTCTCCCTGTTTCCTTCTCCTTCTCTACCAGTGGCAGGCTGCTCTCTCTCTCTCCCTGTCTCCTTCTCATTCTCTACCAGTGCCAGGCTGCTCTCTCTCTCCCTGTCTCCTTCTCCTTCTCTACCAGTACCAGGCTGCTCTCTCTCTCTCTCTCTCTCTGTCTCCTTCTCCTTCTCTACCAGTACCAGGCTGCTCTCTCTCTCTCTCTCTCTCTCTCTGTCTCCTTCTCCTTCTCTACCAGTACCAGGCTGCTCTCTCTCTCTCTCTCTCTCTCTCTGTCTCCTTCTCCTTCTCTACCAGTACCAGGCTGCTCTCTCTCTCTCTCTCTCTCTCTCTGTCTCCTTCTCCTTCTCTACCAGTGCCAGGCTGCTCTCTCTCTCCCTGTCTCCTTCTCCTTCTCTACCAGTGCCAGGCTGCTCTCTCTCTCTGTCTCCTTCTCTACCAGTGCCAGGCTGCTCTCTCTCCCTGTCTCTTTCTCCTTCTCTACCAGTGCCAGGCTGCTCTCTCTCCCTGTCTCCTCCTCCTTCTCTACCAGTGCCAGGCTGCTCTCTCTCTCCCTGTCTCCTTCTCATTCTCTGGCTTGTTTTCCTGCCCACTCCTCCATCCCCTCCCATCCCTCCCTCCCTCTCTCTCTCTCTGTCTCTCTCTCTCTCTCTCTGTCTGTCTCACCTTAACTTTTCTGTCTGTCTTTCTCATTCCCATGTCACCTTTCCCAGTCTCTTTCGTTATCTCGCTGCTCTTTTTTGTCCGTGTATTTCTGCTGCATCTCCGACGCCTCCTCTGTGTTACAGCAGCAGCAGCAGTCATCCCTCCCAAGCAGCCACTGTGCTCTTGGGAACACTCAGTCTCTTTTCCATCTTCGCTGTTTCACTTCTCTCTCTATCTCGATCTCTCTCTCTCTCTCTCTCCCCATCTCTGTCTCGATCTTCATGTCTAACCATCTCCCCTCCCTGGCACATGGTCGAATATCCTGGCCTCTGCCAGTCACAATGCTTGAGGCCGGGACATTCCTTTTTTTTTTTTTTTTGTAAATATATTTATTGGGTTTTCCTTTTTTTTCACAACATGTATTGACACACATACAACATATACATGTACATACACACGAATACAAAAACGAAACAAAAACAAACCACACATACAAAAAACAAAACAAAACAAAAACAAACCAACAACTATAAAATAAAACCAAAGTCAATTATATTAAATTATTCCAGCATTCCTTACAAGGCACTTATATTCCTGGTGTGCGACTTTCTAAGTATTCTATAAATCGTCCCCATACTTTATGGAAGTTTTGCATTTTCCCTTTCACGGCATAAGTCAATTTTTCCATGGCAAGAACATTGGAAAGACTTTTAAACCACTGTTCAACTGTCGGTGCCTCCGTGCTCTTCCAAGACGTTGCAATACAGTGTTTAGCCTGAAGTGAACAAAGGTTTAGTAACTTTTTATTTGCCCCTGTCAGTCCTAACCCAGGAGGGGGTAACCCCAGAATGAATAGCTGTGGGCAGATCGGCAATGCAACAACAGTAATGTCAGATATAGTTTGTATGACTTTCTCCCAAAATTGCTTAATTTTCGGACAACTCCAGAGGCAATGAAATAAAGTACCGACTTCTAGACTACATTTACTACATAAATCAGGATTATTGTTGTCAAAACGATGTAACAGGTATGGAGTAATGTATGTACGCATAATCCATTTATATTGTAGCAGCTTGAATCTGGTATTGATAGTCTGGGTTTGTGCATCATGACAAACTGTCTCCCAGTCATCCTCAGAGATCTCTACCCCAATGTCATTGGACCAAGCCAATCTTTTGTCATCTGAGGATTCTCTGGAATTATCTACCATCAGTTTATACAAACATGAAACCTGGCCGTGTCCTTGGAGATGCTCCATTATGGAATTTTCAAGACAAGAGAGAGGAGGCTTACTAGTGGACTGATGTAATGCTGTTAAAATGTAGTTTCTAATTTGTAGGTATTTGAAGAAGTGTTTTTTAGGAATACCATGGTTTCTTTGTAGATCCTCAAAACTGTAAAACACCCCGTCTTTATTATAAATATCCATAACTTTACTGACCCCTCTCTCTGCCCAAGATCTAAAGCCAGGATCACCTCTGCTTGGAGGAAATCTACGGTTTCCCCATATTGGAGTAAAACCTGATAGTTCTGATCTTATGTTTAAGTGTGTTTGTACCTTGTACCAGACTTGTATAGTATTTCTAACAAATGGATTATGCGTATTTTTTAACAGGTTTCTCAGTGTATCTGAATAAAGGTATACATTTAGGGGTAATGCAGATGTAGTGGAATTTTCTATTGAAACCCAGGATGTTGTACAATTGTCTGAAAACCAACACATGGCTGCCCTTAACTGGGCTGCCCAATAATACCAGAGGAAGTTCGGGACTTGGAGACCTCCCCTTTCGTATGGTAGGTAAAGTAATGTACGTCTAATTCTAGGTTTTTTATTCTTCCAAATAAAATTAGTGATTATTTCTTTCAAACAAGAGAATAGATTTGAAGGGGGATGTAAGGGAATGGATTGGAAAAGATATAAAAATTTTGGTAAGACATTCATCTTGATAATGTTAACACGTCCTATTAGGGACATGGGAAGAGCTGTCCACCTCTTAAGGGAATCTGCTACAGATGTTAAAATAGGAGTATAGTTCTCTGAAACTATGCTGTTTATGTCAGGAGTAATTTTAATTCCCAGATAGGTGAAACCACCGGGTGCATTCTGAAATGTACCCCCCACAGGTGGACTGTCTCTTTCGGCCCTACTAAGGTATAAAATATTAGACTTTTTGTTATTCACCTTGTAGCCAGAGATTCTCCCAAAAGAATCCAATATGTTTGTAAGTACAGGTAGGGTCTGAGCCAGATGTTTTACAAAAAGAACAATATCATCTGCATAAAGGCCTATACGATGTTCATAATTCCCAATTGTTATTCCTATAAATAAAGGGTGGGATCTAATTGTCATTGCTAGTGGTTCGATTGAAAGTACAAATAAGAGAGGTGAAAATGGGCACCCTTGACGTGTCCCCCTAGACAAGCTAAATGGTTCTGATAGCATGGTGTTAGTCAGAACTTCTGCACTAGGGTTACTGTATAATAGTTTAATCCATTTAATTATATTTTCTCCAAAACCATATCTGGGCAATAATTCGAATAGATACGGCCATTCCACCCTATCGAAAGCCTTTTCAGCATCCAGGGATAGAATGGCCGTGTCTGGACTCCCCCCTTCCGTATGTAAAACATTGAGAACTCTCCTCAAATTATGAAATGCCTGTCTACCTCTGATGAATCCATTTTGATCTGGATGAATAAGGTCTGGAAGGTATTTCTCTACTCTCAATGCCATGACTTTAGCTATAAGTTTCGTATCTGAATTTAAAAGTGAAATGGGTCTATATGAATCACATTTAGATGGTGGTTTACCAGGCTTCAAGATGTTTGTAATAAGGGCCTCAGAAAGAGAAGGTGGCAAGGCGTTAGTCTCAAATGCTTCTTCAAGCATTTCTAAAAGAGGCCGGGACATTCCTGATATAATTATCAGCTTTTGATTATCCTCCAAACTGACCCCAGGATGCACCTTGGCCCTGATGCAGCGCCGGTCTGCCAGCCGCCACCGCCGCCGCTGCAGCTAATTAGCGAGGCCTGGTGTTTCCCACCGGCTGACTCCCTGATTGATTGTTGCTCTGTGTTTCCACCTGAGGCTATGTATGTTAGAAACACTGTGAATAATGACGTTTTCGTCTGCAGCTCGTTGTGCACCGATCCCCCGCGCTCTCTCACAGACAAGCATGCCCATGCTAAGTAGCCGAGCTAGCGAGGGATGGCTTAGCACAGATCCGAGAGGTTTTTTTTTTAGGGTGGGCAAATGATGCCCGTGCCGAAGTACCAAAAACTGCAGGTGTGCTGCAAAGGGGAGGTGAATCGCCATTCACCCCCCATGTTAAAATGCCCCCCCGACTTTACAGCAAAAATAAACATGTTTACATGCTGCTTTCACGTGTTCCTGGGAAGCTCGTACTTACCACTTGTGCAGTGGTAATTACGACATGACAGCATTCAAGTTTTCTTACCAAAAGAAAGTAGTGGGTCATTAGCTATAGATAGCTATAATGTACTAAACTACTAAAAATAAATGATAGCTACTAATATGAACAGAATAACGATATATATCACTTTTTACAGTCAATTGGTGTCACGGACTCCATAATTTCCACCATTGTTGTAGTCCCGAAAACCTCACACAACGTCACAACTGTGAAACTCGGGTATCATCGAAATTTCCCAAATTCCCCCACTCGTAAATACGACATTTGAAGGCCGTTCTTGCGCTCGCAAACTCGTAAATACGATATATCCGAGGAGCACATGAACGCAGCAGCAACAGCCTGTGCGAGAACCAAGATGGCAGCGGGCAAAATGCCAAACTGGTGGCTTCGAAACGGAAGTGCACAAAGCGATGGATGACATCACGCGCGCTCCATCCATCTCCTTCCACAGTCTCTGCTGGTGTCTGGCAGTGATGTAGCAGCAGGAGGTGTATCATCCCTCATGTGGAAATTGGTTTAGCTGCAGTTTCACGTGCAGCAGCATCACGCTACACAGCACTGACGCCGCGCGCCGCTGAAACATGACGCATATAGATAACACATTCTGAAAATAAAACATGCGCTCACACGGAAACAGAGTTATATGGCTACCTCACACAGTAAAGCCAAATAATGAGCTGCACAGATGGCAGTATTCAGTTCATGCCAAACTGTGACAGAGCCTATAGAACAGTCACTGAGTTGTGTGGGCGTGACATCCCTCGCACTGTACCTACCAATTAAAAGAGTTGATTGGGTACATAATGAATAAGTAATTAACCTTACTTTAACAGTCACATTCTGTGATGTTGGTTGAAATAAATGTTTGTTTTTGCTGCTCTCTATTTGCTGATGGATAATAAAACAATAGTGATTCAGCCATCATGAAAGCAGTTCCTGTCCCTGGTGTCAAGTATGTCTTCTCTCCTCTGCTGGAACTGGTGCGCTTTACTATTCCCGCAGCAGCTGTTTGGAATAAATAGAAGAACTGGGCAGTTAGCATGAGCAGAGACAGAGAAAAGACAAAGACAAAGAAAAGAGCGCCACCTACTGTACACACAGTACTCACAGTACTGGACACACTGTTTGAAAAGTAGCCTAATCTTTTCGGAATTGCAGTCCGAAAACAAGCAATCGCTCCTTCACACCAAAGATGAGATTCTTTGAGATGAGCACTTTAACTCCCATTTTACTTTTTTAAATCAGTGATTCAAACACAAAGCAAATAATTGCATTCAATACTAAACTTCCCGGAGTTGCTTCTTTTATATCGTGTTTTGCACAGATATGTAGTCTCAGATATGCGTAAGTATGCTGATTTTACGTTTATCTCCCCAAACAAACAAAAATCTCACCATCTCCAGTTTGTAATGTTGAATGTATGAATGAACTGAACGTTTCCGCTGAGAAAAGTTGGCTATTTGAGTCAGAATCAGTGGGAAGACAGTAACCCTTCATTGTTGCAGATGGAAAATGTTGACTGGACACACTGTTTGAAAAGTAGCCTAATCTGTGTTGTTTCAATATATATATAAAAAAAAATCGAAATAGCAAAAATCATCATTATCATTATGAAAACAGATGTTTTGTCTTCTTGACTTTCACTGTATATTAGAGAGAGTCTTCTTTTGTACAATTTGCCGTTCTGTAAACCAGCACTCAGAGTTATCTTTTTTTATCGCTATTTTGAATCTGATGAAATCCCAAAAAACCGCCGTGCATTGGCCGATGGAGCTGGCGGCCACTAGGGGCGTTACTCCATTGCTGTCCATCAAAAGCACCTGCGTGATTGAGTCCAGGTGTTTTGTCAAAGCAGCGGAGCGTGAAGTGGTGAACGACAGGCAGAAGATATGTTCTTACATGGTGAGAGCAGGAGAGATACGTACTGTACAGTACCACTCATCTCCCTCCTCTCTGTGTCTGTTCCACTTCTGACGGCTCGCATTGCACACCATGCAGCTTTGACCCAATCGTGCATGCGTGTGTGTGCGTGTGTGTGTGTGTGCGTGTGCGTGTGTGTGTGTGTGTGTGTGTGTGTGTGTGCATGTGTGTGTGTGTGCGTGTGTGTGTGTGTGTGTTTGCACCTTACAATGGATAAGGTGAGATACAGCATATTTCTCCTGGGGCTTACTGTGTGTACATATATATTTTAACCTTTATTTATCCAAGGAAGGTTGACTGGGCACATATGCTCTTCTTCAGTAACACCGTGCCTCACAGTCACACACACACACACACACACACACCCGGACACACACACGCACGCATGCACGCATGCACACACACACACACACGCACACACATGCACACACACACGCACACGCACACAAATGTCTTTTGCATTCCTTCCAGAAAGCAGACAGTAAATCTCTGCAGCTCTGTAGTCATGTTACAGTACACTGTATCCTGCTTCACACTACTGTATCTCACATCCGAGCAGAAGAGGCTGTGCAGTAGACGCTGGCATGTTGAACACCATGTTTTTGTTTTTTGTTTAGTGTATTTGTTTTTGAGCTGCCACCATTAATCGATTAATCGATCGACAGAAAATAAATCGACAACTATTTTTAATATCCATTAATCGTTTTGAGTAAAATTTTAAGAGAAAAGGTCTAAATTCTCTGATTCCAGCTTCTTAAATGTGAATATTTTCTGGTTTCTTTACTCCTGTATGACAGTGACCTGATACTATCTTTGAGTTGTGGACAAAACAAGACATTTGAGGGCGTCATCTTGGACTTTGGGAAACACTGATCGTCATTTGCTACCATTTTCTGACATTTTATAGACCAAACAACTAATCCATTATTCGAGAAAAGAATCGACAGATGAATCGATTATGAAAATAATCGTTAGTGGCAGCCCTCATTTGTTTGACAATTCACTTTAAAATGACAATTCCATAGTTGCAAAACCAAAGCAGGAGGAGTAGGAGCGTTCATGTGAGGCCGGCCCCTTCTCACCTGCC
>NC_139643.1:44026848-44031848 GCF_964638095.1 Poromitra crassiceps | reverse complement strand
TATGCTGTTCCACAGATTAAGGGCAACATCTAGGAGCATCTGGTTCGACCTCAGTGATCTTGATGGAGTGTGGTGGTGATGTACGAGATCTGTGAGATAAGGAGGTTCCAGCCCCAAATCTTAAAAACGATCAACAGAATCTTAAACTCAATCCTAAAACAGACAGGAAGACAGTGAAGGGCAGCCAGTACTGGCTGAATGGGGTCGCACTTTCTTTTTCCAGTTAGGAGCCGAGCGGCTGCATTCTGCCCCAACTGCAGACGGCGATCTAGACCCACATACAAAGAATGATAACAGTCTAATCTAGAGGTAATAAAAGCATGAATAACCCTTAGGATCTTTAACAGAGAGATATGCCTTTACCTTGGCTAACAGTCTTCACTGTAAAAAGCGACTGAGCTCATCTGTTACCTTTGATCTCTTGCTGATCAAAGCTCTCATAATCACAGTAAAGGACATCAAGGATCTTATGGCTTTCATACATCAGTTAGCACTAACTAGCTCCCTGGTTACCACAAGAGGCAGCACAGCATCAACAGGGGGGTGGAGTGTGTCTTTGACCAATCAGATTGCCTGGATGAAACCGCCCACTGGGTGAATGTGTTTTCGACTGACAGCACTTTGGCCTATCTATGTTTATTTGATTTCCCCCGATTGGGACAAGAGACGCACCGTTTGACTTCCTCCATGGTGCATATTGGTGTCCAACAACCAAATTTATTTAAAAAAGCATTTAATTAGCCGTGCAAATCTTAGCTGTTTACAAAGATTATTCTGTCATCTATTGAAACCCCAAATAATATTTGAGAGAGCAGTCAACTTAATGTGCGAGCGTGTGTTTAGACAGAATAAAGCCGGTGTGAAACTGCTTTTTGTGAACTGGTCGAGGATCCTCCTGGAGAAATATATATATATATTTTTTTTTATGTTTTTTCCCCGATTTTTTATCCCATTTTTATCCCCCGTTTAGTGCTCATTTGAATTACTCAATCCTGGTTGCTACTCCATCCTCTGCCGATCTGGGGAGAGCCGAGACTGATTCCATGCATCCTCCGAGACATGGGCAGTCAAGTCAGCCGCTTCTTTTCACCTGCCCGAGGAAGCTTCACCGGTAGGACATAGCACGTGGGAGGTTCACGCTATTCCAACCAGTTCCCCTCCCTCTGAACAGGCGCCCTTAACGATCAGAGGAGGAACCATATAAGCAACCAGGATGTTGCATGTTTTTGTGAAGGGGGTTCCTATATGAAGGAGACCCCCGGGAGGCACGGGGAGAACATGCAAACTCCACACAGAAAGGCCATTTTGCCGACCCCCACCCGGGTGGTGGGCACTCGAGGACATGCGGACGGGCACGCATTCCTTCAGTGTTCACATCGGCCCAGGTGGGAATCGAACCCACGACCTTCGAGCTGTGAGGCGATAGTGCTTACCACTGCACCACCGTACCTCCCTGCTCCTGGAGAAATATCTTGTCATGTGTTCAGTTGCTTTCTTGCAGTAACAGTATAGAGACACTGCATGAAATAGGCCACGCCCATCACCGGGGATAGCTCTCCATTCACTCCCATACACCAGCGTTTTCCTTGAATTAAACAACTAAAAGCTGTTGTGTGGTGGGCTGCGCAGACAACAAATGTAAAAAAAATCACCAATAGAGACACTGCGTAACGCGTCATCATTCAGAAACCATGCCCAAGACGGGGGAAAACACAAACTCCTGTCCAATCCTGGCGTTCTCCTATGTCACGTGCATGGTTGCGTGTTGCACCAAAAGATCGTATATACGGAAGATGAACACTCCAACTTACTAGTACAAAAAAACTTTAACTGGCGATTTTTTACATTTGTTTTCTGCGCAGCCCCACCACACAACAGCTTTTAGCTATGTTTAATTCAAGGAAAATGACGCTGGTGTGTGGAAATGAACGGAGCTCTTCCCCCGTGATGGGCGTGGCCTATTACATGCAGTGTCTCTATTAACATTTTTGTTGTACTCCCGAGCAAAACAAGGAAGCCATTGAGAATTGGCGGGAAGAAAAATGTGGATCTAGCTGTCAAGGATGTAAGTTGGAGTGTTCATCTTCCGTATATATGATCCTTGTGTGCAACACATGACCATGCACGTGACATAGGAGAACGCCAGGATTGGGGGGGGGGGGGAGTTTTTGTTTCCCCCCGTTTTGGGCGTGGTTTCTGAACGATGACGCGACCGCTCCGCAGTGTCTCTATTGGGACAAGAGACGCACCGTTTACTTCCTGGATGGCCTTCACATAGCGGCCTTCCGCACTGCGTCTCATCTGTTTATCCAGGCCAGCTATAGCTTCTTAAAGTTGAGGTTGGGGGAAGTTACAGTATTGAGGATGCAGCAACAATAACTTCTCTCTGTGTGACACGATGACTACACACTCCTGTCAGCGCGGAGGAGGTGGCCTTACATGTAGGTGTGTGTGACTCACTTTTTTTTCTTTCTTTCTTTTTTTCCGCTCTGTTCAGCACATTGTTGGTCTGTGCAGCAGATCCGTTTGGACTGTGGGACCCCCATAGGACTATCCATCCACTTTCCCAGAATAGGAGTGTTAATCTTGGATCACTGGCCTGGTTTTTCCTTCAGCGTCTTATTCACAGCGCACATATCAAGCCTCTCTCGGAGAGGGAACGCTGATTTACATTTGAGTCTAAATTTAGATTGAGTTTTAAAGTCGAGATGAGAAAAGGGTCGATGTGACCTTGTTTGCGATTGGAGATGCAGCACATAATGCGCTGACAGGCTCAAAGCAGAACACCCGACCAATTTATGTTTAGAAACATAATTATTTTTTTGCGTCCAAAAATACTTTCAGTACGGAGAAGCAAAGAGTTTGCCTTGTTCCAAAATCTGTCATGACACACTATCCGTGCAGTGCGCCACCGCGGAGAATTCATTTTTGAAAGATGGCGAAAAGACGACAGGACCCAGCACACTTTTTCTAAGGATGAGGGGGTACATTTCTATGACTGTGCATAGCGCCAATATAAAGCTCATTTCATTGTAAAAAAAAGTTGAGAGGAAGATTGCGTGGGTCTTCTCTCTCCCTTTCCGAGAGGTTTCAAGCTTTACATCAGTATGGCATCACTGGTTTTCCTGTTCTTATGGTGCCTAACTTTTCATAAAGAGTTCCCCCGTGAATGTATGGCCTTGACTGTTAGACCCTAAAAATAATGTATGCGAAGTCTCCAGTTTAATGGCGGTCACGTCTGATAATCGAGGACCCCACAATTCACTCTATTCTATCACCGCTCCTATTCTTAGGCACTTCAAACATTGACTTCTAATCATAGACTTGATTCCTCTTGCTAATACACTGTGTGTAATACACGGTGTGTCCTCTGGGAGTGTGTTTCTACACAATAGAAAAGCAAGCCCTGTGTAATTAAGGGGTAGGCTTCAGGAGGCGGTTATAGTTCTCTCCCCTCATAACTTTGCCAGGTTATTGAAAGGTGAGGCATACAGGCAGGTGTATTGTTATTGCTAATTAAAATCTGCAGTGTCAGCACACACTGGCTAATCTAATGATGGCAGCTGCATGGCATATTATCACTGCCCTCCTGCCCTATAGGGATATGACAAAATACCCTTGTATGGTATACCACAATATCGAGCAACCACAGTTATCGTACCGTATAGCTTTCCCTGTAGTGAGGTTTCGGACCAAATTTCAATCAGGAAGGCCGCCATATTCACGTTACCTGATCAGCCCGTGACGTCAGTCAAGCCCAATCGTGACGTCAGTCATGAGGTCAGTTGTCGTCAGTTCATCCCGTCCAGTATGACGTCAGTTGTGACGTCAGTCGTCGTCAGTTCATCCTAGTATATATAGCGAGGGTTCTACGCCACCCCCAGCAGTTGGCATCACGGCTGCTCGTTCCCCCTGAAGCTATCCTCTGAAGTTGTTGTTTCACCTCACCCACCTCCCCAGTCCACCACCACCTTAAAGTCTTGACTCCTGCCCTTCTGTCACCTCAAGAGGAGTGCCACCTTACAATGGAGTCATACGCCAAAGTACTTGCCATGCATGCCATTTGCTAAATAAAGTCTCTTGTTAAACCTCACCGACCGGTCTCTCATGATTGAAATACTGTGGCCCAAGATATGTTGCGCACTATGCACCGCACCGCACGCCACTGCAAATAAGTTCATAATGGAGGACCCTTGTGTAAACTTTTTCATATTAGTTTCAGTTTCAGTTCAATAAAGCAATATTTTTCTTCAAACAAAACGTTTGTTTGTTTGTTTTTCCGATGGGCGATAGTACATTTAATTAAAAGTGGCGGCGGTGGGGGGGATTTAATACCGTATACCGTGATATTGTGGTCGATACCGTAGCGTACCGTACTGTCAAATTTCATATTGTCGCATCCCTATCGTGCACTCACCCAAGACACCACAGCTGAGAAAAGAGAAAACTGAAAGGATCGGAACCTAATTTCAGAAAGCTAAGAATGAAAAGCAAGGATGAGGGATAAGAAGAAAGAAAGAAAGAAAGCAAACAAGAAAGAAAGAAAGAAAGCGTAATAGGCTCTGGTAATGGTTTGATGGGAAGGAGAGGTTCTCATTAACGTCAGACCAATCACAATACTCCAAATGAAATGAAAACAGTGTTATTGATCATCCACACAGTGCTGTTGTTTTCCACACCATGCACACATTTGATTTGACAGATTTACTATGTTTTCATCCTTTGAAATCCGTGGGACTCGATGACTGGTCAGCTAATTCACTTGGAACGGATTCTGAAGTGGCAACACAATGGCGCCGGTTATGAAGATGATATTTCAACTTCAGTAAACATGATTACAGTTTCCTCTCCCACCCCCCCCCCACCCCCCTTCCCCCAAATCTGTCATTTTTATCTCGGTATTTAATGAACTCGCCTCACTTTTGATTTTAATATGATGCCGGCGGAAATAAAAAGGTACAGACAATTCTTTCACATTTGAGAGTATTTCTCGCTTATTG
>NC_139643.1:43984348-44021848 GCF_964638095.1 Poromitra crassiceps | reverse complement strand
AGTTTCACCCACCATGAAGTCAAATACTGAAATGTATCGGTCATTTTGATGGCTTGAGGGTTTGACCGGCATATGGGGACAGGTTGTGAATAACATGTAGTCAGTTGTAAATATGATGATTAGGGGGTTTATCGGCAGATTTGACTGATTTCAGCGACGTTGGTGGCAGAGAGTCACGGTCACATTCTCCAATCACTTTTGATATTTTTTTAAAGGTCCCATTCTGTGCAAAAGCTATTTTTACTTGTAAATGCATATATACTGCTGTCATCCCTCCCTGTAATGAGTGGTCACAACCTCAGAACTGCCAGACTTGGATTTGTCCCTATCCAGCTTCCCCCTGCAGTCTCCTTCAAGCCACGCCCCTTACACTCTGTTCCCCCCAGACGGGTTAATGTGACGTCAGTCGCGCCCTCAAGCATACTGCGCGCGTCTCTCTCACACAAGCTACCTGCACCATTTTGTCTATAGCCACAAAATTGACACTTCTAGCTGGAGCGACGCCAACTGTACGTGATCCAGCAACTGCGGAGGTGCATTCGGTAAGTCTAGGCATTTTGTGTGTGAGAGGTGTGCCCAGAGTGGTGTGCCCAGAACAACTTAACCCTCAACATCTCCAAAACCAAGGAGATGATTGTGGATTTCCGCAAAAATAAAGCTGAACTCCAGCCTTTAATCATAAATGATCAGGCTGTTGAGAAGGTGGAAAGTTTCAAATTCCTGGGGACCACGATCTCCTCTTCTCTTAAATGGAACGTCAATGTGAGCCTTATCGTAAAGAAAGCCCACCAACGTTTGTTCTTCCTGAGGCAACTCAGGAAATTCAAAGTCTCAAAGATGGGGATGTGTCACTTCTACCGAGCTATGATAGAGAGTGTGCTCACATTCTCTATCACAGTTTGGTTTGGTAACTGTTCAGCTGAAGACAGAGAAGAGCTGAACAGGGTCGTGAAAACGGCATCGAAGATCGTAGGTAAGGATTTGCCGAGATTATCAGATATTTATAACGAGCGCATACTGAAGCTAGGGCTGAAGATAATAAGGGACCCCTCCCATCCAGCCAATGCTCTCTTTGCCCCCCTTCCTTCGGGAAGAAGAGTACGCAGCATCAAATGCCGAACCACTCGTCTGCGTAACAGCTCGTACCCTGAAGCAGTGAGGGCCCTTAACTCCTCCTCAGTTCAGTTCACCACCCCAACTTAATTTTACTCCCTGGTCTTTTAATGCACCAGACACTTTAATGCATTGTGCACTTTTTTTGTTGCACTAGCCGCCTGTGCCTACCCTGCACTGTACACTGTATTGCATACTGTTTTGCATTTTACAGTTGTTTTTGATTGCATGTTCCTACTTTTTATACATTGCAGCAGATGTGTAGTTGTATTGTCTGTCTCTCATGGTCTGTTACTGTGATTGTTTTGTCTGTTGAGCATGCCAAGACAAATTCCAATCAATTTTGGTTGATATGGCAATAAAACTATTGAATCTTGAATCTTGAATCTTTGAGATGTCCTCTTTAGCGTAGCAACCGTTAAGTTAGCGATAGCTCGTTGCTAACGTTAGTTGTGGACACAACCTAGCGTGCTGGTCCACAGACGCTAATCTGATTGGCCGATGGGAGCCTGGGGCGGGCTCTCCCTCAGCGGCCAATGGGAACTGTTAGTTCTGAATATATTATAGAAACAGACCATTATTGGGACGCAACGAGATGAGGAAGTGACAACTCCGTCAGAACAAACGGGGTTGCTATATTTTCGACAAATTAATCCAGAATCATGTTTTATGGACCAGAGACACACGTTTTTAAGAGGTTACAGCTGCATGAATTGGGACCTTTAAATATCGTTCCTTTTCTTCCAAAGTCAGGTGAGAGATGTCTGTGGCTATTATAAAAATATCATCACTGCAAGAACATGGATAGAACATGGAGACCACAACTTTCCATCTGTTAAGTTTGAATCACTATTTAATCACTTCTCAGAGTTCAGAACTTTGTTTCTTTGGATGACTCATGTGCCGTGGGGGGGGGCAGAGAGCGGTTAGACGACAGCAGAGATCTCACTGATCAGCTGTTCCCTCTCTGGCTGTAGGTGTGCTGCTAATTAATAAAATCACCTGCTGCTGCTTATTTGAGAAGAACCCTGCAGAGTCTTGGCTCTTCATTTGGACACCACACTGTTCTTCTAACTACTCTATATTTATCAAATGGGTCGCTCAAAATCAAGCAATCTGATTGGTTCATAGCTGTGGTACCACGGCCAGAGCTGGGTCTGCTTTGCACAATAGACCCTTCTCACGGGGGCCATTTTGTGTCAAAAAGGCAGGGTAAACACAGGTGAAAGCAAAACACTAATGAGGGTTTCAAACTTCCATGATTGTAATTTGGAAACCCTCATTAGTGTTTTGCTTGCACCACCTGTAGGGGTGTCACAATATATCGTCCCACGAAATTTCGCGATAGTAAAACGTCACGATATGTATCGTTGAGATGAAATCTCATATCGTGAAAAAAAAAAAAAAAAAAAAAAAAACATTTTTTTTTTTTTTTTTTTTTTTTCAAAAATAGACAAAGAAACGTCTTTGTTTGTTGAAGTTCAATGTGTGGAAAGTAGTTCAGTTGAACAAGTCTCTGAAGAGACACATGAGAAGTTATACAGGAGAGAAACCATTCAATTGAGTTTCTGGCAAAACTGTTTACTTGACAGGAAAAACTGAAGATGCATAAAAAATAGACTAAGAAAAGTCTTGTTGTTTGAGTTTGAAGAAAAGCTGAAGATGCATAATGAGAATTTATACTGCTGAGAAACCTTTTAGTTCAAAGTAAATCTAAGTGACGGTGTAGGGGAGAGTGGGGTGAGTTGTGCCAGTGGGGAAGTTGTGCCACCCCTTGTATCTAGAAAACCATAGAAGAAATTGGTCATCTGACCACACATTTTTGAAGAGGCATCCATTTTACTCACTCTGCAAAGAAGGGAGGCAAATGGCACAAGAGCTAAGCACATTTAAGTTCAAAAAACTGTTTTTTGCCTCTCAAAGTAAATTTTTTATGATCAAGGTTTATTGATTGTTGTGTCTGAACAATTATCGACAAGCTTGAAAACATTTCACACATGTGTTAGTGTTTTAGTAAGCTACAATATGAGGCTATACTGTTAGCATGATGTTAGCTCCAAACCAGCTATATGATACAAGTTTGTTAAAATGGTGGGGATGGGGTGATTTGTGCCAAAAGGCCTGGGTTAAGTTGTGCCAGTGCAGTTGCAGTTGATTTAGTGAAATTTTATTTCATTTTGTTCTTAAATGTTTAAATAGACCTTGTTGAAGAATATTGCAGTATTGGCAAGTGTAGCCTGGCTCTGTGATAGTTGATTTTGTTCATTTTGAACATAATTTTTATTTCTGAAAATGTTAAATATGTAGGTCAACTGCTGCTACCGTTTAGCCTTGTTTAACCCTGTTATAGTACACTGGACTTTAGTGTTATCTTTATTTTGTCTTGCTTTGATAGCATTACAGTATATCAGATGAAAATGTTCTGTTTTACTTCAGTAATCAATGGCACAATTTACCCCAACGTATTCTCTCCAAAGGCACAACTTACCCCGCACCGGGGGCAAGTTGTGCCAAGAGACCACTTTTTTAAGAATAGCCATATTTTTTTAACAGTTTATTTAAGATCCAAAGGGAGTGTTCCCAGTGGTGCACAACATCCTGAAATATATTTACATATTGTAGTTGGAGGCATTACTGTCATGCCCTCACTTTAAAGACACCTCAAGTAAAAAGTGGCACAACTCACCCCACTCTCCCCTAACTCATTCTATTTCAAGATAAGCCTTATCTCCAATCTCATGTTTTTTCTAGTTGTTATTGTAATAACAATTTCCCACAACAGCATGTTTTGTATTTGTGCATTTCAAATAAAATACTACTTTTCCAGTCATATATTGTCATTATTCAAGTTTAAAAAAATATTGTTAAAATCGTATCGTATCGTATCGTTATCGTGAACCCAGTATCGTGATACGTATCGTATCGTGAACTGAGTGTATCGTGACACCCCTAACCACCTGTGTTTATTCTGCCTTTTCCACACAAAATGGCCCCCGTGAAAAGGGTCTATTCAGAGGATCTTTCCACATCTGAGAAGGGCGTTCAAGCAGCGCCGCAGACATCAAGTTCGCAGCCGCGGCTTCTACGCTTCGCGTCGGGGCCGAACAACGCCCCCTAGCTGTGATATAATATACCGTCCACGGCCTGTTGTGAGCTCTTGCTTAAATGTCTGTGAAGCCAACCTGATGCTTTGAAAACAACCTTTTCCTTCCTGTGAGCCATATCAATTACCCTATGCTGTTGACATCACTCTTGTTTTAATGAATGTCTCTAGCCTGGATTAAACGATTTCATTTATTTATTCAAAATAAAAGAGTCTTATTATTCTCTCATATTCTAAGGGCCTCTCGAGGACGTCTCGTCTGAGCATCCTCACGATGCCTCGGCGAGGTCAGGGCACGGTGGATATCAACAGCGAGCAAACCTTTCTCTAATCACAGGGTGACTCCTTCAGTCTCTCTCTCTCCGTCTGTCTGTCTCCAAATCAGACTAGTGTTAATTGCCAAGTACAAATGTACAAGGCTTTGCTGGCACTGCTGCTGAGACATTTTGACAGCCGCACAATGTGGAGACACAAGTGCGAAGGCCAAATATATCACATACACACACACACACACACACACACACACACACACACACACACGCACGCACGCACGCACAGACACACACACACACACACACACACACACACACACACACACACACACACACACACACACAGTGAAATGTGATATTGACAGTTGTGTTGTACATATTTATTCAAGATTCTCTCTCTCTTCCTCTCTCTCTCTCTCTCTCTCTCTCTCCTAATGAATGCTGTTTTACAGTGTATAAATTACAGGATGTGAGTTTGCTTCATGAGGTCCTAGTGGAGAATGAAGAGCATTACATTCATTTACTGTAGAGAGCCGTAAACCAGGTTAAAACGACTGACTGACCCGCAGCAACCAAAAGGAGAGAAAGTGCCCACAGTGACATAAATGACAGGGTGTGCAGGTGGCTCCACAGTGACATAAAGACAGGGTGTGCAGGTGGCTCTGGATGCTAGAGAGTGCATAACACCTCATAATACTTTTGATCATTTATTAATCCCTGCAAGGAAATTCTCTTCTCACTCCACACGGAGGTGAGAAAGCCGTCACCTGGAGAACGACTCTCCTCGCAGCTGATAGGGATTTTGTGTTTTTCGCTCACACTTCAGCAGATGCTTGCTAATATGGGGGACTTGAACCTGGGTCTGCGTCTGGGTCTGGGTCTCCTCCTTCTTCTCCGTCTTTCTACATACCACTTAAATGAAAGCAGAGATCCCTTGTCAAAAATGGGAAAAATGTGATAGTTTTTTTAATTTTTTATTGAGGCAACGGTCAGAACGAGTTTCATATCCAAAATGCGAAAAAGTGTTGACACTTTTTGGTCAGCCAAGAACTGAAGTCACCTAATATCTGTTATATCTATATCTATATTTGTTTTAATGTTGTGTTATTAAGTCCTACTGAGATTCCCTCTTTTAAATGTGTATACCTCACTTTGGAGCAAAGCTCTTCATGCAACACAGAGAATAACTTGAGTAACATACTGTATAAAGACGTTTTATCTACGATATAAAAAAACCCGACAGAAATCGTTGACGTGGAATTTTTTTTTTAATTGCCGCCGTCTCTTGCATTCTCTTTTTTTTACAGAGCAGTAAAATGTGAGCTGAGTCGCTTGTTAACACGGACACCATAATGTGCTCATATAGATCTCCCATTATAGCCACCTCAGAGGGGACTCCCCGGCTCATTAGATGCTCAGCTATATTCCAAACCTGTACATTTGTAAAACTAATATCTGATTTAGGAGCAGGGCGTCGGTGACAGTCGTGGAGCTCCTCGTTCTCTCACACATCATCATATATTCTCGTTATGGACTTAATGGTGGCGGCGCTGCTGCTGGCCTGGGGTCAAATCTCTTCCTACTCAGTGAATTCATCAACCAAGCTACTGCATGAGGAGGACATGGAATGTGCAAATGTAACACTAATATATGATTTAGGGGAGCGATGCTCTGTAGTACATTCACACTCAATAATTGACTTCATGTAGATTCTGAGCAATGTTTTGTGTTCTCTCTCTCTCTCTGCCCGAGCAGAGAGAATAGTGTATCTTTGTTTATAATTATATAAGATAAGCAGAGAGAGAGAGAGAGAGAGAGAGAGAGAGAGAGAGAGAGAGAGAGAAATACAGTACTGACTGTAATGCCTACTGTACATCTGGTAGTCTTTTGATCCTTTGCTCTCTTTGCCATGCAGAAATGCAATTGAGTGTGTATGTGCATGTGCACATTTGTTGAGGCAAAATGTGATGAGCAAAAACAGAAGAAATCAATCCACAAGCTATTCATGCTATTTAGGCTGTGAAAAATGCTACGTATCTGGGGAGACCCGTGGGTAGTACCCATTAAACCTATTTTCATTCAGATAAATTGAGCTGAGAGGTCAAGGAAGGGACCCCTTTGAAATAGTTATTTCCTCGCCCAGATTTGGAGCGTTATTTACCCGTCTTCCTGACAAGCTAGCATGTCATGCTTGGTACCAATGGATGTCTGAGGTCTTCTAGTTTCTTATGATAACAGGATCTTCACCGTAGCTTTAGAAATGACCCTACTACCCTCATTCGATTGCCCGTGGAAATTGGGCGTGTTCTGTTGACAGACCACTCGGCGGCCCACCTGCAGTACCTCCACAGCCCACTAGTGGTGTCGCGGCCCACACTTTGGGGAATCACTGCTCTACCTCCCTCTCACCTTCACCCCCACCTTCATAACCCCCAGCAGCAGCAGCAGCAGCAGCAGAGGGCGAGCAGGGCGATCGGGCAGGGGGGGGTGTATCTGGACTGGAGGGGTGTATAAGGAGCTCACTGGGAGGAGCGGGGAGCGCAGCGTGTGTCCAACTGAAAGTCCTCTTAACCCCCATTACCCTCTGCAGCACTGTAGGCCCTGTTAACCCCCATTACCCTCTGCAGCACTGTAGCGCTGGAGGATTAGCAGAATACAAATAGCCCCTCTTGCCCCTCTTGCGCCCCCTGTCCTCTGTCCTCTGCACCGCGGCTCCTCCGCTCTGCCCAGGAAGAGCTGCTGCTGACCAACCAGTTGGAGTGAAATATGATTTGGGGGCCGAGCGAGCAGGTGTTTACTGAATGCAGTAACAGTGTCCTGCTGCTCATTATGCAGGCCATAACGAGGAGAATACATTAGAGGATTATTGGAACATTTTAATATGGGGGGGGGGGGCACACCATAGAAATATGGCTACTGCTGCTTGGTGTCATGTGACCTTGGATTGCAGAAGCTCAGGTCAAGAGGTCAGGGTATGGAGTGGGGAGGCGGGGGGTTGGTGGATAATTAATAATTGACAATTCAGTGCTATCCTTTTCTTTGGTTGTATTTGTAAATATGGAAATAAAGTGGAGCTTGTCTGAGCAGGCTGTTATATCCTCTGGCGCGTTGCCACAAGGGAATATTATTCATGTCAGTAATAGGATAATCTTGCACGACCACCACATCTCCAGAGACGGGCCAGATTTTAAGGAAACATGTTCGTGTCAATCTATACGTGTTGGCATGTTCGTTTGCATTAACAACAGTGATAGCGGATCGATGGCGGTGTTGCCCTGGGCGTTCCTCGTAAGCATTTTCAACCGACCCGCGAGCTTTTGATATCATCATCGAACGTCATCAGTGTGTCAGTCAGCGTTGAGTCAGATGAGTCAAAGAGGAATAATTAGGGTTAACTCTTGAGCGCGAGACACTGCCATGGACTGTACGGATGAAAATCGCTGATCTGGTTTAAGCTCAGCATGTTAAACAATCAGAATCAGCTTTATTGACCAAGTATGTAGACATACAAGGAATTTGACTCCGGTTTATGTCGCTTTCAATGTACTCACACAGATGAGCTAAAACAAACGAGGACCGTGAGTTGACAGAGGTATATTTGTGACAGGGACTGGTCGGCCAAGGTCTTTTTTTTACAGATTCTAAAAGTACAGATTGTAAGCTTTTTTAAATGATGTCATACATTGAAATCTAAAAATAGTTGAAGATGGTAATTAGGCTTATTTGAATGTTCGATCTCCTACAGTAAAAACCACATTCAGTGCCTACTTTTGACCCATTTCGCCGGACATTTAAACAAAATAACTGCCATTTACAGTAATAAATCTGATATAAAGTACAGGGAATGAAAATCCATATTGAGCGAGAACAGAAGTGAGTTCTTCCTGGCAGGAGGCTCGTCTGTTACCCCGCTTAGTTTTCCTTTATTAATGAACGGGTATAAAAAATCCCAGTAGAAGCAATCAGTGTCGTCCAGCGTTTAACCGCCTTGAACAACGACCAGCCATTAACCTTCCACCTCGCTGAACAAGGAAGCGCAGTAACAGAGAGGCTAACTATTAGTTTTCTGTCCACACATCCACCCTCTGCTCCTCTCTCATCATCCCTCTAACCTCTCCTCATCTCCTCCCTCGCCTCTCCTCTCATCCTCATCACTCACTCGCCTCCCATTGATCCTTCCATTTTCCATCTTCTCTCTCTCTCTCTCTCTCTCTCTCTCTCTCTCTCTGTCTCTCTCTGTCTCTCTCTCTCTCTCTCGCTCTCTCTGTCTCTCTCTCTCTGTCTCTCTCTGTCTCTTTCTCGCTCTCTCTGTCTCTCTCTCTCTGTCTCTCTCTCGCTCTCTCTGTCTCTCTCTCTCTCTCTCTCTCTCTCTCTCTCTCTCTCTGTCTCTCTCCTTCACAGTAGCTCAGGCTACTATGAGGCAGACCAATATGAGATTTCTAGGTTGATGGAGAAGCGCATCCACTCTATCACACCGTGTCTTTGCGTGTGTGTGCACGTGGACTAATCTGTGCTGCTGTGTGCGCGCTTATGTGTGTATCTGTTGTTGTTGTTGTGTGTGTGTGTGTGTGTGTGTGTGTGTGTGTGTGTGCTTGTCAGTCAGTCTAATTGTATTTGTATGGGAGACAGAGATGCAGCAGATAACACTGTAGTGTGAGCTGTGGCCCAGGCTTGTGTTTCAGCGGGGCTTTCAATTAAAGTGAACTAGCACCTGGGAGAGAAGTGGTGGCCAACCGCCATGCACACACACACACAAACACACATGCACACACACAAACAAACACACACACACAAACAAACAAACAAACAGGCACGCATGCACACACACACACACACACACACACACACACACACACACACACACACACACACACACACACACACACACACACACACACACACACACAGTCCCAAACAAACAAATAAACAAACAAGCACACATGCACACACACACACACACACACACACACACACACAAACAAACAAACAAACAAGCACACATGCACACACACACACACACACACACACACACACACACAGTCACAAACAAGCATGCACGCACACTAGGGGTGTCAAAAATAATCGATTATAAGATGCATCGCGATGCGGGCGTGCACGATTCTGCATCGATTCACAAATGTCAAAAATCGATTATAAAAAGATTAAAATAAACGTTTTTTTTGTTTTTTTGTTTTTTATAATTGAATAAAATATAATGGAAGTACATGCATTTGTTTATTTTAATTATGGATCATAATACAATGCAATTCCAAATGCACTTTTATTTTAAAAGTAGCCACACAGTGAGACTGATCGGATGGTACCACACTATACAACACCGGTTGACAGCACACAGCCTGATAATAGCAAAGGCAACAGGCACGCACTACACAAACATGCGCACACACACACACATGCACGCGCGCAAAAAGACAAACACACACTCAAGGGTGCATGAAAATGCACGCACACACACAAACACAGACTCACGTGTGTGCACACACACACACACACACACACACACACACACACACGTGCAGCGAACTCTGAGTCCAGCCCCACTACAGTTTGGTCAGCTGTGTTTTGGAAGGTTTGTGTGATTACTGCGACTCCAGGAAAACCTACACCCTCCTGCTGAAAATTACATTTTATAGAAATAAATGGCTACCCCCGCGATGCGCGCGGCTGCACATATCCTTCGCAACAGAAATTGCTTAACTTTGTCATCGTTGGCTGCTCGCTCGGCGTCCATATTGTTGCCACCTCAACTGGAATATGTGCATCTATTTTTCTGGTTATTAATCATAGTGGCATCTCATTTTTAGCGGCCTATTCCGCAGAGAGCGTAGACAGAAAATGTCGCCGTCTGGAGACATCAGCAGCACGCCACCTCTCGACGAATAAACCCACTTATCCTGAGAGCTTGTATGACTCATGGATGGCAGCGACAGGGAGGATATTATATAATATTATTATATTATATTGTTTACAGCCATACAATAGCAACACCTTAAGGGCAACCGGACTCAAAAGCCTGCCGTTTTGACCAGGGTTCGAAGGCTTCTTTAAAGGCAAAGTAATGGGCAGCTAAATGACTGAAACAGTCGTGTGATAGCGTTGAAGAATAGATTCACAATCACAATCCTAATTTGTATCGGGTGACAATGGAGAACATATGGATTCATTTTGAAGTTGATCTTAATATGTAAACATGGTGAGACAACAGGAACTCAAGGGTACATATATATGCATACAACTCAGTGCAAAACATTCATATCGCTGGACATATTCAGCGATGTGTTACTTTGTGCGATCAGATAGCATGGCATACAAGACTGCAGCTACATGTATAGAGCGGAGTTGACAGTAGGGGTGGGGGAGCAGTCGATACAGCATAGTATCGAGATATTTTGTGTGGCAATATATCGTATCGCACGAATGCCAAGTATTAGGGGTGTCAAAATCAATCGTATAATCGATGCATCGCGATGCGGACGTGTGAATCGAATCGAATCGAATCGTTGACAGATGAATCGTTGCATCGTTTATGTTTAAATTTCTATTGACGTTCAGATTTTAAACAGACTGAAGAAGACATTATCTCGTTAGACAAAACAGACGGTGACAACGATTTTCCTTTGGGGACATCATTTACAATTGAAAACAGGTAATAATAAATCGCAATATATCACAATATCACGCAATGCTCTCTAGTATTGTGATATATCGCAATACCAGCATATCGCAATATTGCAATACTATCATTATCATGACTTAAGTATTGTGATCATATCGTGGGGCATCTGCTGATTCCCACCTGTAGTTGACAGTCCAGCAGTGCAGTGGAACAATGTGCCATGAGTGAGATGAAAAGCAGGAAATAAATATCACCACGGCCTCATACTTTGCAACAGAACATTTGATAGTTATGCTTGGTATCTATGGTGTGTGGCATAAACATCATTTACAGTGTTTGTTTCTCACTTGCAGGTGATGATATACAGCTGAAAACACAATAAACTGCCGTTTGTCAGCTCTAGTTTATCCACAATGCTGGTAAGAAATGAAGCCCATACAGTACATTGCATTTTTCTATATTCTCTATTTGCTGAGGTGTCATGTAAAACAAACAGACCCCCACCGTCTCCCCCCCTCTCCCCCCGTCTCCCCCCCCCCTCGCCCAGAACAACAGAGAATCCTCTCACTTGGATTGTTTACACATGATAGCGTAGCGTAAGTAAACCCAGAGGAGGCTCCATCAGTATCGCATGAAAACCCTGAGTTGACTGAAGTCAGCGCTCCTTCTCGATGTTGACATGTGACGTATGGCACTCATTTCCTCTGCTCCTTCCTCCTGCGAG
Organism: Poromitra crassiceps; assembly: GCF_964638095.1. NCBI lineage: Eukaryota > Metazoa > Chordata > Actinopteri > Beryciformes > Melamphaidae > Poromitra > Poromitra crassiceps. The sequence continues at coordinate 44,009,999 of NC_139643.1, read as the reverse complement.
TGCGGCGCGGTGTCCACCATGTAAACAACTTAGTTTATCATGGCAGCGCACAAATTGCCCTGAAGTGGCCGCGGGTGTAATTGCAGGTTGGAGGGAGAGGTTAGTGTGTCCCAGCCAGTGTGTGTTTGGGTGTGTCGGTGTGTTAAAGAGTGTGTGTGTGTGTGTGTGTGTGTGTGTGTGTATGCGTGCGTGCATAGGCGATTCTAGGCTTTCCAACCAGGGGTTGCACCATCACCGTCCAAAGCGAACCCCGATTGGGGGGTTTTCAGGGGTGGCTGTGCCCCACTTGGACAAATACATTTTGTACATTTGAAAGTAAAATGTATATGAAGAATGACACACATCACATCAATATCCTCTTCACTATGCTGTGGCTTTACAATGATGAAAAAATAGTGAGTGAGTTGAGTTGAGTTGAGAGGTCAAGTACAGATTTATTTTATTCAGAAACACAATGAATTGAGAAACTGCATTGAATAATGTTGAATACAATGAAACATAAATATCTAAGACACATAATAAATATATTCGATTCGATTTTGTTTAAATCGTTTACGTGTAGATTTTCTTTTCTTCATCTGGCCACAAGGGGGTGCACGTGCATCCAGTGCACCAATGTAAAATCGCCAGTGCGTGCGTGCTTACCTGCATAGTGCATACATCGGCATGCGGGTGCATGAGTGTGTGCATAATGGTACGTGTTGTATTCTGCCGTGGTGTTACGTGGAGTGAAAAGTGTGCTTTAAACGGCCCTTTAAACGGTCGCCTAGGCCACTGACTCTATCACACCCACACCTTGATTAAGATCTTTAGGCACAGACAGTAATTACCTGCCAGCCTGGGGTCTTTAGCACAATGGAGAGACTCCGGGGAGGGAAGGAGGGAACTTAAGGAGAAGACGAGAGGCAGCGGAGAGAGATAGAGAGAGAGGCAGAGAGAGACAGAGAGAGAGAGAGAGAGAGAGAGAGAGAGGCAGAGAGAGAGAGAGAGAGAGAGAGAGAGAGAGAGAGGCAGAGAGAGAGACAGAGAGAGAGATAGAGAGAGATAGAGAGAGAGAGAGAGGCAGAGAGAGAGAGAGAGAGAGAGAGACAGAGAGAGAGAGAGAGAGAGACAGAGAGAGACAGAGTGAAGTTGAGAGAGGACGAGGGAGGACTGAGAGGGGTCATGGCAACTTGAGGAGAGTGTGTTTGTCGATATGCGGTGAGGAGCTAAAGACACACTAGCTGGTCACACAGAGATTACGTTTCCTCTCGTTAAAAAAACCTAACAATTAACTTTCAACAAATGCTACTTATTCCTTCTTAAAACAACTTTCAACAAAATGCGAGTTATTCCTACTTGTTACAAAAAGGCCAACGGTGACCACAGCTCGATAGTAGGCTATTACAGTACGTGATTAGGTTACACCTAATCACTAGGCTTAGCTAGCACAGCTAGCTAAGCCTACTGTTAGCGCTTTGTTACAGTCTCTCCCTCGAGTGATGCGTTTAACTTGCGTCATCGTGTGTCTCACTTGACTGTGTGTGTCACCCACCACTTCCAGTAATCTCCAGACGGATGAGGCTAGCATGCCCGGGACCCTGGACTCTGCGTTCTCGGGCTTGGGCCAGCTCAGGCGCTGTGATGGTGGTCAGGTGGTCAGGTCATTGGGGTGATGTGGAGTCCACCCCGTGCTTTGTTGACGGTGTAGTGGTGTCTCGTCCACTTAGCTGTTGTCTCCGCTGTATTCGTGTCTGTCGGGCTCTCTCAGCCAGCCAGCTGTGCTTAGACAGACACTTGCTCCGTCGGGGCTCCTTCAGGTAGCCAGCTGTGCTCAGACAGACGCGTGCGTGCGTGCATGCGTGCGTGCGTGCCACTGCCACCCAGTTGGCATTCCGCGCCACACTACTCCCAGGTGTGTGTGCCTCTGCTGATTCCCTCCCATCACCAGGAGATCAAGCTATATAAGAAAGCAAGTTAACCAATCCCCCGTGTGACGTCAGTCAATTCCTACATCCTACAGCAGGGGGCCCCTTTTGCAAAATGACAGGAGGCCAGGGGACCAGTTAAACAAACATTCATATACATTTTTCGGTGGCGGATTGTAGGTTTTTGGGGTGTGAGCCCGAGTTTAATCATCCTGCGCACACAGGATAGTTAGTTAGTTAAGTTAGTTAAGTAGCCTACACATAGCCTATACATACAGTATAAGTGCCTGGGCAGCGAGCAGGGGGCGATATTTGACAATTTATGCTGCCTACACACTAGAGGATTTTCAAATCTTAACCGATTTTAAAAACATGAGAGACCACAGACATGAGGACAATTTCATCAGATTTTAACATTAAAATCGCCTGAACACACACACTAGACGATTCGGCCAGACTGCGAGACCACACACCAGCCGTTTGAAGTACCGACTCACAGCGATTCCAGCAACTAGACTGTAGGCTGTTTATATCCCACAGAACAGCAATTTTTTCCCACAGACAACGGCGGATGGTTCTCCAAACATGCGCCGAGCGGCGGGTCCGCTACAAGCGGGCGGACACCCTCGCAAAATAAGTCCTGTCTGAGAGCTCATATTGCAGCATGTCCGCTCCCTTGGGGCGGGCCGCTCCGCTCGGCGCATGTTTGGAGAGCCCTCCGCCGCTGTCCACCCTGTTTTAAGCTGCTGTGAGGATGCTGGGGAGAGGAGCTACATGGCTCTGCTGTTGCCATGGCTGTTGCTCGTTTGTTGTGAGCGCTGCATTAACATCCGGGTATGACGCGTCGACGAGTCCCGGTCTGCTTGCTCTCATTGGCTATTGCGGGTTCCGTCGGGAGACAGCCATCGTAAATATCAAACATGTTTGATATGCCCGATTCGAGATCGGGCCGGCTCCGATTCAATCAATAATTTATTGACACCAGACACTTGACAATTATTTTGACAAAAAATCGGTTGAGACTAGCCTCGAATCGGGCCACGCCCCCCCGAGGGGAATCGGGCATTAAATCGGGCATTTTATCCTCTAGTGTGTGGGAGGCTAGCAGGAGCTCAGTCAAACGTTATTTCACGTTAGTTTTCATTATGAATAAGAAAATGGTCGGGGGGCCACTCTGCACCCTATCGCGGGGCGCATCTGGCCCCCGGGCCGCAAGTTGAGTATCACCGTCCTACAGTAAGATCTTCCCTAACATAGACCTACAATAAATAGAATCTACCCCAACCCGTGTCATAATAACACTAATTATCATTTCAACAAGTGCTACTATTCCCTTTAAAAAAAAGTCTTAGCTGATAAAGACTGTGTTGCACAGTTGTTTTCACTACTGAAGACAAAAATGTACGATCAAAGCGTCTGCTAAATGACGTGATGTAAAAGAACGTCATGTCATTCCCATCCAAAGCAGCCAGTCATAATGGCAGCCATGTTAAGCTTTTAAACATCGGGTTGTCTCTCCACTGTAAAATGCTACGAATGTGTGTCTTTGCCGCGGAAGCAGATGTAAAGAATGCTGCTGAGTGAGCTGTTAGTATAGAGACTCCTTGTGCAGCTATACAGTATTCAGACAGACACCAGCCACTGGCGGGCTATCTCTGATAAGGACAAACAATGGATCACCACGTCCTCCTTTCTTGTCCTGTCTTCTTTGTCCCTGTCTCTGTCAACCCCCCCACGCACCCCCTGTCTCTGTCAACCCCCCCCCCCCCGCACCCCCTGTCTCTCCACCTCCTACAAATTAAGGCCTGCATTCACCCATCCATCACAGCCGTGCGGTCTCAAACAGAGCATGCCGATAAAGAGGCAAACACTGTAATTCGTATGCGTCCATCAACTCCCTCTCACTGACTAACAGGGCCGAATCACAGTTAGCTTATTATATATATTTTTTTCTGGTTATGTTGGCAGAGTGAGGCATGTGAGATGGTTGCTGGTACACTACCTGCTTTGCCCTGCGGGCCGCCGATCCATGAAGACAAACTCATTCCCCCCCCCCCCCCCCCCCCACCCGTAATGAAGAGTGAAATCCTTTCATTTAATGCCGGCGGGCTTAGCGTTAGCGTTAGCGTTAGCGCTGCTGCGTGTCTGTCTTTACTCCTGTCTGCGCTCAGAGCGGAGGGGCCAACTAGATTTTTGCCTAAGTGCCAGTCGCTCTCTCAAGATGACTGATGATTCATTTAAAGAGGCACCCGAGCAAATATTGTTAGCTTGGCGCTTTTGATACACTGCCTCATAGCTCACAGGCACGCACGTACGCACACGCGCACGCACGCACGCACACACACGCACACACGCGCACACACACACACACACACACACACACGTGCAAGTAGACGTGGAGGTTGTCGCATAATCACATGAACACGTGCTGCATGTAGGACCACTACACATAATGCTAGTTAACCCGTTGATACCCGATGCAGCATTTGTGTGTGTATCCCTTTAACTTCAACTCTGCTACAGCGACTTAACAATGCAAAGTGCACGGTGTGATTATATTGCACCTCGGTATTAAGCACCTTCATTCAATTTAGATTTGTTTGTTTGTGCGTTTGAAATTAAATTAGAATTCCTTAACACGCAATTAAAACCCACAGGGGTAATTCTTCCTTCTCGTGGATTTTTTGCGTGTAGGCAGTAATAATAATATACACAAGTTCCATTCCTGGTAAAGGGGAGTGATTATCATAGGTGCTTAAGGAAAAATTGATTTGAAAAATCCGTCACTGCCTCGGCGAGCTCTCCCCCGACTCCCCCTCGGAGAGACAGAACAGCCAGGGGCTCTTAATGTAAGGAGATATAATTGCTGCTTATAATAAGCTATAGTGTTTTGTGTCTGATCTCAGCCTCTCTCCACTCCTTATAGCCTCTCCTCCTGTAGTAGACCCGGGTCAAATTGCACATGTAAATTATTCACAGCGCTTGTTTTAACCTACATGCAGCACCAGATGGGTGGGGTTTACTGCAACGAGGCAATTAGTATCAGTTAAATTGGTACAAACAGTACACACTAACTTGACTCAGATATACTTTCCCTGTGTTTTTCTAAAAAACTCTGAAGGTGCTTACTGTGTTGTTATCTAATTCTGCGGACCATCTGGCCGTTAAGTCGACTAAAATACAGTAAAACCATCGTTTGTTTCTCAAACGCCGTTACTTTGTCTCAATCCGCGTCTTCTGTCTGTCCTCTCTTTCGCTCGCCCACCTCTCCTATTTCTCTCCCTCCTTCTGTCTCTGCCAACGTTCTGCTCTGGCTTTCTTTGTTTTCCGTGTTGTTTTCTCTCCAGAAAGCCCAGTCTGTCTCCCTCCTCCTCCCTCGTCCTGCTTAGTGAACAGCCAGTGTATCATTTGTGCCCATAGCAGGTGTTTCTGCTGGTTGACATTTTGCTACGGCGTGCAGTCACAGTCATGCCAAGGTGCACTGGCTGCAGGGAGTATATGGCTTATCTGCTCTCTCCACTAGGAGGGCACAGAAAGGATGGGTCATCACAGAAATCACACGCATCATTGTGGCATTTCTTTTCTTCCAACAGAGAGCCAAAGTGAACGTCTCTTCCTGCCTTTCTCTGTGCACCAGCGTCAGAAGAAATATGAACGGTGGTGAACGGTGGAGATCGACGATACTTTTTTTGGTCCCGTTTGAATCGTGCCACGGTACACATATCATGTTTCTCAATGTAAAAGATAACTTTGCAAGTCAAGAAAGTCACCGTTTGTGGTAGAAGTGTGACAATAAGTTATCAATCAGAAAGACTATACGCACAACCAGTTGTCTCTCCCGCCATCCATTGTTGTTGATGGCGGTGATGTATATTGTGCGACATGAGAGATGTAGTCGATTGACAAAACTAAACCTTATGTTTCAGTTTCAGGACAAACCCATGACTTTCTTGACTTGCATTTTAAATGGACAAAATCTACATGTGGATCCCGTGGCACAATACAAACGGGAACGGGAACCAGCTGAGTGAAAATGTACATCATTCTAACCACGTCTGATTAAACCCCCCCCCCCCCCAATACCCCCCCCCCCCCCTTCCCCTGGCCGCCGCCCCGACGTGTCAGCAGGTTCATGAGGTCAGTCACAGCCCCTCTTGTTCTTCCTGTGGCACGCCCTTCCTGCTGATCGATTGGCCGGGGACTGATGTAGGAGGAAGCGCTGCCGTCCAGTCACATGGCAGATGTCTCTCTCACTGTGTGTGTGATCGCTCAGTGTCACGTGGGCGGGGCCAACAGGTGACACGTTTATTTGCCGAGGCGTTTCGCAAAAAACGAGGCGTCGTCGATTAGTCACCATTTGTGCAAAATGTTCCCTCTTTTCACTTTCACTTCCCCCAACACAGCCGTCTGGGTTCCATATCAAAATATATATGACATATATATATACAAATGACTTGCTTTTCACAGCTCAATACTTGGGAAGGAGCAGTCAATTCCACTCCCACGCCACTAGACTCTAGACTGCAGCGTACAAATTGACTGTAGCTATCTATTTACATAAAAGCCTACCTGTCACATAGAGGACAGGTGAAAAGGATATCTATCCCTCTCCTGCCGCCTGGCTCTTCAGCGTAAAAAGCACTAGGCTATAATGCAGTAGCACTTGGAATGGAGTCAGCGTGTAGTGTTCTCATGTAACACTTACCATAGTATATACTGTCATCAAGTCTGCTGCCATTACGCCGCTTGTCAGTAGAGGACAACTACCCCATGCAGCCTTCAACTAACCCCATTGAAAAGGAAAGGCCTCTATATTTAAGAAGTTCAATGTGTTTTCCGGTATGGCTTATATGGCAGTTCACCGTTCAATTCGGGGATTTGTGAGCATGAGCAGCTCTCTCCTTAGGCTCCAAAAGGCAGGCAGGTAAATATCATACAATGTCACATCAAAATGAAATGTGTAGTCGTTTAGAGCATAGCAAATAACACTCTGCTACTTTACACCTTAGAATTGTGTGCAGTGCATATACCATGCTTCACCTTGAACGGTCACCAGCAAGGCTCGCACTTCGCCCAGTCCATGATGTGTGGACATCTCCAAGGAGGTATACTTTTTCTGGAATGAAATCATGGTAGTAACGGTTGGTTAGTTATTTCAGTGTTTTTGCATCACATTACACGGGGTCATGTGTCTTAATGATGGCGTTTGCATTCAAATTAATTGTTAGTGGAACCGTGTGTGGGCTGCTCAGTTAGCTGTACTGTATGCCTTGGTACCATTGACATAGGCCTAAGCTAACTTCTACTACTGTATCCAGTCCTGTTGCAGTTTTAATAAATAAATAAATAATGTTGTGACATGGGTCTTCAGCTTTTAGACATGCTCCACAAATGAACAGACATAATTAGTGTAACATTATTAAGAGGTAGTGGTTTGTAACAGTTTTAGCAAGCAAAGGATCTCATTGCATATCCTCCAGAAGCATCTTTGCATCAGTGTCACAGATGACGGTTCAGGAATAACTGGAAGAAGAGAAGAAGAGTGCTTGATTATAACGGTAAGAGGCACTCCCAATTTAGAGGCTGTTCAAGTGTCAGGTAATTCAAAACAATCACGTCTCAAGATGTTCTAAAACAGCATCTCAAATGTTTTCAAACAGTTTTCCAAAGACACCTTTGCAGACAAGAGCGTGTGGCGCCTTTCTCAGCAACATATGCATTGCTATACGCCCAATGCACTGCATCCTCCTCAGTCACTGGCTGTGTCGAATACGCCTGTTCAAATAACGCTGCTTGCTAGCAGACGCACTCTCCGCTTCACATTAACCTCCCTCTGTGTTCACCGATGTCTGTTGACCCAGACGCATTACAAACCTACAGGTAGGCACTGGAGAGTGTGTTATCTAGAGAGGAACACGCAGCGTGGGGGACACGCGCAGGCGGGCAGCCCCGTACCGTCGCGCCGTCGGGGCGCTATATTGTCACACACGGTGTATTGTGCAACGTAATAGCGCCGCACACACGCACGGTAAACCTCCCAACGACTGTACTCTATTTCTAGAGGCCATGCTGGGACATGGGGCCTGGTTGCAGCAGCAGCAGCAGCAGCGAGAGCAGCAGTGATGGGTAATGAATGTAGAGTGGGTCCCTCCAGGTGATGCTTCACGAGCATCTCCAGAGTCTCTCCCCGGCTCTGCAGCACACATATGATGATTAATATTCATCATATGGTGCCTCCATAGCCCGCAGACCAGCTCCCCCACCCCCCCACCACCCCCGTCCAATCCACCGGGACCTACACGCCCTGACACTAACATAATACCCATTTACGCACAGGCGGCTTGATGCGATGCGTATTCTGCTGTGTGCCGTGCTAAGGTTAAAGTGTCCCGCTCAAGGGCGATGGCGTGTAGCGATGGAATGGTACGGTCCCGCTGGGGATCCAGGAGCCTCGTCGTGTATTCAGAACCCCCAGCTGGTAAATAATACGCGTTTAAAGCTACAGAGTCAGCAGGGGCGAGCGCTACGCGCAGAATACACTGCACCTGATTTACTTCACTACAGCCAGGGGGGGGGGGGGCATGGTAGGCACTTTTTCCGTGTCAGCAGACGATGTCCGTACGCAGATGCAAGCAAAACGCTTTTGGGGGTTTCCAACTTCCAATCATGGAAGTTGGAAACCCTCATTAGTGTTTTGCTTGCACCTGCGTTTACCCTGCCTTTTCGACACAAAATGGCCCCCGTGAAAAAGGGTGTATTGTTTCAATTGAGGACTTTGCATCAGCTTTTTGCACGTTCAACAGATGTTTAAAATTGCAACACAATACTCGCATTGCATAATAAGCATTGCTTTCATGTAAACGAAAGTGTTCAAATGATCTGAGAATTAAATAATTCTGAAGCTGCTTGAGTGACAATGAATGGGGAAATTATTTTTAATTAAAGGGAGATCTACCCCAGAATGCTGCCGGGTTATTCCCGGAGATAACTAGCCAAACAATGGAGTTTAATTGCTGGAAAAGAGTTCAGTCGCTAATTGTGATTGTTATGGCTCTCTCCAATAAGTTAATCAAGTTAATGTCGTGATCCAGACCCGGACAAGCTGAGGCTGTAGTGGCGGCTTGGCTGCAGAGGGGGTAAAAGGGCAGAGGCCGGCTGTTCAGACTTGAGGTTCCAGGTTCGAGGCTGAAGTTTGGCAGAAGTTGGGAAGAGCCAAAGAGCAGTGGCTTGTGAGTCTATGAGAGGAGGAGGAGTAGAGCAGCGTCTTAGCAAGCAGAGCAACAGAATCTTGAAGTTAGCTGAAGGATTAGCTTAACTAGGTCTTGACTATGAATTACTTCTGAGAATAACACAATACAAAGTACTGTGGTTCATCTGGACTGACCGACAAGCGAGCAGACGGAAGTTCTCCCACTAGCAGTTTAACGATCCGCCACTGGATTCAGCTTGCACTCGTGGTTTTGGGTGGAGAGAAGAACACAGCCCAGCAGCTCCACCAGATGATCATGACAGTTCATCAATAATCAAGTTCACAGCTGTTCTCCGGCTGTTATTGAAATGCATCTGGGAAATGTAGTAAATCAGTGAAGCAGAAGTAGATGAGGCAGGCAGGCACACCAACAAAGTCAATTACAACAGTTTGTCACAAAATAACTCCTGGAATGCATTGAACAGCACAGATTGATGATGTATAACAGTGAGGATCCAAGGGTGGGATTTTCCAAAGATATTTCAGTTTTTATATATAAACAAATTAGTTTCTGTTGGTTAGTTTCTACAGTAGAATTGTGAACTATGAAATCTCAAAGAAGAATTTTTAAAATATGAGCGGTTCTCCCTGTCACTTTTACCATCTTCTCCAATTTATTTACTATGGAGCAGCTCCAGAATTCCTTGCCTAACGACGCTGCAGATTCAGGTCTTGGCTGTCTACCTTCTTGCTTTGTGTGTGAGTTGTTCATAAATAATATATAATGAGTGGACTGTAGCAAAAAAAAGTGGGAGTAATGTGAATTTTCAAACTGGTCTTCTGCGTTAGCTATATGCTGCCTTCAGGTGCTCAAAATCTAATAGCTCCTTTATGTTAGTTATCAGACTTAACCCATTGATACCTGATGCAGCATTTGTGTGCGTATCCCTTTAAGACCGCGAACCGCGTTAACGCGGTTCGCGGTCTTAAAGGGATACGCACACAAATGCAGGTATCAATGGGTTAATGCCATTGTTGGCATGCAGCGCTCCTATTTGATCTAAAAACACACGTGTTAATGTCATTCCTGCACTGCACTGCACGCGCTCTATAGCCACTAGACTAGAATGTGATTATTAAAGTGCGCCGACCATTTCCTGCCTCGTAAAACAGAGGCGGGATTTGCTTTTGCAATCAACCTCGAATGATACGATCCTACTCACAACACACACACACACACACACACACACACACACACCCAGGGAAAATGTGCACATGCCTGCACACACGTGCACGTGCACTTGTATGCCTTACGCACACACAAATACACAAATAGTAGGGTCATCTGTGGCACTTCCGTGACCGTGGAGAGCGAAGGTCCATTTCTCAATGGATTTGTCATCTAGGAGGGTTAATAAACAAATTTAGCCGGGGTGTATTTTTAAAAAAGGCGGGGAAAATATTTGAGAGACCAAAATCCAAAATGGCTGCTGTGGAAATGAACTTTTTAATGCTTTGACCTACAATGATGCACAATACATGGTTTCAGAGCTTATTCTGGTCAAGGAATACATATTTGGTGTTTATATAATGATTTGACCTATTTTTGACCTTCAAATCCAAGATGGCTGCCAATTTTGAGGCAGTTTTTTCAAAATCGTCATAGAGCCTTCATATTAGGCTTGAATGACAGGTCTTCTCATGATGAGTTGAATAATATACAGTATAAGTACACAGAAGTAATCTCTGAGGTCAATAAAGTCAATGTTTGTGTGTAAACAACAGTTGCTGATTTGTGGTTTCCCATTAAATAGGGTAGGCTACTGAGAATATGGTGTCCAGTTCATCCCATCACATTTTCATAATGAACCAAAAACAATTTTGCACTATAGCCTAACATAAAATAGTATTCTGTATGCAAAGCTAGCAAGGTTAGTTGCTTGAGCTGAATTTAAAGGTCAACTCAAAACAAACAATGAAATTAACTTTGAAATTAAAACTGAATCCTATGGCTACTAAATTTCATCAGCACACAGTAAAGGAAACTTGTCTTTGAACTCAGCTGACTGTCTAGTCCTAATCCCTGTTGTGCAATGTCCCTTTTCAGTGAAGTTTTAGTTTTTGTTAAGAGTATGGACTTTTAATCTTGACCTTGTTGGTAGGCAACGGCCCTTTTTCAGTCAAGCATTTTCAGATTAGCTCAGTCAGTCTGTGAAGCAGTCAGTGTCAGCACTTGCGCGAGCTCGCTTTTTCTCTAACTAATGTTAACATTACACACTTTAAGACACTTTGTTTGAGGATATCAACGTTATTCACTAGTCTAAAGATAGTTCTACCATCAAGAACATATAAAACAAAAGCAAAAACAATTTTTATTTGCAGAAGTCATCATGGATATTTGGTGTTAGCTAACGTTAGGTAACGTTATTATTTTTAGCTAAAGTTAATGTTATCTGTCTCCACACTTCTGTCAACTGACATATGCATTTGCTTTTGAAAATAAACAGCCTGGCTTGCTTAACACATTCACTGCCAACAACGTATGAACACGTTTTCAGAATCCAGCTGTTCCCTGCCAACAACGTGTTTACACGTTTTTGGCATCGATTTTTTTTTTTTGACGGTGGGTTGTGCATCTAAGCCTTTTACATCTCTTATATAATTATTGGAGCCACCGAACGTTTACAACCCATTCCACCGACCCACTAAGTGGCAACAGTGCTCTCCTGGCTAGAGAAAGGAAAGCATTTTTTTAACTTGTCAAGCCATTCTCAGCCCAGCCATTCTCCTTTTCGCGCTGATTGCTGGCGATGCGGGATTGCAAATTTACATAATAGATTCAGCCGATCTACTATGATCGGGTGATAGATTACAGGTGGAGGAACACACTTTGAAACACGCAGCATAAATATGACCAGAATCGCAAAAGCTTCTCTCAACCAAAACTCCAAACGAGCGAGTCCATCCCGACTTCCTCAAACAGCGGCCCAGACATGCAGGCACAGGAGAGCAGCAAAGCACTGACTGGTGACAAGCTTGTCCGCCCACGGAGGGCGGAGTTGAAGCAACTCGAGAGGGAGGGAGAGAGAGAGAGAGAGAGAGAGAGAGAGGGAGAGAGGGAGGGAGAGCGAGAGGGAGGGAGAGAGAGAGAGAGAGCGAGAGGGGGAGGGAGAGAGAGAGAGCCAAAAATGAATGGTTAAAGTGACCGTTCCATCCAATTTCACAAAAAGCCGTTTATCTCTGAATATTCTTTTTCACGCTAAAACCATGCTGTATTCAACTGCTAATGCTTACATAACTACTAACTCTACAAACTAACTCTTTTAGACAGAGAAAGTACACATTCTATTAGTACTTTTGAGATATTGTATGTTCACAAACTCCAAGCTGAAACGAATCCTCGGCTCTTATAAAATGAGCCATAATCCTCAAAAAACGGCTTGGCAGAAGCTACCTACAGCAAAAAAAAACGTCTGGCAGTCAATGTGTTAAGCATAACTGAAGATTAAATAGAAATATAACATGACGAATGCATGTACCGATTGGTTGCCCCATCTTCCCAGGAGGTGGTGGTGTAAACATCATCAAATTTATCAAGTCCTGACCAGTCTTGGGCTTTTAATTGTAAGCTGTCCCATTTGCCTTGATTTATTGTATCGGTGGGCTTGCAAGGCTTGTCACATTTTAGGACACATTCATAGGACATTGTGTGCTTTGTCTTTCATTGGGAGGGAATTATATTGCTGTTATACGCTGTTTATTTTCAAAAGCAAATGCATATGTCAGTTGACAGAATTGTGGAGACAGATAACATTAACTTTAGCTAAAAAATAATAACGTTACCTAACGTTAGCTAACACCAAATATCAATGATGACTTCTGCAAATAAAAATTGTTTTTGCTTTTGTTTTATATGTTCTTGATGGTAGAACTATCTTTAGACTAGTGAATAACGTTGATAACCTCAAACAAAGTTTTCTTTTTCTTTTTCTTTTTTATATATTCCCCCCCCGATTTTTTATCCCATTTTTATCCCCCATTAGTGCTAACGTAATTTCTTTATCCTGGTTGCTACTCCACCCTCTGCCGATCTGGGGAGAGCCGAAACTGGCTCCATGCTTCCTCCGAGACATGGGCAGTTAGCCAGCCGCTTCTTTTCACCTGACAGGGGAAGCTTCACCGGTAGGACATAGCACGTGGGAGGTTCACACTATTCCAACCAGTTCCCCTCCCTCTGAACAGGCGCCCTTAACGACCAGAGGAGGAACCACATTAGCAACCAGGATATTGCATGTTTTTGTGAAGGGGTTCCTATATGAAGGAAACCCCCGGGAGGCAAGGGGAGAACATGCAAACTCCACACAGAAAGGCCCTTTTGACGACCCCACCCGGGCGGTGGGCACTCGAGGACATGCGGACGGGCACGCATTCCTTCAGCGTTCACATCGTCCCAGGTGGGAATCGAACCCACGACCTTCGAGCTGTGAGGCGATAGTGCTTACCACTACACCACCGTACCTCCTTTTATATCCTCAAACAAAGTGTCTTAAAGTGTGTAATGTTAACATTAGTTAGAGAAAAAGCGAGCTCGCGCAAGTGCTGACACTGACTGCTTCACAGACTGACTGGGCTAATCTGAAAATGCTTGACTGAAAAAGGGCCGTTGCCTACCAACAAGGTCAAGATTAAAAGTCCATACTCTTAACAAAAACTAAAACTTCACTGAAAAGGGACATTGCACAACAGGGATTAGGACTAGACAGTCAGCTGAGTTCAAAGACAAGTTTCCTTTACTGTGTGCTGATGAAATTTAATAGCCTAGGATTCAGTTTTAATTTCAAAGTTAATTTCATTGTTTGTTTTGAGTTGACCTTTAAATTCAGCTCAAGCAACTAACCTTGCTAGCTTTGCATACAGAATACTATTTTATGTTAGGCTATAGTGCAAAATTGTTTTTGGTTCATTATGAAAATGTGATGGGATGAACTGGACACCATATTCTCAGTAGCCTACCCTATTTAATGGGAAACCGCAAATCAGCAACTGTTGTTTACACACAAACATTGACTTTAATGACCTCAGAGATTACTTCTGTGTACTTATACTGTATATTATTCAACTCATCATGAGAAGACCTGTCATTCAAGCCTAATATGAAGGCTCTATGACGATTTTGAAAAAACTGCCTTTTTAGAGCTCAAAATTGGCAGCCATCTTGTATTTGAAGGTAAAAAATAAGTCAAATCATTATATAAACACCAAATATGTATTCCTTGACCAGAATAAGCTCTGAAACCATGTATTGTGCATCATTGTAGGTCAAACCATTAAAAAGTTCATTTCCACGGCAGACATTTTGGATTTTGGTCTCTCAAATATTTTCCCCGCCTTTTTTAAAAATACACCCCGGCTAAATTTGTTTATTAACCCTCCTAGATGACAAATCCATTGAGAAACGGACCTTCGCTCTCCACGGTCACGGAAGTGCCACAGATGACCCTACTAAAACACATACTACCACTGTAGCTTTCCTCCGGCAGGAAACTAATTGTTTGTAGAATTGATTTCTTATTTAATTGCGAGACACGCAAATGAGTTTAAACGTGAAGTAGCAGAGCCACTTGAGGGGAATAAAAGTGTTTCTCAAAAGTTTTTCACTGAAGAGGAAAATTAAATTCTCCTTCCATGGCGGTTGGTTATATGGCTGAGTGGGAGGCTTTATTGCACTTGGGTTTATCTTCTGCATATATACATGCACACAGCGTGTCCCCAGAGAGAGAGAGAGAGAGAGCGAGAGCGAGCTGGATCACTCCCGCACTCACTCTCTCATGTCGGTTAGATTGCAAAGTTTTATATATTTATGATATGATATGTTGTATTTATATTTAGGGTTTTAGATAATGGTCCTCTGTGTGTTGACTGGTGATCTGGACATCCAGCTGCTGAAAGCTGCTTGTTGAAAGATGTCAGTGTGTGAGCGAGGATAATGATACTGTCAATGACAATGGTGCCTTCAGGGACAGACTGGATGCATGAGTCAGATTAAATGGAAATTGAGGAAAACACCGAGCAAAATGTCTCTGCTTTTTTTTTTTTCTCTCCTTCTTGTCGCAGTATGCTACTGCTAACGGCAATTTCACACAAGTTGGGTAATTGTGTTCTCAAACTAACACAGTGCAGTAAACGTTTACAAGTGCACTGTAAAAAAAAGATATAGAATCCGTTTTAGAGCTTCCCTCCTGTCTCCCTGCCTCTACATTTGTGATTAATCGTTGCAGCGCCTGAACACAATGCAACATTCAACAGCGGTAGACTAGACTCCCTGCCTACCAACACGAGGAGGGTCGCGGGTTCGAGCCCCCGTGTTACCTCCAGCTTGGTCGGGCGTCCACACAGGCACGATTGGCCGTGTCTGCGCGTGGGAAGCCGGATTAACGGTGTGTGTGTGTGTGTCCTGGCCGCTGCACTAGTGCCTCCTCTGGTCGGTCGGGGGAAGGTGTTGGAGGGGAGGGGAACCGGGGGGGGGGGGGGAGTTTCACTGACAGTGAAACTCTTCGCTGTCAGGTGAATGAAAAGGTGACTGCACAAGTGTCAGAGGAAGCACGTGCTAGTCTACAACTACCGGGACGCCCTAACAGGGATTTTGACCAAGTACAATTGGAGAAAAAAACTGGGGAAAATCAAAAAAAAAAAAAAAGATAAATAATACAGAAATCCTCCTGGTTGGCAGAGTTACAGAGAGCCGATAGAGAGAGATAAGATAGCACAGTCACACCGGCGGTATACGGGTTGTCAACGTCTCAGAGCCGTGCCGGCGGGCGCCGTGTGAGGTCATCATTATTCACAAGCAGCCCTCAAGGTTGCTGTAGCGAGAGACAGAGTGAGATAGAGAGACACTGAGGAAGTGGAGAAAGTGCTGAGTGGAAAACATTGCGATTCCTTCCTTATTGTGAGGCCCCACTTCCCCCCCCCCTCTCTCCCCCTCTCTCTCTCTCTCTCCCGCCATCGACATCACCGACACCGCCCGTCCTCGCCATCTTGTCGAGTCATCACATTTCTGCGGAAAATTAGATTCGCCGTGCCACGAAGACTGATGATCCCCTTTCACCTCTGCTACTGAAGCACTTTCCCCCCCTTCCAAAATGGCAACCAGGCCTTTTTGTCTTCCCTGCTTGAAGGCCTCTCATATCTTAAGGTTGAAGTGCTGTTGACTTTGAACGTGCCTCTGCTCAAGCCTTGAGGGGGTCGTTTTCTTCTTCAAGTGTGCTCAAAGTACACTCAACAGGCGTATCCCCCCAAGGGCGCACTGCACCACCGATACCACTTCCTCTCTCCGCTTGAGCGGTTTAGCACAAGCGGGCCGAGGGAGCTAACGGTCCAAGAATCAGGAGTGATGCGGTCAAGCTAAATTCTCTCATGTATGATGGCTACAGCGGCTATGTTTTTTTATTTTTTTATTTTTTATTTTTTATATTTATTGGGTTTTATAATAAACAAAACACAAACAGAAAACACAACAACACAAGCAATACAACCAAAATAAAATAAAAACACAGCGATTCTTATGAAGCGATTTTCAAGAAAATTAATAAATTGTCCCCATGTTAAAAAAAAAAGATCCCCTGGGTGGCATAAGTCAGTTTTTCCATTGCGAGAATGTTGGAAAGACTTTTAAACCAGTGTTCAACTGTAGGTGCCTCAATGCTCTTCCAGGTTGTTGCGATACAGTGTTTGGCCTGAAGTGAACATAAAATTACTCTCTTTTTATTTGCCCCAGACACACCTAACTCAAGGGGAAGCAGTCCAAGGATAAATACCAGAGGGCAGACAGGCAGGACAGCATCGATAATATCTGATATAGTTTGAATTACTTTTTCCCAGAATACTTTAATTTTTGGGCAACTCCAAAGGCAATGAAGTAATGTGCCTACTTCAAAGTTCAAAGGTCAAAGGTAGTTTTATTGTCCCCGCAGGGAAATTGGTTTGTAGACAGGAAATATAAAATACACACATAGTGCAGCACAAGCACTAAAAACACCAGGCTACATTTAATACATGAGTCAGGCTTATTGTTGTCAAAACGATGTAACAGAGAGGGGGAGTTATAAATATGTGCGCATAATCCACTTAAATTGTAACAGCTTAAATCTGGTGTTAATAGTCTGAGATTGTGCTTATTGGCAAACGTCCTCCCAGTCATCTTCAGAGATTTCTACATCTAAGTCGTTAAACCAAGCTAATCTTTTGTTGTCCGAGGATTCCTTAGATTTATCTACCATCAATTTATACAGAATGGAAACCTGGCCTCGACCTTGAAGATGGTCTAGTATGGCCTTTTCAAGACAGAGGGGGTTTGTCAGGGGACTGTCTAAGTATTTTTAAAACGTAACTCCTGATAGGTACTTGAAGAAGTTTTTTTCAGGAATATTGTGGATTCTTTTTAAATCCTCAAAACTGAGAAATATATCATTTTCATGATATAAGTCCATCACTTTACTGACCCCTCTCTCTGCCCAAGATCTAAAGCCAGGGTCACCCCACAGCGGCTGTGTTTACACACACCTAGAATATAACCCACTTAGTCCAGTGACCCGTTTTTGGGTTGACGCATGTAAACGTGAAAACTTGGTTAATAATCCGGTTTAACTCATGTAAGAAACCAGATTAAGATGCCTGGCTCACCCCAATATTAACAAAGCTACTGTGCCATGTTTTTTTGTTTTTTTTGCCCCCTGACTCACACAAACTCTAACTCACACAGCAGCATTATGGGACATTTTGATGTCAACAACAAATAAGCCAGCTTATCCTTTTTTCCACACCTACTGATAATATGTCTTTGCTGCTGATGGACTGTGGGCAGTACACTGCTTCATGACAAGAGGGATAGCCTACTCAATGACAGCTATGTAAACTACAGTATGGCCATCAGCCAGGTTACTCAGTGCATACATCTAGCCTCTGTGCTGCTTTGTGATTTTTAGCCAGAAGCTGAGATATTGAGTTTCTTGGGGAAATGGGAGAGATATGAAGAGGGAGAGAATATCACAGCTACTGTAAATGACATGAGGGGGTAGAGAGAGGGAGAGAGAGGAGTGTTTTAAAGAGAGAGAGAGAGAGAGAGAGAGAGAGAGAGAGAGGGAGAGAATATCACAGCTACTGTAAATGACATGAGGGGGTAGAGAGAGGGAGAGAGAGGAGTGTTTTAAAGAGAGAGAGAGAGAGAGAGAGAGGGATAGAGAGGAGTGTTTTAAAGAGAGAGAGAGACAGAGAGAGAGAGAGAGAGAGAGGAGTGTTTTAAAGAGAGAGAGAGACAGAGAGAGAGAGAGAGAGAGAATATCACAGCTACTGTAAATGACATGAGGGGGTAGAGAGAGTGAGAGAGAGGAGTGTTTTAAAGAGAGAGAGAGAGAGAGAGAGAGAGGGAGAGAATATCACAGCTACTGTAAATGACATGAGGGGGTAGAGAGAGGGAGAGAGAGGAGTGTTTTAAAGAGAGAGAGAGAGAGAGAGAGAGAGAGGGAGAGAATATCACAGCTACTGTAAATGACATGAGGGGGTAGAGAGAGGGAGAGAGAGGAGTGTTTTAAAGAGAGAGAGAGAGAGAGAGAGAGAGAGAGGGAGAGAATATCACAGCTACTGTAAATGACATGAGGGGGTAGAGAGAGTGAGAGAGAGGAGTGTTTTAAAGAGAGAGAGAGAGAGAGAGAGAGAGAGAGAGAGGGAGAGAATATCACAGCTACTGTAAATGACATGAGGGGGTAGAGAGAGGGAGAGAGAGGAGTGTTTTAAAGAGAGAGAGAGAGAGAGAGAGAGAGAGAGGGAGAGAATATCACAGCTACTGTAAATGACATGAGGGGGTAGAGAGAGGAAGAGAGAGGAGTGTTTTAAAGAGAGAGAGAGAGAGAGAGAGAGAGAGAGAGAATATCACAGCTACTGTAAATGACATGAGGGGGTAGAGAGAGGGAGAGAGAGGAGTGTTTTAAAGAGAGAGAGAGAGAGAGAGAGAGAGAGAGAGGGAGAGAATATCACAGCTACTGTAAATGACATGAGGGGGTAGAGAGAGGGAGAGAGAGGAGTGTTTTAAAGAGAGAGAGAGAGAGAGAGAGAGAGAGAGGGAGAGAATATCACAGCTACTGTAAATGACATGAGGGGGTAGAGAGAGGGAGAGAGAGGAGTGTTTTAAAGAGAGAGAGAGAGAGAGAGAGAGAGGGAGAGAATATCACAGCTACTGTAAATGACATGAGGGGGTAGAGAGAGGGAGAGAGAGGAGTGTTTTAAAGAGAGAGAGAGAGAGAGAGAGAGAGAGAGAGAGAGAGGGAGAGAATATCACAGCTACTGTAAATGACATGAGGGGGTAGAGAGAGGGAGAGAGAGGAGTGTTTTAAAGAGAGAGAGAGAGGGAGAGAGAGGGAGAGAATATCACAGCTACTGTAAATGACATGAGGGGGTAGAGAGAGGGAGAGAGAGGAGTGTTTTAAAGAGAGAGAGAGAGAGAGAGAGAGAGAGAGAGAGGGAGAGAATATCACAGCTACTGTAAATGACATGAGGGGGTAGAGAGAGGGAGAGAGAGGAGTGTTTTAAAGAGAGAGAGAGAGAGAGAGGGAGAGAGAGGAGTGTTTTAAAGAGAGAGAGAGAGAGAGAGAGAGAGAGAGAGAATCTCATAGAGTCAGACAGACAGAAAGGAATAAAGACTATTCTCTGGGAACACAATGGCGGATGGCGTGTGTGTGCCAGCTAAATAAATGATCACGGGGGCTATTTTTAAGCTGAAGTGTAAATGCAGTAATCCTTGGAGCAGAACCCGCGAAGAGCCAACAGAGAGAGAGAGAGAGAGAACCACATCAGGGAATACAGCTCTGTCTTTATCTTCCAATCCCGCTCGCCCCGCTCTCCTTCCACTCTCTCTCCCTCTCTCTATCTCTCTCTCTCTCTTTCTCTCTTTCTCTCTCTATCTCTCTCTCTCTTCTCGCTTGATCCGTTTCCCAGTTCCTCTTCTTGAGTTCTCCCCTCCTCTTCTTTCTTCTCTCCCCCTGCCTTTCATATGGTAAGAGCTTCCTGTCTGTGTCGGAGTGTGTTGCTTATCGCGGCGCCCTCTGCGGGGACTCCACAGAGTTCCTATTGTAATAAACAATAACAGGCCTTTGAACAAGACAGGGAGGGGAAACATGTAAGTGTCACGCAGAGGATATTAGGCCCAGACTGGGTCAGTCTGGAAACTTACAAACAAATCACTCTTATTCCATGTGTCACGTAAAGGCCTGAACTCATTTCACCCTGCCGAGACCCGGGTTCAATTCCCGGTACTTCCGGCTTGGTCAGACGTTCCTACAGACACAATTGGCCATGTCTGCGGGTGGGAAGCCGGTGGGGTATGAGTCCTGGTCGCTGCACTAGCGCCTCCTCTGGTCGGTCAGGGCGCCTGTTCGGGAGGGGGGGGGGGGACTGTGGGGAATAGCGTGACCCTCCCATACGCTACGTTCTGCCGGTGAAACTCCTCGCTGTCAGGTGAAAAGAAGCAGCTGGCGACTGCAGATGTAACGGAGGAAGCGTGTGCTATTACAACTCTCCCCAGATGGGCAGAGGGGGTGGAGCAATGACCGGCACAGCAGGGGGAATTGGCCAAGTACGATTGGGGAGAAAATTGGAGGGGCGGGGCTGAGGGATTTGATTTAAAAAAAAAAGTAAAAAAAAAAAAAAAAAAAAAAAGTCAGTCCCCGTGGGAGAATGTGGCCCGGGCCGAGGAAAGTTTCTCCAAGGAAGCGTAGCTCCTTAGCAGCGCGCTGCTGTTCTGGTATGGGCGAGGAGACCCTCCTCTGTGTAATAGCACATAATGGGGTGTCGTTAATCACGGGCGCAGGCTGAAGTTTTACAAGGTTAATGACGGCGTAGCTAAGCTCTCCACTGTGTCCCGCTCCTCAGGTATACATCAGTGTCACGAGCTTAACGTACTCACTCTGGCCCTCCCTGTACCTGTCTCTCTAGCTCTCTCACTCTCTCTGCCTCTCTCTCCATCATGCCTGGACTAAGAGCTTTCATCCACAGAACTTCCTGGTCCAAACGATGTCATTTGGAGCAGTTGGGCCATGGTGTCACTATTACCGCCACTGTCATTTTACTATCACTATCATTATTGCTCTCTCTACCTTCATCCGCAGAACTTCCTGGACCATCATTATGACATCATTTCCAGGAAGTTCTTGAATGGGGAGCATGATACAAAGCTGGTTGAAAATCGGCAAAGCGGCCCTTTAAGTATAGCACATAAAAAGAAAGGGAAAGTAAGCCAGATTTTGAAAGCGTAGCTGATTTAGAGTATAAACAACGACGGAACACCCACCCATGTCTTGAGGTGCAGGCGAGCAAACTCCATTCACGTTTCTGGCACCACAGGTGTTGTATGTGCAATCGTGCATCTCCTCCATATCGCGTGCTTCGACCGGTCAACGGAAGCGAAGTCGAGAGCCGTCATATAAAACGTGTTGCCGGGTCTATTCCCTGTGATTTAGTGCGCTGACATAGTGTAGTGTCAGCCATGCTTGATTTAGCACGCTGACATAGTGTAGTGTCAGCCATGCTTGATTTAGCGCGCTGACATAGTGTAGTGTCAGCCATGCTTGATTTAGCGCGCTGACATAGTGTAGTGTCAGCCATGCTTGATTTAGCGCGCTGACATAGTGTAGTGTCAGCTAGGGCTGTTGAAACGAATTTTGATATTCGAATATTATTCGAATTTAATAATTATGAACGAAATTCGATTATTATTATTTTTTAAAAACGAATATTTAATTTTTTTTTTTTTTTTTTTTTTTTTTTAGAACACTAGAACAGCGACAAGTTCTGACAACATACTTGAAGAAAAGAGTGTTAACTGAAGTTGACTGTTGAAGCTGCTATACTGATGTAAACCTACCTGTAGCTCTTAAAATGTATGTTCATTCATTGTTAACTGAAGTTGACTGTTGAAGCTGCTATACTGAATGTAAACATGTAGCTCTTAAGTGCAATACGTGACTGATTTTTTTTTGTTCATGGCTCATTGTTGTTTTGGCAAAGTTTACTTATTTGTTTATTGATAAGGAGCTCAAACAAAGGCTGTGTCTTTTTTTATTATCAATTATTTTATCCAAAAAAACATTTTTTTTTTTTTCAATTAAAAATTAATTAAAATATTCGAATATAATTCGAATATTAAAATGTATAAAGCACTGAAATTCGAATTTGATTATAGAGGGAGATTGACAGCCCTAGTGTCAGCCATGCTTGATTTAGCGCGCTGACATAGTGTAGTGTCAGCCATGCTTGATTTAGCGCGCTGACATAGTGTAGTGTCAGCCATGCTTGATTTAGCGCGCTGACATAGTGTAGTGTCAGCCATGCTTGATTTAGCGCGCTGACATAGTGTAGTGTCAGCCATGCTTGACATAGTGTAGTGTCAGCTGACATAGTGTAGTGTCAGCTGACATAGTGTAGTGTCAGCCATGCTTGATGACATAGTGTAGTGTCAGCCATGCTTGATGACATAGTGTAGTGTCAGCCATGCTTGATGACATAATGTAGTGTCAGCTGACATAGTGTAGTGTCAGCTGACATAGTGTAGTGTCAGCCATGCTTGACATAGTGTAGTGTCAGCTGACATAGTGTAGTGTCAGCTGACATAGTGTAGTGTCAGCCATGCTTGATGACATAGTGTAGTGTCAGCCATGCTTGATGACATAGTGTAGTGTCAGCCATGCTTGATGACATAGTGTAGTGTCAGCCATGCTTGATGACATAGTGTAGTGTCAGCCATGCTTGATGACATAGTGTAGTGTCAGCCATGCTTGATGACATAGTGTAGTGTCAGCCATGCTTGATGACATAATGTAGTGTCAGCTGACATAGTGTAGTGTCAGCTGACATAGTGTAGTGTCAGCCATGCTTGACAGCCGCTAACCACCGTCGACGTTGGTCCGGCTCTATAATCATGGTGAAATTGGGGGATTGAGCTTCCCTGTTTTAACACTGTGGAACATCTAAAGACGTATCATGGCGTATCTACACAGTCATTTCCACACATGCAGGCGTTCCCTACACCCATGAACACACACACACACACAGAGGCTCAAACACACCTAAATGCACACGCACACGCAAGCACATGTTGCAATGAACAATGGGTTTGTTGTTGTTCTGCTTCTCGCTCCTGTGCATCACCGTCTTTAAACCCTGAAGGCCACGCCAGCTCTACTGTACAGAGATGATGCTCTGCATGATAGAGAGCACAATCGAGAAATGCTACAGTAGCCAGCTCAGGATGACGCTCCGCCCACTGACGGAGCTGGGAAAAGTATACACACATTCTTTACTTCTGTAAAAGAGACTGTGGTAAAAGTAGAAGTACTGATTCAACTCGTTTGGCGTTTACTCAAGTAAAAGTAAAAAAAAAAAAAAAAAAGTACTCTGAAATGTAATAAAAGTAAAACAAAAATATTTTTATACTGGCTGTTTCTATGCAAAGCTAGCTGGAACTCGCGTCATATTAATATAATTTGAACACTATTAAACTTAAAAGATCCCCTCCAAAAAGAAAGACTATACTTTGATTTGTGTGTTTTCCACAAAAAATGTGCACATAATGCGTGAGAGAGATAGACACGTTACATCGTTTTTGTCTGTCGTGCATTAAAACTAACGTAACTAGTAGGGGTGCTCCAAAAAATCGATTCTGAAAGGATCGCGATTCTTAATGCCACGATTCCTGGATCGATTCCAAACTCCCAAGAATCGATTCTTAAAATCGTAAAAAAACAAACAAAAAAAAAAATTACAGTGCACCTGAACGCGACATGCAAGATACCGGCTGAATAAGTGTCCAAATGTTCATGTCATTTGTGTACTGTACTGCCACGGTGCCACCACCTCTTGCACTTAAGAACTCTGGTTAATGTATTCCCCCCAAAATCTATAAATCCTTCTCAAAGTCTACAGATCCCCCCCAGCCTATAACTCCATCTTATCTGAAGAACATAAGGGGGGAATTCCCCCCTAGTTTGCAAAATGAATTTAGGCCCTGACTGTAATACAGAAGTTGAATTTGAAGTTCAGCATTAATACATTTGTCATTTTTTGTCTTATATTTACCTTTGTGTGTTATTGCAATATAAAACTACATAATTGAGAATCGATTCTAGATTCTGGAATCGAGAATCGTTGGAATCGAGAATCGATTCTGGAATCGGACCGTGACCCCAGGAATCGGAATCGGATCGGATCGTGGCTTAGCCGGATCGGAGCACCCCTAGTAACTAGCCTACTTTGAAAAATGTAAAGAGTAGAAAGCACAGCTATTTGTGTTCAAATGTATGGGGTCAAATTAAAAAGTTGCCAGAAAAATAATCACTCAGAGAAAGTACAGATACCTGAAAATCCTACTCAAGTACAGTAATGAAGTATTTGTACTTAGTTACTACCTATCTCTGAGCAAGTAAAGGAAGAGGAAGAATGAAGTCAATCTCTTGCGTGTGTGTTGCTGTGTGTGTGTGTGTGTGTGTGTGTGTGTGTATGCGCGCGTGGGTGTGTGTTTCTGTGTGTGTGTGCGTGCGCGCGCGCGTGTGTGTGTGTGTTGCTTTGTGTGCGTGTGTGTGTTGCTTTGTGTGCGTGTGTGTGTTGCTTTGTGTGCGTGCGTGTGTGTGTGTTGCTTTGTGTGGGTTGGTGGGTGGCAGCCAAAAAGGCACTGTAGCAAACAGATCAAACATCACACACAAGTTAGAATACCGAAAACAGGAGCGCTTTGAAAAGTAGCATCCCTCTGACTGGCGCGCCGCATCGCATCAAATAGACTTATTTACTTAATCTCAGTGGGTTTCGCTGATGAGAAGTATTGTTTTGAGAGGGAGAGAGAGAGAGGAGCGGCGCGAGCGGGCGACATTTCCTGTGAGACGTTTATTGTCGAAATCAGGGCAGGAAAAAGAAGGAGGCTCGCAGAATTGGATGACCTATTTTGCACACACACACACACACACACGCACACACACACACACACGCACGCACACACACACACACACACACACACACACACACACACACACACGCGGAGACAAGGCTCTCTAAACACTATCTCACAGAAACACAGAGGCACAAAACAATATCCCCCAACTTGGCGTGGATGTGTCTGTGCTCTGTGTGTATCACCTAACTGGTCTCAGCTTCCAAACTTGCATCAGTTAATGATCTCTGCCTGTGGCCTCTGTGTGATGTAGCTGAACCCAGGTACCCTTCAACTTCATCAGCTAATAGCTGCTGCAGTGAATCTGTGAGTCAATCGCATAGCAGCGGCTTAACATAAATCAATATATGAACCGATAACAGGCGTTCCCCCTCCTGTCACAGTATTTACCTCCTTGATTATGCTCAGTTGTTAAGGTTATCATGCTCCAGCCAGTGGCCATATGCCTATAATACTGTCGTTTTAAACACGGGTCTTACAGAAAACAAACAGTTAGTGAAACACACAAGAACAGACGAGAGCAGAATTACCTTCAGATACCAAGTGGATCATCATGAAATGATTCAT
>NC_139643.1:43969348-43976848 GCF_964638095.1 Poromitra crassiceps | reverse complement strand
GAGGAAGCAACAGGCCATGGAGAAGGTCTCCTGAAGCGAGGGATGCTTTGTTTGACTCGCGACTCCCCGCTGCTGCTGCTGCTGCTGCTGAGGAGAGAAGAAGAGATCTGCTGCTGCCGAAGAGAGAAGAAGAGATCTGCTGCTGCTGCTGCTGCTGCTGCTGCTGCTGAAGAGAGAAGAAGAGATCTGCTGCTGCTGCTGCTGCTGCTGAAGAGAGAAGAAGAGATCTGCTGCTGCTGAAGAGAGAAGAAGAGATCTGCTGCTGCTGCTGCTGCTGCTGCTGAAGAGAGAAGAAGAGATCTGCTGCTGCTGAAGAGAAGAAGAAGAGATCTTCTGCTGAAGAGAAGAAGAAGACATTACCAACAGCACAGAAGATCCTCTTCATTTGACCCCGCCCCCCCGGCTCCCTCTCTCTTTCTCTGCTTCTCATCTCGCTGCTTGAAACTATTTTTAGATGCGATATATTGAAAATAGTGCATAAGGATAACGTGCCGTGTGCAGAAGCTCATCATGAAAATGTTGTCTGTCAACAAGGGGGATACAGTGCATCCTGTAATAAGCTCTTAATGAGAAACACAAGTCTCTGCTGTTAATGTGAATAATGGCCTCTCACTGTTGATATTCTCCCTATTTTAACTGGACGTAAAAGCACATGGTGTCTGTCAACAACTCTGTTACCATTTAGTCATTTATGCCACGATGGTTTGTGAGTGTGAGTGCATTTCTGAGACCCTGTAGCCACAATGACCTCTCAACATCAGCCACTAAACCCACTACCACTAAACCCAGTATATCCTGTATGACCTCTCTACATCAGCCACTAAACCCAGGATATCCTGTATGCCCTCTCTACATCAGCCACTAAACCCAGGATATCATATATGCCCTCTCTACATCAGCCACTAAACCCAGTATATCCTGTATGACCTCTCAACATCAGCCACTAAACCCACTACCACTAAACCCAGTATATCCTGTATGACCTCTCTACATCAGCCACTAAACCCAGTATATCCCGTATGACCTCTCTACATCAGCCACTAAACCCAGTATATCCTGTATGACCTCTCCACATCAGCCACTAAACCCACTACCACTAAACCCAGTATATCCTGTATGACCTCTCCACATCAGCCACTAAACCCACTACCACTAAACCCAGTATATCCTGTATGACCTCTCCACATCAGCCACTAAACCCACTACCACTAAACCCAGTATATCCTGTATGACCTCTCCACATCAGCCACTAAACCCACTACCACTAAACCCAGTATATCCTGTATGACCTCTCAACATCAGCCACTAAACCCAGTGTATCCTGTATGACCTCTCCACATCAGCCACTAAACCCAGTCTATCCTGTATGACCTCTCTACATCAGCCACTAAACCCCAGTATATCCTGTATGACCTCTCTACATCAGCCACTAAACCCAGTATATCCTGTATGACCTCTCTACATCAGCCACTAAACCCAGTATATCCTGTATGACCTCTCCACATCAGCCACTAAACCCAGTATATCCTGTATGACCTCTCTACATCAGCCACTAAACCCAGTATATCCTGTGTGACCTCTCTACATCAGCCACTAAACCCAGTATATCCTGTATGACCTCTCAACATCAGCCACTAAACCCAGTAAATCCTGTATGACCTCTCAACATCAGCCACTAAACCCAGTATATCCTGTATGACCTCTCTACATCAGCCACTAAACCCAGTATATCCTGTATGACCTCTCTACACCAGCCACTAAACCCAGTCTATCCTGTATGACCTCTCTACATCAGCCACTAAACCCAGTATATCCTGTATGACCTCTCTACATCAGCCACTAAACCCAGTCTATCCTGTATGACCTCTCTACATCAGCCACTAAACCCAGTCTATCCTGTATGACCTCTCTACATCAGTCACTAAACCCAGTATATCCTGTATGACCTCTCCACACCAGCCACTAAACCCAGTATATCCTGTATGACCTCTCCACACCAGCCACTAAACCCAGTCTATCCTGTATGACCTCTCCACATCAGCCACTAAACCCAGTATATCCTGTATGACCTCTCTACATCAGCCACTAAACCCAGTATATCCTGTATGACCTCTCAACAACATCAGCCACTAAACCCAGTATATCCTGTATGACCTCTCAACAACATCAGCCACTAAACCCAGTATATCCTGTATGACCTCTCTACATCAGCCACTAAACCCAGTCTATCCTGTATGACCTCTCCACATCAGCCACACTTACCCCAGTATATCCTGTATGACCTCTCTACATCAGCCACTAAACCCAGTCTATCCTGTATGACCTCTCAACATCAGCCACTAAACCCAGTATATCCTGTATGACCTCTCCACATCAGCCACTAAACCCAGTATATCTTGTATGACCTCTCTACATCAGCCACTAAACCCAGTCTATCCTGTATGACCTCTCAACAACATCAGCCACTAAACCCAGTATGTCCTGTATGACCTCTCAACAACATCAGCCACTAAACCCAGTATATCCTGTATGACCTCTCAACAACATCAGCCACTAAACCCAGTATGTCCTGTATGACCTCTCAACAACATCAGCCACTAAACCCAGTATATCCTGTATGACCTCTCAACAACATCAGCCACTAAACCCAGTATATCCTGTATGACCTCTCCACATCAGCCACTAAACCCACTATATCCTGTATGACCTCTCAACAACATCAGCCACTAAACCCAGTATATCCTGTATGACCTCTCAACAACATCAGCCACTAAACCCAGTATATCCTGTATGACCTCTTAACAACATCAGCCACTAAACCCAGTATATCCTGTATGACCTCTCAACAACATCAGCCACTAAACCCAGTATATCCTGTATGACCTCTCAACAACATCAGCCACTAAACCCAGTATATCCTGTATGACCTCCCAACAACATCAGCCACTAAACCCAGTATATCCTGTATGACCTCTCAACAACATCAGCCAGTCTACCGGAGTCATATTTATCACGCGTGTAACTACACCGGTGTAGCATGAGCTTCTGTTACTGGACGGGGACAAACCGCCATCAATCAGAGAAACATAAAGTAGCTGCTGTGCTGGCTGGGTGGGTGGAGGGTGGGTGTAGGGTGGGACTGCTGTGCTGGCTGGGTGGGTGGAGGGAGGTGGAGGGTGGGTGGAGGGTGGGACTGCTGTGCTGGCTGGGTGAGGCGGGGGGAGGTGGAGGGGGTGGGCGTGGGTCAGGTTCCAACCCCCTGAGAGCCATTGGGTTTTAATGGGATTCCATTTGTACACGGCTCCCTCTGTGTCGCACATTCATTGTTTGGATTGCGGTGGGAGCATAACGCAGCCAGGACCTGCCAGCAGATTGAATAGTATTGATCAGTTCTGCAGGACATGCAGCCTGGTCCTCCAGGACTACAGAGGGCCCTCACGAGGGGAATGTGTGTGTCTGTATCCTGTTCTGTGAGTCTGTGTGTGTGTGTGTGTGTGTGTGTGTGTATGTATGCATAGGTGCGTGCGTGTGCGTGTGTGTGTGTGTATGCATAAGTGCGTGTGTGCATGTGCCTGTGTGTGCGTGTGTGTGTGTGTGTATGCATGCATAGGTCTGTGTGTGTGTATGCATGCATATGTGTGTGTGTGTGGGTGCGTGCGTGCGTGCGTGCTATCAGCCACGCTGATATAGGAATGGAGTTGTTTGGGGCTAAAACACAAGTGGCTATTTCACGGTTGGCTTGAGATGCCGTGTCAGTGTCAGTCACGGCCACGGGGGGAGCTGCCTCAGTCTAGTTTGGAACATTCCAGATTGGAAACTGTCGATAATGTGAACTGGAAGAAAATGCTCTGCGGTGGTTTTCGCACCAGCGCCGTTTCCAGCGTCATCCAGCATCGATTCTGAGTTACGTCTGCAAAGATCGGCGCTCATTTACGATATTATACAAACTGCTCTTTGACTAGAACTCCAGACTCCATAACGCAATGTTTTAATCAATATAATGCAATTTTAAAATTGTCAAGTGGTAGCATTCATATCTGAGGCGATGATAGAAATTAGCCTTTTGAACGTCATAGCAGACTGGAGAAATAACATTTTTCATTCATTACAACTTTGGCTCGGCTTTGGTCCTAAACGCATTAATTTTTCTCCGTAAGAACTTGAGATGTAATTGAGGTCCATGAACTCCAAACGCTCTGGTAGGAAAACAAACAGCACGTGACGTCTGAACGTGACCCTGTGTATTCTATCCTCCACTTGCAGTGGATTTCATCATGGCGGCGAGCGTGGGCTCTGTGGAGAAAGTGGTCCGGCTTTATATCCCGACTACAGTTCCGTGTGACTGTCAAAAGGCGGATTACTGAAAAGCCTTTTTGTAACAGGGTGTATTTTTTAGCCCAGTGCGATTCTGCTTACTCGTGCAGTCTAGACCCGGCTTTCTTCAACTCTGGGTCAGGACCCCAAAATGGGCTCACGCAGGCGTTCTGCTCGTGGTCCCTGCAGGAGGACATGACGAATGTAATGCGTTTCTGTGATCCGGGCCTCGGTGGTGCGTGAGAATACATTTCTCATCGGGGTCCCAGGCTGAAGAGCTGTAATAACCCTGGTGGAGGCAGTCAAATATTGATTCCGTGTTGTTACTCTCTCACAGCGCGTTCCCGTATTGCAGAGGGAGGCCCAGGGAATAGATTTGGCTCTAATGTAAAGGCTTGAGGAGAACTTTCCACGTAGCGGCTCTGGCTCTGGCATCCCGGTGTAACCAGCTCAGTGCTCTGGCTAAACGTGCCAGGGTGTCCGAGGGGCTTGCCTGAACCGGCTCACCCCAGCACAGAATCCCCCCCCCCCCCCCCGTCCCAGTAAAAGGGGTTTACTGGGACACACACACACACACACACACTGGTACCCACACAGCACTGTTACACAAGAGAACCTCACACAGCGTTTTTATTGCACAAGAAACCTCTCACACTCGCAGACAGGCAGAATAACGCAAGAGTTTGTGTACAGTACACAGACCCAAGCACACTTGTAGACGCTGCAGTCACGCAAACTCAAACTACACATGCACACGCACACGCACGCACACACACACACACACACACACACACACACGCACACACACGCACACACACACACACACGCACACACAGACACACACACACACGCACACACACATACATACACACATATACACACCACACCCCTGAATAAATTAACAGTAAACAAAGTCGCAGGCGTTGTGACACAAACGATGCATAAACTCACCTCGCAGTGTAAGCAACACCACGAAAACACAAGAAGAAGAAAAAAAACACAATTTCTTTTCTGCCATGTTGACAGCATGTTTTGATTCAGTTCTGTGTGTTGTGTATCCAGCAGGCATGCAGAAATGATCTACTCCCCTCTATCTATATATATATATATATATATATAAGGTGCCTAATGATGGATATTGATATTATGATGAGTCTATATAATAAACTGATTAATCTAATGAATCTTCATGTTCACTGTCTGCTCTGCTTATTGTGTCAGCGAGTCCCTGCATGCAATCATACACCACCAAGTCCACCCACACTAGCCATGCTAGTTAGCATCCATCGTACTTTACTCTGCTGTCGGGGGAGATCTGCCCAGATGGTGAACCAGATACACACGTTGGCTCTCGGCAGGTTGGAGATGTCGTGTGTACGTTTGCACATACGTGTGTGTGTGTGTGTGTGTGTTTCCTCATGCATGCGGTATGTTTGCGTGCCTCCAGCGGATGCAGGGCCGGGTTAGGATGCGTGTATCTATGTATGTTTGCCTAACATGTGTGTGACAGGTGTGGGACTGATGTATGTTAGAGGCCATGCAGGTGTCACAGCATGGAAACAGCCTGCTCTGCTTAGCAAACAGCCACCTGAGGCCTCTGGAGAGAGCTGAGGTAAATCACTATTGGAAATGACTGGGAGGTATTCTCTCTCTCTCTCTCTCTCTCTCTCTCTCTTGTTTGCTCTTCTCTTGCTCTCTCTCTCTCGTGCATTCTCTCTCACTTTATACACATACGCAATTCATATATACACTAATATCCACGCGTGGTGACCTTCATGCTTATGCATACACTCATTTTACACTCGTGTAAACGTTCCCGCACACCTCAGTGGCTGCAAAAGTAGCGCGACGCCCTGAAAGGCATCATAATGCAAAAGCATAATGTAAGGTTCTGTGTTGCATCAATAAATCACAACTACGTGAACTTTGAGGCCGTATAATTAGGGTAAGTTAACGATATTGGCAGCAGTCAAGATTCAAGATTTTTATTGTCACTCCGTAGTACAAGTATCACGGGTGAAATTCTTGTGCTGTAGGCTCCGTTACAACATAGTGCAAAATAACAGGGCATATTCATAGCTTTCAAGGGGCGTTACGTGCTGCCGGGAACGCCCACCTGACGGTCAAAAAACAAACTTGTTCATTCGCTGCCAGCCAAGTCAACTAGTTTCTCACGCAGTGTTTGTTCAGCCGTTTGTACACACGTCTTTGCGGCCAACATTTCCTCAAAGGTAAGCTCAAGTAACGTTACAATAATGATTAAAATACCCCGTTAACGTTACTTGAGCTTACCTTTGTTTGATGAAATGTTGGCCGCAAAGACGTGTGTACTTTGATGGTAGCCATTTGCCCTCCCCAGCGACTGAACCACGTCTAATCGCACAAATCCACAACCTCCTCCTGTCTGAGTTTTCTTTCTCCGACGGCATTCTGTAAAAGCACAAGCCAGGCGTGTCTCCTCATCGGTTAGTGCAACCGATAGCACAACAGGTATCCGGCATTTCGGCTGAACAAACACAGCGTGAGAAACTAGTGACTCGGCGGCAGTTGTGAATGAACAAGTTTTTTTTTTTGACCGTCAGGTGGGCGTTCCCGGCAGCACGTAACGCCCCTTGAAAGCTATGAATAGGTGCAGGAAAACAAGAGAAGCAACAAGCAATAAGGCAGTAAAGTGATAAGACAAGCCAAAGACAGTGACATATTCACTGTACATAGGTGCAGATGGCATGGACATACTTTAAACATAATTAAACATAATTAACATTCTGTTTGCACAGGTGCAAATAGCATAGACGTAATTAAACATTAAACATACGTAATGGTAGCAGCTACAGTACAGCCACTACATGATTGTTGGGAGTTTATTTGTGTATGTTAAGGAGTCTCGTGGCCTGCGGGAAGAAACTGTCCCTCAAGCGATTTGTGCGTGCTTTTGGGACCCTGTATCTCCTCCCTGAGGGTAACAGGGAGAACAGGCTGTTGTGGGGATGGTTTGTGTCTTTGATGATCTTCAGGGACCTCCTGAGGCACCGCTGGTTGTACAGTTCCTGCAGTTCTGGCAGCTCACATCCTGTTACGTGCTGGGCCGCGCGCCTCACTCTTCTTAGCGCCCTGCGGTCCATGGTGGTACAGTTCCCGTACCAGGTGGTGACACAATATTTTACATTGTGTAACAACAACACCAGG
>NC_139643.1:43964980-43969148 GCF_964638095.1 Poromitra crassiceps | reverse complement strand
TGTACCCATGAAGTGGATACTGACCGCTATCTTGCATTACAGTATAACTGTATTTATCAACCGGCCATGTTATCATCCTGTGTGTTTCTTATGTATATGCATTATTGTGTTTGCCATCTGGGTAGTCTTGTAACTGACTGACTCCCAGCACTTGACTGCACTATTACTGTGTATGTCCTTTGCATACTTGTATGTATTTATGTGTCAAATGTGTGCACGCGTGTGCA
Source organism: Poromitra crassiceps (assembly GCF_964638095.1). Lineage (NCBI taxonomy): Eukaryota > Metazoa > Chordata > Actinopteri > Beryciformes > Melamphaidae > Poromitra > Poromitra crassiceps. The sequence goes on along the minus strand of NC_139643.1, from coordinate 43,968,921 downwards.
TGTGTGCATGTGTGCATGTGTGCATGTCGATATCACGTGTTCATGTCGGTGTGTCTGTGGACGTCTCTGTAGTGCCTCCATTGCACACACTTGTTACAGGTGTATGACGCCATCTTTGCCACGCTCAGCCTCGCTGCTGATCCAGTGCTGCAGCCAGGCAACCTTTCAAAGTGAAAGAGATCCGTTTTTTTCAGGTCAAGCAAAGAGGTCACGCACACACAAATCTATTCAATCACCTGAGCACAATGCACAGAGGGGAATAACAGGTGGTCAATGGGAAGGTATATAGACATGTGTGTGATGGGAGAAGAAAATCACCTGATGTTTATTGCTCACTACGTAAAAGATGATATTTTATTTCATTATATTTGATAATAGCACAGATAACATTTCGCTTCGATAGCAGATAGGAGATAGCTTCGATAATGCTGAATAGGCGAGTTCTCACGATGAGAGCGATCATCTTGTCAGAGTAGGTATCCTGTTTTTCAAATGGTGGATATCACATGTCATGTGTCAGAATGAAACTATAAGTTTCTGTGCCATGTAACAGACAAGAGGAACATCAACATGGTGTTTAGTTTGTCTTATTTACTTACTTACTTATCTTACTGCCTGCAAAGTGGAAACTGGGAATAATCCTTGTCTCTCTTTTACTCTCCTGATTTGAGCATCTCAGAATCTCTCTCTCTCTCTCTCTCTCTGTCTGTCTCTCTCTCTCTCTCTCTCTCTCTCTCTGTGTCACTCTCTCTCTCTCTCTCCGCCGCTGTTAATCCAGCTCCTGTAACTTTACGACCCTGTGGTTGTAATCCCTCTCCCCCCAACTGATGGATTCTCACACAGTGTTACTGTGCCTCCTCCTCTTCGATGTCTGCAGGAAAATGGTTTCGCTCTGCCTCCCGTGCCGTGGCGCAGCTAGCCGTGTTAGCTAGCTGCTATCATCTGTCAAGCCAGTCTGTCTCTTCTACAGTCTTTGAATGCTCCATAGACAGTCTGTACGTTTGCCCATTCAAATTTGGCCACAGGCCAGAGATGGGAAATGTCCACACATTCTTAAGTAGAAGTACAGATACTTGTGTAAAAAAAAGACTCTGGTAAAAGTAGAAGTACTGATTCAACTTGTTTACTCAAGTAAAAGTAAAAACAATTACAGGCTCTGAAATGTACTGAAGTATAGAAGTACTGATGACATCACTCAAGTGACATCAGTGCGCGTAGCGCGCGAGGTGCCTAGTTGATTCATAATTTGGGTGATTCGTTTTTTTTTTCACAAAAAAGGTGCACATAATGCATGAAAGCTGGGTGAGCGCGAGACGAGACAGACAAAACATCGTTACATCAGTTTTGTCTGTCGTGCGTTAACACAAAGTAACTAGCCTGTTTTAAAAATGTAGGGAGTAATAAGTACAGATATTTGTGTTAAGATGTATGGAGTAAAAGTAAAAAGTCGCCAGAAAAATAAATAGTCCGAAAAGTACAGATACCTGAAAATCCTACTTAAAGGATGGGTTTTCCGTGGGGAATATGAATATATATTAAATCTCACGCCCCTAAGGTTTTCGAATCCGTTGAAATTTTTGAAATTGGAGGTTTACTCACAGAGATATCAACCGAAATCCACTCTGTGTGTGGGGGGGGGGGGGGGTGGTGGGGGGGAGGTGCGGGTGCGGGGACTCGAAATACTACATTTCCCACAATGCACTGGGCTCGCGTGGCCTTCGTTTCCATGCCCACCCCTCAGCCAGGCTGATATCAAACTCCAGTAGGTGGCGGTAATGCACATATATGTTTGCCAACCGCCATAAAACTCAAAGAAGAAGAAGAAGAAGAAGGCTTCGACAATAATAAATGGAGAGAAGAAGAAATAAATCGAAAATAAATCGAAAATAAATTGCCTCCAAATTGCACCAAATTTAAACTGAAGTATATATGTCGGGAGATGTCTTCATAAAAAAAATTTCATGCATTTTAAGGCATTTTCGTAGGAGTTACGCGCATCTGATGTTGTAACTATTTTCTGTAAAAATGTGTAAAAACGGGTACATTGCTCAGCGTTGATTTCGTTACTTCAACCCACCTACTACTAGATGTAAAATTTGACGAGCTTTCCAATGCCGCCAGTCCCGTGTCGCTACGTGCTTCCGTTCCCGAGATCGGGTTAGTTTGCAAGGAACTATGGAAAGCTAATATTAGCTACAGGAGGCTATGCGGTTGAAAAAGATGGCTGCCTTTTTGTTTTTCTTCAGACCTCTGAAGGGGCGTGGAGGACCTCTAGAGGCGGGACCATGGCTCACAACAGTTGTAGTTCATAGGTGCACGACTTCCGCAAGGCGGGGGGTGTCGCTCTGACGCGTTTTGCGTCAGAGCGACATGGAAATAATGTGATAGATGCTTGATAGGCATGGCAGTTAATAACCAATTTCAAAAATTTCAACGGATTCGAAAACCTTAGGGGCGTGAGATTTAATATATATTCATATTCCCCACGGAAAACCCATCCTTTAAAGGAACACTCCGCCCATTTTCAACCAGCTTTGTATCATTAGAACATCAGTAGTATATCAGAAAACTGTAAACGGTTTTGAAGTCTGTCATTTAATTTGACAGTTATTGAGTGTTAAAGTGTGGACCAGTGACATCACTAGTCCACACCAGGCGCGGCTCCAGTATTGGGCCTGGCGGGCCTAGGCCCACCCACTTTTTCCCCAGGCCCAATCAGATTTCTTTTTTTTTTTTTCTTTTTTTTTTTTATATATATATATGTTTTTTTAATTAATTAATTTTTAAAACGAACATTTGAATACAAAATAAACATTTCCTGACTCTTTCTAACAATAAAAGAAAAATAAAACTGTTATATTAGACTTCAAGTACTGACGGGAGTTAAATTTGGCGCTTCAGTTGTTGTTGTAATGTACAGTGTAGCTAAAAAAGGTCAAAAAAAGCCCTCAAATCATTAATTTAAATGAGATATTCCTCTAAATATCGCTAAAAATGTAAAAAAAAAGACCTCAAATTTTTTTTTGGGGTGCCGCCCATCGGGTGCCGCCCATCTTGTGCCGCCAAGATGGGCCCAGCCTACATTTGTTGAGCCCACCCAAAACTGAAATCCTGGAGCCGCCCCTGGTCCACACTAACTCAAATTAATAACTCATTAACTCAAATCAACTCTCAATAACTTTCAAACTATTCATCATTCATCTAGTCTGTTTGAAGAGACTAGCTAGCCGGCGGACGCGCACTGCCTTTTCCCACACAGCACCTCGTGCAGCTGTGCACTCTGCCTGCCCCACATCAAGAGGAGGCCGGGTTATTACTGCTGTGTTTATGTGTCAGCCAGAGTCAATTAAGAGGGGGGAGACGAGAGAGAGCACGCGGTACACCTTTCTTCCCCGAGGCGTGTGTGTGTGTGTGTGTGTGTGTGTGTGTGTGTGTGTCTGTGTGTGTGTGTGTGTGTGTCTGTGTGTGTGAGAGAGAGAGAGAGAGAGAGAGAGAGAGAGAGAGATCATAAGTGAATGTTTTTTCCACCCGTGCCAGCGAGCGCGCTAACGTGCTGGTCGCTCCATAGGTAGTCTGGGAAAATAAATCTAGACCCTTGGCTCCCCCCTACGTTCGACAGCGATGGAACAGGCCAAAGCCCTCAGCGGGGGGGAAGCAGGACCCGGGGGCCTCCAGCCGGCAGGCGCCACTGAGGATGGAGGGGTGCTGTGAGCTCGCTCGTTAAAAAGCCAGGCCCTAATGATATCCGCCGGCACTTTCCCTCGCTCCAGCCCTCCCCTTTTCTCTCTCTCTCTCTCCCTCTATCTCTATGTCTCTCTCTCCCGTTCCCAGTCCTCTCTCAGTCTCATCTGTCTTCTCTTTCTTCATTGTGTCCTCTCTCCCTGCAGCCTTTCCTTCCTCCTTCTCTTCTCTTTCACTTTTTGCCGCCATCTGCCTCCCCT
>NC_139643.1:43934980-43959980 GCF_964638095.1 Poromitra crassiceps | reverse complement strand
CACAAGCGTTCTTCATGAACCATTTTAGATTTAAAGCATACAATATTTTCGTTGAACTATGAAGCTTTTGCAAAAAAAAAAGTTTTTATTTCTATTTTCCTGAAAACTTTTTGCGGACCCCCTGGCAAAGTGCCACGGACCCCTGGGGGTCCCCAGACCCCCATTTGAGAACCACTGGCTTAGGCACTCTACGTATCACTATCACTTTAAGGCTACTGATATTGCTACTGGTATCGTACGTTTTTAAATGACACCTCGCCCTACTCACGACGAGGCAGAGATATGGCCTCCTACCTATCTCACAGTATGAGATGACGCGCCTAACCGAGCAGCCAAGCACTCTGCGCCATAATATGCATAATGACTCTGATGTGTTTTGACAGCTCACAGTCCCTCAATATTAAACTCTACAGAATATGGAATGAAAGCAGCTGGGGCACGAGGTTAGATCAACATTTCATGCCTTTTCCCCCCCTCCATTTTGCGGCAACGCGACAGTGCTGCTTAATCCGGAACCTTATTTCCTGTAACTCTTGAGAGTCAAAAACTGGTCCATAGAGACACAGGCGTTCTCCTATGTCGCGTGCATGGTCACGTGTTGCACACAAAGATCATATATACGGAAGATGAACACTCCAACTTACATCTTTGACAGCTAACCCTTGTTTTGCTCGGGAGTACAAAAAAACTTTAATTGGCGATTTTTTTACATTTGTTGTCTGCGCAGCCCCCCACACACACAACAGCTTTTAGCTATGTTTAATTCAAGGAAAATGACGCTGGTGTGTGGGAGTGAAACGGAGAGATTTCCCCCGTGATGGGCGTGGCCTATTTCATGCAGTGTCTCTATTGGAGTGAATGGAGATGTCGCGACTCTTCTATATACACGGCTCTGGGTGCGTGGAGAGACAGGGGGGGGGCAGACTGACAGGCGGGGAGAGAGACAGGCTTGTAGATACACATCAAGACAGACAGACAGGCAGGTAGATAGATAGACAGGTAGACAGATAGGAGGCGTTATTTATGAAGCTCACAGGACGGCGCTCTTTATCTTCACAGAGCCTGGTGACGCATGGCGAGGGGGTGAAGGCCCGCCCTCCAGACACACACACACATCCTCAATGGGGACGTAAAGGATGGCAGGATGCATCCTAACGCCTTGCTTTATCTAAGTACCTGGCACGGCAGCGCTTTGTTAGTTGGGACTCGCTATATGATTAATTGCTGATACAAGGAAGAGCTCTATTTACTGCATGTAGGTCAGCTTGTACCTGCTTAACCATTAGGTGGCAAAAGCTCGACGGCGCCCAAAATATGCAGAAGTTTTACTTTGAGTTGACTTACTGTGAGACACCCCGCCGAGCGATGATGCACCTGCAGGCGCCAGACCGCCTCCAAAAATATTTACTTGCTCCAGAAATGCAGAAATGTTTTTTTTTTTTTTTTGTCTTCTTTCTTACCACTGTGGGCACTGGTGGAAAATCAATCTTTATTAGTCTTTGTTCTTTATTAGGATCTCTGCCTGTGTTACTGTCTGTCTTCCGGGAGTCTTGTTGGCCTTCAAACGTCCCAACTAGTGAAGTGGAATGTGCCTTATTATTAACATAAGAGGTTATAATAATGATGGCATGATGTTTTAGCCCGGTGATGTTTATTAACACATGACTATATCCCCTGATTATTTAAGCGCCGTTTGCATTTAATTGGCCCAATTTCACTTTCACTTTCACTCTAATAAGCATTGTGTTTTGCTGAGGATGACATTGAGTGTAACAAAATGCTCAATAATAAGCTATATAACCCTCATTCCTTTCAGAATCAGAATCAGTTTTATTGGCCAAGTATGTAGCCATAAGGGATTTGACTCCGGTATACGCCCTCAATGTACTTACAAGGGAAAAAGAAAAGGTATGCATAGAAGCTAAAACAACAAACAAGGACATCGATCAAAGGTACATATAGGAAGTTAACTGCTATTTACATTATATACAATAAGTGTGATGTAGGGTGACCGTTATAAATATGTGTATAGGAGAAATAATAATAATTGTATACCTATGTACATACTAAGTATATGTAAACCACACACTGGATTGTATGCAAAGCTATTAAGTCAGATATTACATAGTTGTTTATAGATCTATATAAGGCTTTGCACAGTTATTGAGACGCAGTTTTTGGACAGTTATTACACAGTTATTGCACAGTTAACAAGGCCAATTTGTAATTTATTAGTCTGCAATCAGTCCGTAATATAATTTGTCGGTGTTGATTCAACGAAAAGTAAACGCAGTCCTAAGTTTGTTTCACCCGCATAGCCTCATATATATCTCTCTCTCTGCTTGGCTCATACCCTCATATATATCTCTCTCTCTGCTTGGCTCATACACTCACAAATGAGAATCCTGCTCTTTACAGGCAGGATTTCATGGCCGGCTCCTCAGCCGATACAGTCTAGAGTAGACCGTCTCGGGAGCCACTAACCCCCATTTCTCTCTTATCACCTGCAGGTATTTCGTTTTTTTAGCTCAGTCCATTTTTTTTTTTTTTTTTACAGTTTACTCTCGGCGGAGATAAAAAAGAATTTGCTCCACATTTTTGCACACCTCATACCTCCTTTACGCTGGTGCTCTTGCTTACCAGACCTATAATAACCTTAACCCATTGATACCTGATGCAGCATTTGTGTGTGTATCCCTTTAAGACCGCGAACCGCGTTAACGCGGTTCGCGGTCTTAAAGGGATACGCACACAAATACGCACACAAATGAGGGATATACACGCAAATGCTGCATCAGGTATCAATGGGTTAATAACCTTAATTTGCACACAGAATTGTGAGATTTGGGTGAATGCCATGTCAGCCTTACAGTAGCCTACTTCGACTGTGATAATTTGTCAGTGATGAATCAGTTTGTAAATCCTCGTAGCGTGAGTTTGCCAGGCCTTGGGTGGATGGAATGTACTATAGTGATACTTTCCAAGCTGCTCAGGCACGCTCAAACTCAGAGCAGAAGGATGGTTGTGGAGCGGAGTGGGGGGGGGATGGGGACGGGTTGTGGGGACAGAGAGACAGACGGAGAGAGACAGAGACAGGTACACACGAAGAGACATCTCAGCAGACGTGCATTGGCAAATGTAGATACAGTTGCACAAGTGATCCCACCGCCAGATAGGGAGACAAACTGACAGCCTCGCGGAGAGAAGGGGAAAAAACGGCTTTATTTAGACAGACACACAAGCGAGTGAGCGCGCACACACACACACACACACACACACACACACACACACACACACACACACACACAGTCGAGTGCCAGCCTTAAAAACATAGCATGGTTCTGGGAAGAGGTCGTGACCCCGGGTCTTCTCAGAATGGGCCTGTAGGTACTGCAGGCTGTTTGTCCAGCTCAACCTGGCTGTCCCCAAAATGCTCTCTGGGTTTCTGAGAACCGCGCAACCCCAAATCTCATGGCACCCGAATGACCCCCTAAATCCTGTTGTCTCCAAGCGCCTCATTCGGTTCCCTGGCTGGTCTCTCTCTCTCTCTCTCTCTCTCTCTCTCTCTCTCTCTCTCTCTCTCTCTCTCTCTCTCTCTCTCTCTCTCTTTCTCTCTCCTCTCTCTCTCTCTCTCTCTCCTGGCTTGGGTCGTCTCTCCTGTTTACACCGATCTCTGCCCAGTGGTTCAAGCCTGACCAACGGGAGATAAATTGTGTCCTCCAGTTTTGTTCACCACCACTCTCTCTCTCTCTCTCTCTCCCTCTCGTCTCTCCTCCTCTCTGTCTACACCATTTTCTTTCATCTTTGCTCTGTTCCTTTCTCTCCCTCTGTCTCTCTCCCCCCCCCCCCCCTCTCTCTCTCTCTCTCTCTCTCCCTCTCTGTCTCTCTCTCTCTCTCTCCCTCTCCTCCTTTCATCTGGCATCTTGATAAAAGGCGAAGCCAAAAGTTCAGGTTTGGATGATTCCCAATGTGAGAGAGGTTTACGGTGGACCTGGGCCAGGTGATTTACAGTGGGATCCCCCCTCTGGTGGACCTGGGCCAGGTGATTTACAGTGGGATCCCCCCTCTCCCCCCCGCCATGCAGGGGAGGAAGCAGCTGGAGGTTGGAGACTATTATGGGATGTTTGGTCTTAAGACAACTAATGCTGGAGACTGTTCACAGGGAACTGGCATAAGAGGGCTTGATTTGTGTGTTTCTCTGTGTGTGTGTGTGTGTGTGAGTGTGTCTCTGTGTGTGTCCCAGTGTTGGGACTAACGCGTTATTAAGTAACGCGTTACAGTAACTAAGTTACTTTTTGCGGTAACGAGTACTGTAACGAATTACTTCATCAGTAACGTAACGTACTTACAATTATTGCGGTTTAAACAGGCTCGTTACTCGTTCACGATTCTGTGCGGGACCTACAGCAGCGAGGGTAGAGAGGAAAATGCGAGTCTGACCGACGGCGGTCTGATGAGGAAGTAGGCTAATCGTGCGGCACTTCTATACTTTCTGTTACTGGACCAAATTCTGATAGTGAAACGGGTCATTTTGCGCGAGCTGTGTTGTGTACGGTAGTGTTCACTTCACACCGCTCGGCGAGTCAGCAGCATGGAGCCCTCTCCTCCTCGCTTCTCTCAGGCTGTCTGTCACCACTGCCCTGCTGCACCAGGCAAGCACTCGTCTCTCACTCACAGATTCCCCTCGCGTTGGAGGGTGTTCACGGTGTGTTTCGCATTGTCATGAAATGGGGAAAAAATGCCTGCAAGTCTGCTGCCTTTTGGAGATGAACTGCTATTAAAGGCAGCCGCGACGAGCGGCTGCTTTGAGGCTCTGCTCTGTCCCTATCTGCAGGCAGCGCTGGGCTCTGCTGCTGAGTGTCACTCCGCTGTTACAAATGGTAACCACAGTGTTTATGTTGTTCAGCCAGGATATTATAGACTACTGATACAGTTGTTAATTATACACTGCCAAAAGTGTACTGGCTACTTTTTGAAGGCAATAATAAATATGCCTCAATGCCTAAATGTTGTGTTTTCTTGTTCCACTACTTTTCGTCGTAGTGATAATGGGTACAATGATCAAATTTGACAGTTGTCTTGTCCCACACTGTGCTACAGAAACCCCAAAATAATGTGTGTGCATTAATAAGAGAATTGAGTTAAAAAAGAAAAGTAACTCAAAAGTAACTTTCCTAGTAACTAGTTACCTGGAAAGTAACGAGTAACTTAAAGTAACTGAGTTACTTTTCAGAGCAGTAACTAGTAACTGTAACTAAGTTACTACTTTTGCATTACTTTCACCAAAACAACAGCAGTAGCAGAATGACATCGCCGCCCCGGAACCATCCCGAAAAATAATTTCAACCGTCTTGAAGTCAGTGTAAAGCGCCCAAAATTCTAAATGTTATCCTTTTCCTTTGTTATTGTCATCTATAGTAATTATTTGCATAAAAACACACAATTTGATTAGAAAATTATTCTATCTTTATTTATGTGCTTTGATAAAGACTATCTTTATTTAAATATGTGCTTTGATAAAGAAATGTAACTCAATTCGTAACTTGTGTTACTTGACAAAGTAACTAGTATCATACTGAAAGCCTATCGGTAATAAGTTATATTACTGATATTACTGCTAAAAGTAATATATTACATGTAATATGTTACTTTTGTAATGAGTTACCCCCAACACTGACTGTAGGCTATGTCAAGGCCCAGTCCGCAGACTTGGAGGACATAGCGCTAAGATCATCCCCCTCTTGATTTGAAGACCTGTTTTCACTTTCAAATGAATTGGCTGAGCTCATGGACTGACAGACAGTATGACGGCTCAACACGGTTTTAAGATGACTTTTGAGGCTGTAAATGCATTCTGAATTGCTGTTTGGATCAAGGAGTGGCTCCGAAAAAGCCCCATCATTTATCGACTGGAATAAAAAAAAGGCTGTCAGAGTGTGCGCTGAATGATGATATCTCTGCCTGCCATGTGTGGAGCTCCTCACACACTTGGAGGAGAAGTGGACGTAGCGCGGCGCGGCGCGGCGAGCTAACAAACCCAGGTTTGTTTTAACTTGGCCTACTTGGCGAACCCGCCGCACTTGTGTAAGCACTAATGACTTTAGCATGTGCCTTTTGTCTGTGATGTGTCTTTTTGTTCAGCCCATTCCAGCAAATTCACTTAATTGGACGTCTCTTGTGTGCGTGTGTGTGTGTGTGTGTGTGTGTGTGTGTGTGTGTGTGTGTCTTGTGTGTGTGTGTGTGTGTGTGTGTGTGTGTGTGTGTGTGTGTGTGTGTGTGTGTGCGTGTGCATGTGCATGTAGTAGTGGCTCTATCGTTTTATTTCTGTTATGTAAGGTGCTTAGCCCACATACACATAAATGTATCATGTTGCAACATGTGTAGCCTATATACAGAGCCAAAGTCAACGTCACTTCCTGCTTCAACATGCGCACCAGAGAGACCTTTCGTCCGCCTTTCATTTTCTCATAGACATTTCGGAAAATGTTTATAAAAATAGTTTTACTTAGTCAAACCAAACGATTCAGCTATTTAGAATCAGGAGAGACCATAGAACATTTCACTCAGACAAAAAAAAAAATTCTTTTTTTTTTCCCGCTTTTTATTTTACATTTTGGTCCGATTGAAATGTTCTACGGTCTCTCCTGTTTCTAAATACATGTATAGCTGAATTGTTTGGTTTGACTAAGGGAAACTATTTTTATAAGCATTCTATGAAAATAAATGGCGGATGAAAGGTCTCTGGTACGCATGAAGCAGGAAGTGACGTTGACTTTGGCTCTCTGTAGGAAATATATTCCAAAACAGACTCAAGCGTGTTGCCCTTTTGCTCAATCTTTAGAGAAAAAGTTTGCCGTCTAGAATCTGTTTTCTGAAGCATTTCTCAAGCCTCTCATCATAATACTAATACTAATACTCCTAATAGTAATACATGGGATTTATATAGCACTTTTCCTGAACTCAAAGTCTCGTGTTTGTCTAAGAAAACCACTTCTCATAATACAGGGGGAAACAGAACAGAAAATTAATTTTAGTTTCAGTGTCTCCCACATCACATGTCAGAGTCGGTCCTCACTCCTCACGCATTCTGTCCTCTCACCAACCTTTCTGTTTCTACAGCTAATGCTTAGGGCCAGAGATGGGAAGTAACTAAGTACAAATACTTTGTTACTGACACTGTACTTAAGTAGGATGTATCTGTACTTTACTGAGTATTTATTTTTCTGACAACTTTTTACTTTTACTCCCTACAATTTAACACAAATATCTGTACTTTCTACTCATTTTCAAAACAGGCTATATTTACTTTAGCTTTAAAGGAGAATTTCGTTTTTTTTTTACCTGGACCCATCTCCTGGCAATAATTATGATTTGGCCACTCACCCAGCGATGTCCGCGGCGTTTCTGGCCGTCCTAGCGTTGTTTTGAGATCAATAGCATCCAAGTCAGTTGTAAAATGGAGCTGATTTGGGGCCAAGTGTGAGCCTGTCTTTCCTGCATCTAAATAGCTATTTTTATTCCCGTTTTCGCCACATATCGTCATAATGTGATCCCACAACATCCACCAGAGTGATATTTCGCCCCAGGCCATTTCCTGGACTCTCACAGGGATCAAATTACCTCAAACATGTTCTCGGTCACCAAGTCTCGTCAAGTCCCGCAATACTTTCCTGCCGGCTGGCCAACTACAGGTACACGCTTTGCGGTGGTGGTTTTAGCGTAACCTATGTGGGGTTTGGCGTAACGTATGTGGGATTCGAAATAACGAAGTGCCGGTATAAATACTCACTCTTATTCACCTTATGTAGATCCGCCCACTTGACCCATTGTGTCATGACTTCCTGTTCAAAACAGCAGCTGTTTTACCTTCTCAAACTAGTTTGACTCACATATGAGTCAGACTAGGTTTATGAGTCACAGGAAGTGTAAACACAATCGGAACTCCCGATTGTGTTTACACTTCCTGTTAGTCTCTCAAGCCAGACTGTCTCTTCTACATAAGGTGAATACTTTATTACATTTCAGAACCTGCAGTTTTTTTACTTTTACTTGAGTAAATAAGTTGAATCAGTACTTCTACTTTTACCAGTCTTTTATTTACACAAGTAACTGTACTTCTACTCAAGTAAAGAATGTGTGTACTTTTCCCATCTCTGGTTAGGGTTATCCTTTTCCTTCAGAGCAGCTTCAATTCTGCTTTGAATAAAAGTCCCTGGGCGCTGTACAGTGGGATGTTGGACCATTGTTCCAGCTCTTTGAAGGATAAAGACGACGTAAATCCCCTTCACACTCCAGAACGTTCCATAAAGCTTCAGTGATGTTTAGACCTGACGAGGCCCGTGGAAGGCAGTTGACCTGGTCCTCATGTCCCTGAAGCTCTTGAATGTGCCTAGCACTTTTATGGGGGGCATTATCATCTTGGCATTATGGGAACATGGCGAGGGAACAAATGTTTGAAGCACAGAGTGCAGCTGGTCCTGCTAAACGGGCCCATATTCCTTGGCCCACAGTACACGACCATGCAGAGCAGATGATCGGACCTAATGACACCCACTAGCTGGCTGCCCGGGCCGTTCCATTACAGATCCACCACTGTGTTTAACAGTTGGCTTGAAGGTTTCCTGCTTTCTTCATACGTAAACCTGATGTCCAGATGTGATGTCGGAAAAACACTACGTAATATCTAGAGCCCGACCGATATATCGGTCCACCCATATTATCGGCCGATATTGGCCGATAACCGATATATCGGTATCGGCTGATATGTTGGCCGATATTCCCGATGTTTTTTTATTTTGTATTTTTTAAGTTATAGACAGCATGTTGTGTATATTTGATCTTTTTTCTTAACTCAAGTTATAATTTACAGTTGTTCTATTTGTGGTTTTGTATTTCTAGTTATTTATAATGATTAAATTCCCAGTTCAGTTTACTGTTTCATTGCATTGATGTCGTTTTGGACAATAAAGTTTATTGATGAGCTGTAAAATATCCTGCCTATACATTACATATCTCAAGTCACATCAAGTCATATCTTTGTCAAGTGTTTGATATGTGAGGGATCATTGCAAAAAAAAGTGTAATATAATGTGTATATATAATATAAGAATATCGGCCGATATATCGATATCGGAATTCTTTTACTCCCTAATATCGATATCGGCATCAAAAATCCAGTATCGGTCAGGCTCTAGTAATATCAGACTCTATTACTTTGATCCATTGCTCAGTTGTCCAGGTTTTGTGCTCTGTGCGTCTTTATGCGTCTTTATGCCTTAAATAACAGTGGTTTGTGAATGACAGCCCTGCTATAAAGAGCAGCTTTGTGAAAGCTACACCGTACAGCGTTTGTTGAGTCTGTGTCACATAGGTGTAGCTTTCTGTTCCGTGGTCATTTCTGAGGCTGTAATTTTGTGGTGTTCAACAACGATCCCAAGTATGTCGATCCCTGTGTGTGAAGCTTTCACTGGCAACCGCTGCTCCTCTTTCAAAATGAAATCGCTCCATGTTAAGACATATGTTGTTATGATTTTCGAGGCCGTTCTCCTTGCCAAATTCTACAGTGTTGTGGACTGATGCGCCAGAAATTGCGTCACTGACTATTTGGCCTCTTTGGAACTTTACTTCTCTCACAAGTACTTTGTTGTGATCGGCAGACTTTTTTTTCCTTCCATTCAGTTTGGCTTAAAGTGCTAATTCACATTTGATTTGATATGACTGTGTGTCTGACTTTGTAACTCTGAGGAATTTACTTCAAATTGAAAGGGCTTTTTTCACATGGCGGTTTTCATTATTTTGTCTATCCCTGCAGCTCTTCATAATAACACTATGTTCTCGCTTCGGTTTACACCAAATAACATTTTTATTTTTGTAATAAGAAATTTGTTTTTAGCAACCCTGTATCTCACACCAAAGTCTATTTTGATGAATTTGCCATGAGGACAATAATTAAATCACTGGGGCATTGGCTCAAGCAAATCATCTTTTAGTGACTTCTATGGTTGGTCATATTTACAATATATTCCAAACACAAAACGTCTCATATTCCCACAAATGAACAGTCCAATAGTGGATATATCATTATCTAATTTCCTGTTATCTCCAAACACTCGCGGCATATTTTTTGATCTATGTGTGCACACTGTTCATCCTCCTTTAATATTACACACAGTACATCTCTTTCTGTTAATATTATGTCGCGTTTCCGTCCCCTACGGTCCTCAGTTCAGCCATAAAATGTAATAAAGAGAAACAAACACGCCGGCTGACCTGACAGCTCTCGTGGGAAGTTAGTCTGAAAGCAGTAATTTCCGAGCTCAGTAAATCTTTGACAGGTGCCGTTGGGGGGGTGGGGGGGGTTGTCATCATGGAGAATAGAAAACTGTTGTTCTTATCATCATGTTAGCTCGCCCCGGGCTATGCAGCATGTGGCACTCGTGTGTGGATGCGTCACTGCGCTCGCTCAAAGCTCACAGGAACTCCCTAACCGTTAAACGGCGTAGCGATTTCATCAAACTTGATTTACAACTCCAGAGTCCCCTCCCCCTCCCCCCCCCCTCCTCCCCCCTCACACAGTCTGTCTTCTTCTTCCTCTCTTCTTTCTTTCTCTTTCTCTTTCTCTCTCATCCCTCTCTTTCTCCTGCCATCTAAACAAATTAGGGAGCAAATGAGGGGGGAGGAGTGAGAGGGGTGATGAGGCATGCCAGAATGTCAACAGATGACAAGCAGCGCAGATGGGGACAGAGAGAGAGAGAGGGGGAGAGAGAGGGGAGAGGGGGGAGAGAGAGAGGGGGGAGAGACACAGAGAGAGGGAGAGACAGATAGAGGGTGAGAGAGAGAGGGGGGAGAGACAGAGAGAGGGGGAGAGACAGAGAGAGAGAGAGGGGAGACAGAGAGAGGGGGGAGAGACAGAGAGAGAGAGTGGGGGAGAGAGAGAGAGGGGAGAGAGACAGAGAGAGGGGGGGAGAGAGAGAATGAGATGGAAAAAAAGAAAAGTATTCCCCAAAAACCCAGACTTGAAAAGAAATGATTAATGGTGCCAGATGTTGGTCTTCTTTTAGCACGAATCACGCAGTCCCCATGACAAAGCAAAAACTACCCCCCCCCCCCCCCCCCCACGCACACACACACACACACACACACACACACACACACACACACAAACACACACACACACACACATGCACATGCGGCCCCTCATCCCCAGATACCGGCACAGCAGGCAAATCATTCCCCAGACTGTAGAGAAGAGACGCAGATCCAGTATTTTCCTGGCTTGAGAAAGTCTCTCTGTGCCAGGTCAAGACAGTCAATCCACTAAGTGTTTCAGCCTTTTGTTCTGAGTCTTCCGATCCATACCTCTAAAAAAACAACACCTGTGTCTCTTATGCAGACATACACACACACACACACACACACACACACACACACACACACACACACACACAAACACACACACACACACACGCGCTAGCATAATCAGAGTGCTTGTTTGCCTGACCCAGCTAATCATGACGTGTGTGTATGAATCAGCAGTCTGCACAGCGATGTGAGAACACAACAGATCCTTCAGCGGTCAACTCCCCTGGCACAGACCGTCATGGCGGCCGGGTCCTTTAAGGGAGCGTGCGGGTCGATACCACACAGGCTGGGTCAGCTCGTGCGGCGGGAAGCGTCAGCTCGCCACCCTCAGTCGATCGAATGCGCGGCAGCAAAATGAATCGGCGAGTACATGGGTAACACTTTACAATGAGGGTACATTAATTAAGGGTTAGTTGATGCTTAATAAGAATTAACTAGCCCTTAATGACCAGTTAACTCATGTATTTTGTGGTTTGGTTGAGGGATGAAGTCACTGAGGTTAAGCTTAGAGCAAGCTTGAGGTCAAGGCTAACCGTTAAGCAGGTTAATTAATGTACCGTTATTACCTCCATCAAGGAGGTTATGTTTTCGGTGTCGTTTGTCTGTCGGTCTGTTTGTTTGTCATGTCTGTTTTTTGTTTTTGTTTGTTTATTTGTTAGCAGGATTACGGGAAAACTACTTGGAAGGGTGTAGCATCGGCCACGGAAGAGCCCATTCAATTTCGGAGCAGATCCGATCCGACTCACGAAATTTGCACATCACAGCAGCCTGGAATATTGCCCTGGCTGGAGTTCTACGCTCTCCCGAGCGTCCTTCTAGTTGTGTGAAGTGTTCCCGCCACCAGTACATGGAAGAAAGATGAAAGTGCAGAGGAATCAGACCCAAGCTCTTCCACTCAGTCGCGTTGTCGAAGCCGCTACATCGGCGTTTTGTCAGAGAGGAAGCCGTGGGCGAAGTGGGTCAGTCATAATACATCAACCGAAGACGCTCTTAACTTCTCATGTCATAAAAAACCCTTCTTCTCAGATCCTAAGTGAAACTCCACCACCCCGATGTAACCTCTAGTGGTCATAAAAGATAAGAGGAACCCTAATGCACATAGCCAGGAGGCAGCCAGACGTCTCCGCGACTTGAGGCCTCGCCAACAGAGGCTATCCATAATTAACCCTGCACTGTCAAGTCAAGACAGCAGTCACAACACGCCCCCGCATGTCATTCCGACCTTCCCCCCCCCCCTCCACCACCACCACCGCGGCGTTTTCTCCGCCGTCAAGCCCGTCACCCGCATCTGTCGCTTCCTGCAAAGGGACCGCTGTGAGAGAGAAGGGCGAGCGGGGGAGGCTTTGATCTGCGCGGAGTCTCTCTCTCTCTTTCTCCGACGCGTCGGAGAGCAAATGATCCTCGGCACAGAAGAAGAAAAATGTGTTTCTCCTTTCCCTTTGTCGAGGGGGATTGGGCTGATTTATCCTGCGTCAGCGAGGAGAGATGGAGCTATTTGGCTACAGGGTAATCGCAGCTATCAACATCGGGCTGTTATCAGCAAAGACCGAAAAATATATTGTTTCCCTTCCTTCTTCAATCTCGCTATCCCTCCCCTCACCTCGGGAGAATCTCTATATATCTTTGTCTGGGTGGAGATTTCTCCAATACCAGAGATGGGGCCAATTAAAATGTGCGAATCAAAGCAGAGAAAAGAGAGGGGTGTAGAGAGAGATTGAACGAGCGAGAGGGTGACAGAGGCTAAGTCAGAAAGACATACAGAGAGAGAGAGAGAAGAAGAAAAATGGGGCGTGATAGAGATGAAAAAAGGGGAACGAGAGAGATTGATTTGTCTTTGACTAGGAACTGAAGAGCCAATCAAATGTGTGAGAGCAAGTATGAGAGAGAGAGAGAATGAGATTGAAAGAGGTGAGGGCGAGAGACATGTCTTAAACTAAATGGCAGAAGGGTGAAGCAAGTTAAAGAGAAGACAGAAGTCAAGAGAATCAAAAAGACTGAAATAAAAAGATAATTCATGGGTTTTAGCTGCAGATTTGGGGTGGAACAGGAACAGACTGTCCACTAAGATACTAACAATACTATCCTCATACAGTACCAATGCACTAATATACTAACAATATTATCCTCATACCAACGCACACATATACTAACAATACTAGCCAATGTTTCTAATATACTAGAAATACTATCTTCATACCAATGTATCTAAGGGCATGTTGACATTACAGGCAAATCTGATTTGCTGATAAAGTCATTCATCATCATTATCTTGATTGGTTTCCGCACTGCCACAAATCTGATTCTCAAGTCGGATCTGTGTGTCCAGACCTAAACAGCCTATCTGCATGGGTTGCTATGGTAATGACGTGGGCATCAGTAAATACATACGTTGGTGACGTGGTTTTCCTAGGCAGGAGCATTTGATGATGAGTTGCGAGTGGCGTTCAAATCAGATTTGGTGGATCTGCGCGTCCGCACTAAAGTCACATCAGTGGAAAGCAGATTGGAAACTACCTCCATATGTGGTTTGGGACAAGTGACACAAATCAGACTTGGAGTGTCCAGACTCATAAAACCAATCTGGATAAAGTCATTAATAGGTCACTAAAGTACACAAATCAGATTTGGCCTCCTAGTCTGAACATGGCCTAATATATATACTCATACCATGTATCTTCCTGAATGTCCACTACATTACTAACAATACTATCCTCATACCAATGTATCTAATACTAAAAATACTATCTTCATACCCATGTATCCTCCTGAATGTCTACTAATATACCAACAATACTATCCTCATACCAATGTATATACTAACAATAGTATCCTCATACCAATGTATATATACTAACAATAGTATCCTCATACCAATGTATATATACTAACAATAGTATCCTCATACCAATGTATATATACTAACAATAGTATCCTCATACCAATGTATATATACTAACAATAGTATCCTCATACCAATGTATATATACTAACAATAGTATCCTCATACCAATGTATATATACTAACAATAGTATCCTCATACCAATGTATATATACTAACAATAGTATCCTCATACCAATGTATATATACTAACAATAGTATCCTCATACCAATGTATATATACTAACAATAGTATCCTCATACCAATGTATATATACTAACAATAGTATCCTCATACAAATGTATCCTCCTGAATGTCCACTAATAGACTGACAATACTATCATCATAGCAATGTATCTAATATACTAACAATACTATACTCATACCAATGTATCTATATTCTAACAATACTATCCTCATACCAAAGTATCTATACTAACAATACTATCCTCATACCAAAGTATCCTCCTGAATGTCCACTAATATACTAACAATACTATCCTCATACCAATGTATCTATACTAACAATACTATCCTCATACCAATGTATCCTCCTGAATGTCTACTAATATACTAACAATACTATACTCATACCAATGCATCTATAAAACAATACTATCCTCATACCAAAGTATCTATACTAACAATACTATCCTCATACCAATGTATCCTCCTGAATGTCCACTAATATACTAACAATACTATCCTCATACCAATGTATCTATACTAACAATACTATCCTCATACCAATGTATCCTCCTGAATGTCTACTAATATACTAACAATACTATACTCATACCAATGCATCTATAAAACAATACTATCCTCATACCAATGTATCTATACTAACAATACTATCCTCATACCAATGTATCCTCCTGAATGTCCACTAATATACTAACAATACTATCCTCATACCAATGTATCTATACTAACAATACTATCCTCATACCAATGTATCCTCCTGAATGTCCACTAATATACTAACAATACTAACCTCATACTGTTTCCTCCTGAAAGACCATGAACCAGCAGCAGCAGCAGCAGCAGCAGAAGCTGGGGCTGGCAGAGCAGAGCGGTAACTGGGTTAGATGGAGGCTGGGTTAGATGGAGGCTATAGGCCGAGAGAAAGTTCAAAGGGGCGTGTGGAGCAGGCACGCTCTGATCTTCTGCAGTGGGGTTAAGGGTATTAACATTCACCCCGCAATAGCCAGGCTTTACCACGGCGTCTCTTCAAAGACGGGGAGGAGACACTGTACACATAGCATATTCAGAGAGCAGAGAGGAGATACAGGGAATGTGCAGGATGTACATTCATAAATATGTGCGTGCGTAACGTGCATTGTGTGCCTATACACTTCAGAGGGAGTGCGTGCGGGGGTTCATATATACAAATATAGGAAGACGTGATCTGCTCTGCATGCTCTATCAGTGGGATTACTTAGGTCCATTTATCATTCCATATGAGTACGGCTTGCATGGATAATTGTAAATTAAGTGGATTACTGTGCAGTGGCAATCCCTGAGGGAATTAGAGTGTCTTCTGAATACATGCAGAATCTAAAACTCACTGTAGCCAGCGGGCCACAGCAGCAGAATCAGCACTTTCTCAAGCAATTATATCAGCGGGGAGCTCTTTTCAATGATACTGATTTAATATCAGCGCGTCAGATTGAATGATAGCGGCGCTCATTAAGTTTGGGGCTCCCCGGAGTGGGCCGATGTTTCAAGTGATTGGCACGTTCGGCCCGCCGCAAGTGTGCTTAAGGTGTTTTTCGACGGGGACGCATTGTCGAATAATGGAGCCCTCTTTCATAAGTGATTTTAATTCTGCTGGGCTAAGACAGGTTTCTTTGTATTAAATCACAAAGTTCGAAAAGCGAGTGTAAAGTGTTATGCAAAGTTGCTCTTTCAGGGCTTTGCGTAAGACGAAAGCACACACGATGTATTTTTCTCTCTCTCTCCTGGCTTCAGTAGCCTTATGCCATCCAAATCCCTCCCCCCCCCCCCCCCCCCCCCCCCGCAAATCAAACAAATCCACCTCGAATGAATGGCGGCCGCATACAAATGAGGGAGGCAGTGGCGGGGATTTCTGTTTTAATGAGGACGGAAAGCCATCAGCGCATCTAACCTGCAACGCTTCATTTGCCGCTGCCTGCCAGCCAGAGCCCCGGCGCTTCCCAGAAGACTGCGCGGGGTTAAAAACTGTGCTGGTATCAGGCTCGGCTCGGCTCGCTCTGGGGCCCTGGCAACGATGAGCGACGGACTCCCTCTCTCTCTCTCTCTCTCTCTCACACCCCCGCACGTTTAAACACGGCTCAGTTTGCCCTGAGCAATCTGGGCTCCTGAGTTGGAAAAGGTCACTTGGAAAAAAGAAAAAAAAAGAACGGGGAGATCACTAAGGCATCCCACACACAGCGAGCGCAGCTTTGAAAGGATAGCCAAGGCTACGCCGTTTAGCATTGCCGAGGCCCGGAGCTATCTGTGAGACGGGCAGTCTGAGAAGAACAGAAAGTCCGAGTCCGGTTTTTGACTCCCACTCACTTTGCCACAGCTACAGTACATCAGTCACTTCAGCGCCTCTGAAACTCCGGGCCTGTTTTTTTTGTGTGTGTTTTTTTTCTCATTGCATCATTTTCTGCTGTCAGCTTTGAGCAGAGCGAGCAGAGAGCTTATGGAATTTATTCATCGCCTCGGGTTGAGAGCGCCGCGGGGGCCCGGCCAGGATTCCGACCCGCAGAATACGTAGAATTACATTTAAGTTGATATTTCTGCCACTCTCAACTTTTACCCTCTCAAGGTTTGCTAGAATAAACACTGGGAAATAAAAACAACGATAAAGATTGGCGTGTGTTTTTTTGTTTTCTTCAAAATTGTCCACACGACAGCAGATAATACAGCAGTATTTTGGAACGCAACGGAGCACTCCCTGGGAGACCATGTAGACTAGAGATTACACACTACATCAGTGCAACTCAATTCTCTTTTATGACACAAGTCTTTACATTGTAAACACTTTTGGATTTGCGACTTGTTATTTACACACTCCGTCCACAGAAACAACACACACGCGCGCGCGCAAAAACACACAAATCTAGGCCGACGTGCATGTGCGAGTCCAGGTGGATGGACTCACGCAACCTGGGGTAGATTTTATGGCTCAATCCCACCACACTTAACAGCCCTGCACAGCTCGTCCCCACTCGGCTCCACTCGTCTCTACTCGATGGATGTTTTGCTTCGACCGGCGCTCGATCGGCCCCCACCCACCCCCGCCCACAGCTGGTCGTCTAAAAATAGCGACCGCATATCTGTCCTTCGGCTATAACATAACGTTACAATTAAATCCATCCACAGAACTTTTAAACTGTTTATGAAATACTGGTGCCTCTAAATGACCTACAGTGTACATGGGCAAATGTGACAATCGGCCAAGAGAATGATATCACAGGCATGCTGCGCTGTGCGGGGACGGGAGAGGCGCAACAGAGTGAAGCCTCTACCCCGCAGCCTCTCACCAGGCAAGACCGGGGCTTCCAAAAACCCGCTGCGGCCTAGCGGAGCGCTGCAGCCTCCTCTCAGCTACAGAGCTCCCTGAGCGAGCAGCGGACTTTTTTCTCAGACAATTGAACACCCGCCACGATTTTATTTCACCGGAGATGAAGGCAGCGACACAAAATACTGATGGAAATATACATAACAGAAGATAAGGTAAGACCACTAAACTGGAATGCAGCCGCCAGCATTGCATTGACAGTCAGTAGACAGAGTAAACACGATTCTCTCTGACCAATCAGTAGCCATCAGAGTTTTACGTCACCATTTGGGACCTACTCGCCAGCCCGAAGTACCCCGACGAGGCAGGGACCAAAAGTAGCACGACTCGGCCTTAAATCAAACCGAGCTGGGCCGGTTTTTGATGGTGGGATGAGACCAAAAGTCGAGTCGAGCGGAGCGGGACCGCGCTACTAGCTGCTGTGGAATTGGGCCATTAGACAGGGTAGTTGGAGATGTGTCGAAGGCTTACATCAGTGTCCATGCACTGTCATGCACACGCACACGCACACACACACACACACACACACACACACACACACACACACACACACACACACACACACACACACACACATGTCCTTTGTCAGCTCGTCAGGCCGTTCCAGGGAGCCGAGCTCGTTACATCATCCAAGGGGAGTTTATCAGCAACTGATCAGCAGCAGCCTGAAGACTCTCAAAGGCTGTTTTGTCTTCCCTTCGCCTGCAACTCCCTGAACCCACGGATTCTCTTGCAGCCATGGGTGTTTGTTTACCGCGGCCTGAATTTTGCAGGTCTTTATCATGGCTGCCTGCCGTCACCGAGAGGAAGTGCTTTAGCGGTGCCAGGGGAACCACAGGAAGCCTCACCGATAATCCGGCTCGTTTCTCTACCCCGACCCGTTTATAGCTTTCTTATTCAGCCAACGCACGATACCACCTGATAGGGGTCGTCCTTTTGTTAAAGGGCAGCGAGCGTGCGCTGGCCAATTAATTTTGATGTTACTTATTTATTTATTTATTTGAGGGACAATGCACATTAATGAACATGACTGTAAATGTGCCAGTGTTAGCCAGATGGCTCGTTTTCAACTGCTGTCCCTTGGAACTCTAGTTCGATTGCCAGGGCCACGCACGCATGTGCGCACACACACACACACACACACACACACACACACACACACACACACACAGGAGCATTAACCCTAACATACATGTATTTTGGGTGGCGCAGTCGGTAGCGCTGTCGCCTCACAGCTAGAAGGTCCTGAGTTCGATTCTCGCCTGGGACGCTGTGGGTGCTGGAGTTGTGACCCCCCCCATATCTTCAGTGCCTACTGCCCAGGTGGGCTATCTCGTCGAAAGGGCCTTTCTGTGTGGAGTTAGCATGTTCTCCCCGTACCCCCCAGGGGGTTCCTCCGTACGTAACCCCCCACTAAAAACATGCAGAAGATCGTCATCCGACCAGTGACGACAACATCTGAAGTTGGTCCAATGATGGTCCCCGGGCGCTGGAAAGAAAAAGCGACCACTGCTCCTGGCCTGCCCCCTGGAAGAAAGGACAAGCCTGGATGGGTCAAATGCAGAGGACATATTTCACCGGCCACCGTCAGTCAGCATGAGTGTGTGTTGTGGCCGCATGCATGTGTTGTAGTGTTCGTGTGACAATAAAGACGGGCTTCCGTCTGAAATCGTGTTTAATCGTGTTTCGTGTTTTTGATGGTGGGAGGAACACGGAGAACATGCTAACTCATCCAAACTCCAAACTTGTGTAAATTCAGTGATATATGGAAGGCCCTGCAGCCTTATTGTAGCAATATCTTATGTATATACAGTATATATACATACATACATACATACACACACACACACACACACACACACACACAGGCCCATAGCCAGGGTTTGGTCATTTTAGTGTGGCCTGGGGCGCCCAGGGGGGGCTGTGCCCACCCGGTCAGAAAATGTTGTCCACTTTAAAGTAAAATGCTTCAATCTGGTGCACTTTGAGAGCAAAATTAAGAGGCTAGATCTATAAAGAACTACAGACATCATGTTAGATTAATATCCTCTTTACTGTGCTGTTGCTTTAAAATGATACAAAAAATAAATGTCTCCCCATATAATATAATTTATATTCTGCATACAGGTCACATGGCAGAATACTGCTCAATTAAATACAATGGCCCATCTACACAAACATCACTTACAGGGGAGTTACTTACCCATTCACTTCAATAGAACTGTCCCCAAAGTCTAGCCCCAATGCAAATTTTGAACGTTGTGGTGAGTTATGTCTCTTCCTTCTATAGCACACAGAGAGGAAGCAAATTGTTGCATTTCTGATCAACTGTCATGTTATTTATGAGGGCTTTAAAACATCAATGACAGATGAATAGATCTGGGGGCCGGGGCTATTTTTCTGAAAATACCGAGGTCATGACCTCGGTGTCCTCAATGGTAGCTACGGGCCTGCACACACACACACACACACACACACACACACACACACACACACACACACACACACATTTTAATTTCTTTATTGGATTTTCGATTAGAGACATTAATCATATCAAAACCCAATAGTAGCAAGAGTCAATGCAATACAATACAAGATCATGCTCACAATGTTATCTGTAGACTATAGACATAGGCAGATCAAAAAAGAAACATGAGGCTCTATGGGTTAATAAGTGACAGCATATTTTCCAAATGACATGACTGCCAATGATGGCAGACACAGAGCAGTACTTGGCCAACTGTTTTGCAGCTTCTTCTTTTTTTGCCAGTCCAGCAAGTTGGACAATGTGCCCCCCCCCCTCAAAATAAATAAATAAATAGCCAAAATGCAAAATGAGGCCTCATACACAAAAGTAAAGAAATGAACATGTTTGACTCAGTTGAGTTGACTCAGAGAGGCATGCTCTTCTGACTGATGGAAACAAATGATGATATGTCTTAGAGTAGGCTACAATGTCTTCAGTGTTATCCCCAATGTGCGATGATGATGGATATGCAAAATAACGTGTTAAACGTAGTCATGTCACACCACATTAGCAACTCAACAAATGGCAACAGGAGGTAAACTGTGAACTTCAATACCCATAAATCATGTGACGTGACGTCAGTAGTAAACGGCACGCAGCGCGCTCGTCTTTACCATCCTGAGTCAAATGTGTTCGCCTTTTACCAAAGGGATGAGAGAAGCCCAAGATGTAATGTTGCTGAGTCCAGTGTTCATTGGACATTGGAGCACTGCCCACTGTGGTTCAGGAGACAGTTTGGAGAGTTTCATCCGGGCAAATAGAGTCGCACAGCATCTCAATTAGGGCGGCTGTGACAGGCTTCTCTATAAGGAGAAGATAAGACGGGTGTATTTTTACATCAACTTCTCGCCTATTATAATGCCTGCTTTTGAGGTTTCACAGCTGGCCATGCTTCCTCATCTTCACAGATCCCAGACCGGTTTCAGAAGTTCTGCGAAGGAGAAAGACCAAAGTGTGATCGAAGAAGGGATGTTTTTCCCGGCGGATGAAACGAGTAGAAGTGTAAACAAGGAAGGATGAAGGCGTGAACAGGAAAGGAGGAGCGCCCTGGAACGACCGTCCGCACCACCGAACCGTCATGCAGAAACCTCACAACTCCAAAATGTCTTTGAGATTTGAAATGAACTGGTTGACTAGGTATGACTTTCCCTTTGACATTTCTGTATTTTTTTTCCACAATTACAATGGATCTTCGATCCCGCACAAATTCGACAGTCTGACACCATCGCAACATTCAAACCCCACCTCGCTCAGAACCCACCTGTTCAAAATGGCCTCCTCACTGTAATCACTGACGCGTGATTTCTATTCGCACATAGGATAAGCAATAACCACGCCCTGTGGCGCTGGGATTGGCCAGGAGCAACACTGGGAGGGCACGCAGCCCAACGATTTCATGAACCAACTGAATAGCTCTTGAGCGATTTCGAGAGTGGACATTGAGAGCGGACATTGAAATGAATTATGGTCACCTACCTTCCTTAGCATAGTAATAATAATAATAAGCATAATAATTGTAATCTACACAATGTACACAATCTACAAAAACATGCAATACTATAAACGGTGTTGTGTTCACGTTTATAGCTCATATAATATAATGTATCATATCGTTAATTTCAAGCTCAATTCTTACCCAGAGAAAAGGTACAGCACTGAAAATGTAACAAGCAATAGTTTTTTAAACATCTTTATTTTCGGTTCAATCCCCGGGACTGGCAGGATAAATCTGGGTGGGGAAAGTGAAAAGGCAGCGCTTGCCCCTCCCTCATTACCACCACTGAGGTGCCCTTGAGCAAGGCCCTTAACCCCAACTGCTCCAGTGGAGCTGATCAGTGGCCAGCAGATCAGACTGTGGTTGTACTGGTCAGCTTCCAGGTATGAATGTGTGTGTGAATGTGAACAGGGCACTCCTGAAAAAGAGAGCACTGCTCTCAGTGAGACTCCCCCTGTATAAATAAAGGTAAAAAAAAAAAAAAAAAAAAAAAAAAAAAAAAAATTTAAAAGATGAAAAACCCCAGGTGCTTTAGTCCCAAGCATCAATGCTCCTGGCCAATCCCGGCACCACAGGGCGTGGTTATTGCTTATCCTATGTGCGAATAGAAATCACGCATCACTGACCGCCTCCCATACTGGTTTGCTCATCTTTGCTTCTCATGTTTTTAGTGATGCTGGAGTTTGCTGTTCTCTGGTTTTATTTTCTTGTCTGTCTATGGTTTTATATGCACAGCTGTTTTTATATTCACTGTAAGGCGACCTTGGTTGTCTTGAACGGCGCCTCCAAATAAAATGTATTATTATTATTATTAGTATTGTTGTTGTTGTTGTTGTTGTTATTATTCAATGGCTTGTTTTGGCCTCAAAATCACAGATTGATTCCACCCCGCAGTGTCTGGTCCCAATAAAGAGGAGATGCTGAGAGGTATCATCTGGACGGCCCACTGTAGAAACAAGTGTTTTGCAAGCTAACAACATTATTCAGATTTCACAATCTTTCTCTGGCAAACACAACCCTGGCATGGAGTGTTAAGCTAGCCTGCAGACATGACTCCCATTAGCGGTACAAGCAATTAAGAGCACAGTCCCCAGGCATCAACAAGAAAGCAAGATTCTCCATAGCTTGCAGAGAAATGGTGGTGGTGGTGGTGAATTAAGTTGCCAACGGATCATGTATTTCTTCCATCAGGGTGGGGCGTTGAATACACAACTTTTCCGTGCAAATATACAACAACTGTTCCAGCTTGATCTAGTGGTCTAACATGATTACAACAACAAAACATTCCCAGAGCTCACGCAGGAGCCACAGCCAGAGAGAAAATAACAAATATTTAGCACGACAGCTTTTAGGGTTCACATTTTCCTTGAGCAGGACATAGCGAAACACTCATACGGGCCGCTTAGCGTTTGATTAAGCAAGACAGGCATGACGAGCGGAGCTGGAGCTGGAGCAGCAGCAGCCCTCTGGAACAGCACCCAGGCCTCTCTCCATCAGCAGCAGCATATTCCCGACGAGCAGCGCTGGCTAAACCGCAGGATGCTGGCCTGTCTCCCAGGCAGCCCGGCTAATTAGTCCCCCTCTTCTGAGCTAATTGGCCGATAAAAAATGAGGATGGCCTCTTCACCCAGCCCGAGTGTTGTGCCACCAAATGGCAGTAGGGAGGATTATGGGGGCTTATGAGGCATGGTGACACTCAGTGAGAGCCACTCCTCTGCTATTAATCTCCCTGTCAAGAGGGTACCCTCTACCGTGTCACTTTGCTTTGTTTAGTGGGGGGGAAACTTTGTGCTGGGGGTTTGACTCGCTCACAACTTATTGTCATTATTACTGGCTTCACTTCTCAACTAGTTTGCCATCATAATGTTTTGCACTAATTACTGTAACAGTGAGATAATTTATCGGGATAGACGCCTAGTCTTGTATATCAAATGTTGCGGTGTGTTAGATAAAGCGCCCCTGGGGCAAAATTTACTGTGATTTTGTTTGCACTGTGGAGATGTGGTTTGGTGATTTTGTGTTGCCATGAAAGCTGTTTAAAACAGATCAGTAGGCCTATTAAGGACTTTCAAATGAATAGGATTAGGTTATTAGTTGAGTGCAAACTCTATAGATAGGCTACCATAACCTAAATAAAAATGTAGCCAAATTAACAAAACAAGATAAATGAATTATTACAGTATTAATACTGTATGTACTTCCTAGAGTGCTGAATATTATAAATAGCATATAGCATAAACATATATATATATATATATATATATATATATATATATATATATATATATATATATATATATATAAACATATATATATAACATAATATATATAGCATAAGATTTATTCATAAAAGGAGAATGGGTTCAGAGGGCTACTTTTTTTTTAAATTAGCCTATTATTATATAGAGACAGAGGAACAGGGGCATCAACTCATAAAACCCTAAACTACAGCAAAGTCACTGCATCTAATAATATGAATCATTTGCCTGCCCTGGACCAAAACTTTGAAACCCTGTTATAATATTGATTAAAAATATTGGGATATGTGGAGAAATCACTTATACAAGATATCATTCTTTCATCCATGTGGTAGCCTATTACCGGTAGTAAATTATTAGACATACCTTACAGGGAACAGTGGTATTTTTTTATTTTTTTATTTTTACCCTTATATAATTATACTTTCAAATAGATTTCTGACAGTTTTTTGCTTTATCTTTGCTGATGAAAAACTAAAAGATCAAATTTGGACTGATAGGCTATAGATTACATTTGGCAAATTTATAGCCTACCAGTTTAGGAGAGACCCAGGAGAAGAACTGAGGAGAGCAAAGTGTAGAAAATAGATTGATCCTAAGACAATGGAGGCAAACGTGATTGTGACTGTGATGAGTGACTCACCACTCAGCCATCAGGCCAGTCACAGAACAGAACATGCCTCTCTTTCTGTGTCAATATTTTTTGCACAGAACGCTTTGCTCCCTGGCTGGCTGCTGGCACATCTCCAAAACAGCTTCTCTGTGATTCAACTCTTTCCACTGCACCTAGAGGGCTCTGGTTGTGAATGGGTGCATGCGCCTAAGCCCCGCCTCTTCCGGTGCCACCGACGGACCAATGAGAGGAGCCGGTGCGCACCGATGGGACGTCACGTCAGCTGCCGTCGTGTCGGGATTGGAATGTT
>NC_139643.1:43932267-43934780 GCF_964638095.1 Poromitra crassiceps | reverse complement strand
AGAGAGAGAGAGAAGGGCGGGCGAAACGGAACAAATCGGACCCATCGCGATGCACTTATTATTGTGCCCGTGACACTGAGACCTTTTACCGCACTAAAAAAACTACAATATCCACATTTACAAGCCACGGTCAAGGTAGAGTTTATGATGCCATTATAGCATGTTGTTAGCGAGCGCGGCTAGGCTAAGTAAGCATCCTCGCCGTCCAAATTCACAAACACTGGAGCCAATGTTTTCTCATTAAGCTCTTTGCCAGCAGAGGCCGTCTGTGTGCGGTGGCCGTGCCAGGTATTGTTCTGTGTGCTGCAGTACACCAGTCGCACCTGGAGCCAGGACCCAGTCTACCTGCCTGGCTGCACCTGTGTGTGTGTATGTGTATGTGTGTGTGCATGTGTGTGTCTATGTCTGTTTTTATGGGGTTAACTTACAGTAAGTCAAAATTGGGAACACACACCCGACTTCAGACCGGGTGATTGGGGACGGCTTGTGCAACTGGGGACAAAAGCTTTGTCCCCAGGTGGTAAAAAGCAGATTTTGTGGGTCAAAGGTTAAGGTTAGGTTCGGGGTAGGTTAAGGTAAGGTTAGGGTTAGGTTAAGGTTAGGGTTAGGGTTAGGTTAAGGTTCGGGTTAGGGTAAGGTTAGGGTTAGGTTAAGGTTCGGGTTAGGGTAAGGTTAGGGTAAGGTTAAGGTAAGGTTAGGGTTAGGTTAAGGTTCGGGTTAGGTTAAGGTTTGGGTTAGGTTAAGGTAAGGTTAGGGTTAGGTTAAGGTTAGGGTTAGGTTAAGGTTCGGGTTAGGGTAAGGTTAGGGTAAGGTTAGGGTAAGGTTAGGGTTAGGTTAAGGTTAGGGTTAGGTTAAGGTTAGGGTAAGGTTAGGGTAAGGTTAGGGTTAGGTTAAGGTTATGGTTAGTAGGTCTAGACAAGCAGTGGTTATGGTTAGGGTTAGTCTCCAGTAGGGATGCACAATTTATCGGCAATCACATCGGCCCGTTGTTGCAATGTTAATATCAGTTATCGGTATCAGCCAAAATGTTCCCATTGAGAGGAAACAATGAGGTAAATCTATGATTTATGGGCTTTTCCAAATGTTTTGGAAATAAAGAAATGCATTATTTTTTCAAATTCACAGTGTTGACATGTGTTCAGTATTTAAAAAATTTGATGATCATCGAAATGTGTTTTTACACAGATCATATCGACATCGGTAAATATCGGTTATCGGCCATAATAGCAATGTCAATATCGGTTATCGGTAGTAGGTATACTATCGATCGATATTTTCATATCGCTGCATCCCTAGTCTCCAGGGAATGTAAGTCTATGTAAATAGCCCAAAAGTGACTGAAGCAAGCCAACAGCTAATGAACAAGTACGAGGTGTTGTTGAGCATCTTCAGCAGGCATGCAGCAGCACAACAACACTTAAAAGGATCAAACCGGCGCCCCCTCAGGACGACTGTGGGAAATGTCAACTGTGTTTTAATTCTCACTCTGTGTCCCTGCCTGCGTGTGCTTCCCCCGTTTGACTGTCGTGCGCTAGGCTACAAATTAAATGGCCGGAGATCAAGGTAACCTGCACACAAAAATCAGCAAGGGACTTTCCACCAGCGACGGATTTAGGGGATCACCCTTCCCTGATGTATTCATATAGACCGTATATATAATCCCCAACCATACGTGTGTGTATGCACACGCACACGCACGCCTGTGTGTGTGTGTGTGTGTGTGTGTGTACATGGCCACATATGTTCTTCCAAAATGAAAGCATGAATAATATGCGTGCAGCTTGAGGTGCAAACCTGTACCTCCGATTCTGTGCACGTGTGTTGTGTGTGCGTGTGCATGTATGTCTCTGTGCGTGTGTCTGTGTGTGTGTGTGTGTGTGTGTGTGTGTGCGTGTGCATGTATGTCTCTGTGCGTGTGTGTGTGCGTGTGCATGTATGTATGTCTGTGTGTTGCGTGGAGGCGGGGTTGGCTGGTCCATATGGTAGCAGCAGCGTCAGAGAAGCCGTTCCAGCAGCTCTGTGTCTATCTTCAGGGAGGGAGGCAGAGAGCAGTCCCACAGCGCCTCATTAGGGACTCTGGCAGCGAGGAGGAGGAAGATGAGGATGAGGAGGTGGAGGTGGTGGAGGAGGAGGGGCCGGGTGGTGGAGGAGGAGGGATCTGCTAGAGGGATCTGGGGGGGGGGGGGGGTGGGAGAAGAGAGGAGAGTGGATCTCGGGGGATTTCGTCAAATGATGAGCATCCGCTTTTGTCTTTGACTACTTCTCATTTTTCTCTCGGTGTCCCTCGCCCATGTATTACCCTCTCTCGCCCCTTAGTCTCTGTTAATCTCCCATTCACCCACCAGCTCCATCCTCTCTCTCTCTCTCTCTCTCCTAATATCCCCCCTCATATCCCTCCATCCCTGCGCCCCCACTTTTCTAAAGCCGTGATTGGATGGCTTGTTCGGCGCGGTGGGGATACTCCCCCGGTGCCCGTCCTTCGCCGCGAGATCTCCCAGCGCCTTACAAGCGTC
>NC_139643.1:43912267-43919767 GCF_964638095.1 Poromitra crassiceps | reverse complement strand
CATTCACTTTGCCTCTCTATAGGGGTCTACTGCATGGGCAGCTCACACACACAGGCCCACACACAAAATAGACTTTTTTTCCTTTTACATCCGAATTACCACTTATATGCGGGGGGGGGGGTTAAACGCAGGTAAACAGCGTGTGTTAAACGCAGGTAAAACAGCGTGTGTTAAACGCAGGTAAACAGCGTGTGTTAAACGCAGGTAAACAGCGTGTGTTAAACGCAGGTAAACAGCGTGTGTTAAACGCAGGTAAACAGCGTGTGTTAAACGCAGGTAAACAGCGTGTGTTAAAGGCTAAAAATAGGCCATTGACATTTCCACATGGTTAGAGCAGATCCCCCACAGCGTGCGTTTCAGAGTGGATGGTCTGACCGTCACCATGGCTGCAGGTGACCTGGACACTTCAACCACTAGATTGACGTGACATTGCTTCCAATACATACAGTGACCTGTGGCAGCCATGTCGTTACAGCCCGGCTAAACACTTCATCAATGTATAGAAATGGATCTAGATTGTTGCTCTGCAATACTAATAACGTCTAATGTACGCATCACGTCATGTCTGTCAGTTGGCGATGCAGTAGCTCTAGTTAACCTGACGTTCTGAAACGTTTGTAGAAGATATTAAACTCCACAATTCCTCCAGTCCGTGTTGTGTTGTCATGTAGGCAGCAAATTCAAACGCTCAGGTAGGGTGATTATTAGCATGCCTTTTTTCTTCTTCTTCTTCTTCTTCTTCTTCTTCTTCTTCTTTTTTGGCGTATTCTGTCAGTTGGATTCCGTTGGACACAATGTTAAGACAATTTCAAGTAATTAACCGTCAAGAAAGTACTTTTTCAGCCTGTGGAAGCGCACTGACGTCTGTTCTCAAGGGGGCGGGGAAATAACGCACGATTTATTTATATCACGCATCCGCATCCGATAACAAGCCGTGCCTACCGCACAGTCGTTTGACCCGTCAGTAAATTGCCCGTTTTAACTTTTGGACCGAAGAAAAAGCTGGTAGTTTGTGGATATTAGTGGGGTTTTTGGGCCATTCTCAACACACACTAAACTAAACTAGAACACACTAGAACACACTACTACACATTCCGTCCCTTCTTTTTTATGATGCTGAACTCCTCACATCCCCGAAGGCCCCCGGGAGCGTGTGGGCCACTGGTGCGTGTGTGTGTGTGTGTGTGTGTGTGTGTGTGCGTGCATGTGTGCGTGCATGTGTGTTTGTGTGTTTATGCCCTCACTGGAACAGCCTGGCTCACTGTGTGTTGACATGTGCAGTCAGCGTGTGTGTGTGTGTGTGTGTGTGTGTGTGTGGTGTGTGTGTATGTTTACCCACCACCACAGAGCCTGCCTCTTGTCCATAGGCTGCGGTGCACGTGTGTGTGACAGGCTGTGTGCAGGGGAGAGGCACTCAGTGTGACTTTGCACTTGGTCCCACTCATTGGAGGAGTACATTAACAGCCAGTGTGTGTGTGTGTGTGTGTGTGTGTGTCTTGTAGGGAATG
This sequence comes from Poromitra crassiceps, assembly GCF_964638095.1. Classification (NCBI taxonomy): domain Eukaryota; kingdom Metazoa; phylum Chordata; class Actinopteri; order Beryciformes; family Melamphaidae; genus Poromitra; species Poromitra crassiceps. The sequence continues at coordinate 43,918,259 of NC_139643.1, read as the reverse complement.
CACAATATTGGATTTTTTGCTGATATTCTGATATTTTCCGAATCTTTTGGGCGATTAGCCGATATACACGCACTTTTTCCCCACCTAATATCAGAGAACATCAAGTCTCTCCTGTAGTGGAATTAACACATCATTATGTCTACTCTTATACTGACAGCCCACTGGCAGATGCAGACATAAATACAATGCTTTTCACAATGTACACATTCACTGGGCAAAATAAGAAAACTACTTCAACTTAGGTTATGGAAGATATGGAATTTTTCACATTTTCTTTCAAACAAAACTATCAGATTCTTCCTACTTCATTTGAGCATTTGGGCATAATTCAAACGGCAGAAATGTTCGTTTCAGGTCGACGCCGATATTTCATTTCAAAGCCTTTATCGGCCCATACCGATGACGTATCGATGTCATCAGTGTGTGTGTTTGTAGGTGTGTGTGTGTGTGTGTGTGTGTGTGTGTGAGAGAGAGAATGTTTGTGTCTCTGGGAGGTCATAAGATCAGAGGGAGAGCAGGTGGTCGTCGCCTAGTTTAGCCTCATTCACCCCCCTAACCCCAGTCCCGTCTCACACACACACACATCACACACACACACACACACACACACACACACACACACACACACACACACAGACATCACACACATCACACACACACACACACACACACTCACACACACACACACACACACACACACACACACACACACACACACACACACACACACACACACACACACACACACACACACACACACACACACACACACACTCACACACACACACACACACACACACACAAACACACACACACACACACACACACACACACTCACACACACATCACACACACACATCACACACACACACACACGCACAGCCTAGGCCGCCCCTTTCCCAGTGGCAGGGGGTCAAAGGTCGGGCCAGGAAAAGGCTGCTGGCAGAGAGCCAGAGACATTCCAGCATTCCTCTGCAGTCTAAATCGGAGCCAAGATGGCCTCTCCCTGGAGATCAATGGACCGCAGTGTTATTTAAATGCAAGGTGACCGCGGGTGGGGTCTGTGTGTGTGTGTGTGTGTGTGTGTGTGTGTGTACGTGCGCGTTTGTGTGTGTGTGAGTGTGTGTGCGTGTGGAGGAAGGGGGGGGGGGGGTCACAGCGGCCACATCGGTGAAGCAGGACACCCTGTCCTGAAAGATCCCCTCTTGCTGTTGCCGTAGATGACATTGGTTATAGATGATATTATATTATATTATATTATATTATATTATATTATATTATATTATATTATTACTAGTTCTATATTAAATGATTTACACCCCCCCCCCCCCCCAAATACTGACATTTCAACATCTTTTTTTTTCTCCCTCAGAGTTTGAGCTTAAATTCTCTTCACTCCCAATTGGGTTTTAAAAGGAGCGATGAATTATTCAGTCCGATCCACTTGTCTGCCTGGTGCCTACATGCCTACATCGTCCCAATCAAGCAAAACCACTGTGAAGTTATTCCTTTTACATCTCTTGTCACGTAAAACTAACAGGAGAATTGGGCTTTAAAGCAGCCATCATTATTTTACTTGCGTCTTTAGACAGGTACTGTAAATGTTAGGGAACCCACACTTATCAAAAATTGAAGATGGCAGTTTTTTTGGCAGAGAGAGAGAGAGAGAGAGAGAGAGAGAGACAGAGAGAGAGAGAGAGAGAGACACGCACAGAGAGAGAGAGAGAGAGAGACACACAGAGAGAGAGAGAGAGACACGCACAGAGAGAGAGAGAGAGCAGACCAGGACAGAGAGAGAGAGAGAGCAGACCAGGACAGCGCAGCATGTGATTTTAACTCATAGTTCATAAGCTCATAAGTGGGAAGTCATGAGAAGACTTAGTTCCCAGAAATAAGACAGATGACTGTTTCTGCTGCTGCAGAGCGCGTGACGTCCATGACGACAACAGTGTGTTGTCATGACGACAAAAGTGTTGTCCGGGAAGTCGAGGTTTTTCCTGGGAAAACCCTCCCTACTAGGAAATGGAAAAGCCATGATTCACTGGGTATCGGTTGTGTTTTATCAGCACATTTATTTATATCAAAAATGTTAACGGATTATCCCATTAAGTCATAATCTGGTATATTTCCCTCCAATATCCCCTCCTTCTGGAGTGTGTATAATGTTATAGGCCAGGGCTACTTCAGCAGCCAGGTTATTTCAGTTCTCTTCTTATCTTAGTTTTAAAAAAGCTCGGAGCGCGTTTTAAACATTTAGCTCTCATTTCAGCACAATCCTGTTATCGTGCGCACGGCTGCATAAACACCAGTGATGCTGAAGCACTAGGAGGAAGGGGAGGTGTGTGTGTGTGTGCGTGTGTGCGTGTGCGTGTGTGTGTGTGTGTGTGTATGTGTGTGTGTGTGTGTGTGTGTGTGTGTGTGTGTGTGTATGTGTGTGTGTGTGTGTGTGTGTGTGTGTGCGTGTGTGTGCGTGTGTGTGTGTGTGTGTGTATGTGTGTGTGTGTGTGCGCGTGTGCGTGCGTGTGTGTGTAAGGGCAGAGCAGGAGAACTGAATGATTTATAGAGATTGATGGCTTGCTGCGCCTGGCTAAAGCAGCATTGCGTCAGCGATGGAGAATGCCACTCGGTCCTGGAAGACCACAGCCCAGTATTTATCACACAATCTTCTCCCAGTGGTGCTGATCACGCAACACATCTGTCTCACCATGCTACACAAACAAAACGTACAGGACAAAATATGTTGTGTATATCAGCTATATGACGCTAAAAAAGCAATAACCAGTCTTGATAGCAGCGCTCACAAATATCAGCTGTATGACGCTATGTGACGTTTGATCCTAATTGGGATCAATTTGATTGATCCCCGGTAGAGACACTGCGGAGCGCGTCATCATTCAGAAACCACGCCCAAAACGGGGGGAAACAAAAACTGCCCCCCCCCCAATCCTGGCGTTCTCCTATGTCGCGTGCATGGTCGCGTGTTGCACACAAAGATCATATATACGGAGGATGAACACTCCAACTTACATTCTTGACAGCTAGATCCACATGTTTCTTCTCGCCAATTCTCAATGGTTTCCTTGTTTTGCTCGGGAGTACAAAAAAACGTTAATTCGTCGATTTTTCTTTCCATTTGTTGTCTGCGCAGCCCCACCACACAACAGCTTTTAGCTATGTTTAATTCAAGGAAAATGGCGCTGGTGTACGGAAGTGAATGGAGAGCTTTCCCCCGTGATGGGCGTGGCCTATTTCATGCAGTGTCTCTAATAGAGAAATCCATCCTGATATTAAAACAACAAATCCTCCCCATAACAAATCAACAAAACAATGTGTGCTGCTGCTTCTTCTTCTTCTTCTTCTTCTTCCTCTTCCTCTTCCTCTTCCTCTTCCTCCTCCTCCTCCTCCATAGGCTCCTAAGCGGAGCACAGGGCTGCAGGTACCACACGGCGCCAACGGGCTCCGGGCAGATTGCGGATTCTACAGTAGCAAGTGGGTTTGTTATGGAGGGGGGGTTGCTAGTTCCACGCCCAAACAATGAGTGCAGTGAGTCCACACTTTTTAGTGGACCCGTGCCACGGGCCAGTGTTGGATCTGTTTAGTGGACCCGTGCCACGGGCCAGTGTTGAATCTGCCACGATTATGGCTCAAATGATCATCTCTTAATTGCTTTGCTAATTATTGTGACCAGTCCACAATTATCCATCTTTTGGCCATTTGAAGAACACAGAATACCTTTGAATATTTTTTTCCCCACACTATTACCAATGCATCGAGATCTACAGTGATTAATTGCGGAAACTAGTCATGATTAGATGGATGCAATTCATTTCTCAGCTGTAGGCGAGCGTGGTGATCGGTGCAGAACCGGGCCAGACATTCAGAACTACGTGATGGGGAGCAGAGAGTGAAACTACCGATGTGTGCCTCGGTATACGTCCATTTGATGTCGTTAGCGCTGGCAGTAGGGGTGTCAAAAATAATCGATTATAAGATGCATCGCGATGCGGACGTGCACGATTCTGCATCGATTCACAAATGTCAAAAATCGATTATTAAAAAAAATGATATATATATATATATATATATATATATATATATATATATAACATCAAATAAAATCTAATGGAAGTACATGCAGTTGTTTATTTTAATTATGGATCATAATACAATGCAATTCCAAATGCACTTTTATTTTAAAAGTAGCCACACAGTGAGAAAAAAGAAAGTGAGAAAAAATAAATTGTGTATTGCGGAAAAAAGTGATGCATCGATTTAAGATGCATCGAGATGCATCGATAATCGTAATCGAATCGTAGCCCTCTGAATCGTAATCGAATCGTGAGGCCAGTGAAGATTAACAGCCCTAGCTGGCAGGAGCCGCTTGTGGATCAGTGTATCTGTTGGCAGTGCCGAGGTTAGCCTAATGCTAATCTGCTGCGCGGCGTGAGGTGACGGCTCCACGTCTCGCGGAGAGTTAGAGTAGAAACATACGCAGAGCGAAGTGCAGCGAAGCCCGGGCGTGTAGAAAACCCGATCTCAACACGAGAGAGAGAGAGAGGGGGCGAACAAGGTTAAGGAGAACGAGAGGAGAGAGAGAGAGAATATCGGTCAAACTTAGCCGGGTGGTGTGTGTGTACGGGGCGAGCGAGAGTCGATCTCTCTGCGACGCGCAAACACAGACGCTCACACACCGTTTCCCTACCATCACCCCAATCTCTGAATGTCATGTCCTCCGTCTCTCGCTCTTAATCTCCCTCTGTCGCACACACACACTATAAAGAAACACACACACACACACTATAAAGACACACACACACACACACACACACACACACACACACACACACACACACACACAGAAACACACACACACACACACACACTGCGAAACACACACATGCACTGGCACCTCGGGAAATGAAGATGGATGATGAGAGTCTTGCTAAGCAGCGCTGAAACAGGCTTAGGGGATGCTGTTGGCACACACACACGCACACACGCACACGCACACACACACACACACACACGCGCACACGCACACGCGCACGCACACACACACACACACACACACACACACACACGTACAGCTATCTTAGCGAGGACATTCATTGACACAAGGCATTCCCTACGTAGCCCCTGACCCTAAACCAGTCATTCCCAAACTGGGGGATGCGTACCCCTAGGGGTACGTGGAGGTACTACAGGGGGTACTTCGTTCAGAGAAAGGGGGGAAATGGGCAAATGCAATAACAAATCATGAACTAAATAAAGTGTTAAAATAACTCTGCTTACAAGGCACTGATTGTAACACTGTAATTTTCTCTAAGCAAAATGTTGTCATCGGGTAAAGGAGTTACTTGGATTCAGAAATCAGGGGGATCTGAAGGCAAAAAGGTTTGAGAAGCTGAGTGCCACACTAAACCACCGGTCACACCAGAGAAGCTGAGTGCCACACTAAACCACCGGTCACACCAGAGAAGCTGAGTGCCACACTAAACCACCGGTCACACCAGAAGCACCCTCGTTTCCTCAGCACCTCGTTCAGCGCTGCCCTTCCCCCCCGCTCACAACTTGTATTGACTTCATGCCTCGCCTGGCAACTCGGGCGCAGCACGCTGCACCGTGGAAAAATAGAACAGAAGCTGAAACTATCGCTGCCGCGTAGCTTCAACGTGGCGTGGCGTGGTGTGCGGCTGGTGTGCCATAGCGCTGCGTAGCTTCAGCGTGAAATGAAAGTGCCATAGCGCTGCGTAGCTTCAGCATGAAATGAAAGTGCCATAGCGCTGCGTAGCTTCAGCATGAAATGAAAGTGCCATAGCGCTGCGTAGCTTCAGCATGAAATGAAAGTGCCATAGCGCTGCGTAGCTTCAGCATGAAATGAAAGTGCCATAGCGCTGCGTAGCTTCAGCATGAAATGAAAGTGCCATAGCGCTGCGTAGCTTCAGCGTGAGATGAAAGTGCCATAGCGCTGCGTAGCTTTAGCGTGAGATGA
>NC_139643.1:43897267-43904767 GCF_964638095.1 Poromitra crassiceps | reverse complement strand
CCCTGTGTGGAGAGAGAGGTGTAGGTCTGCTTGTGGGAGACCCTGCGTGGAGAGAGAGGTGTAGGTCTGCTTGTGGGAGACCCTGTGTGAAGAGAGAGGTGTAGGTCTGCTTGTGGGAGACCCTGTGTGGAGAGAGAGGTGTAGGTCTGCTTGTGGGAGACCCTGCGTGGAGAGAGAGAGGGGTGTAGGGTGGAGAGGGGTGTAGGGTTGCAGTGGAGGAGCGCCGTGCTTAAATTCACTTAAAATGTCAAAACACCTGAGGGGGGAGGGGAGCTGGGGGGGGTGAGGGCTGTGCCTGGGCCTGACTCCTGTCAGCCTCTCACTGCCTCCCACGCTCTGACACAAACGCGCTGGAATCCCCGATGATAACCGTGTGTAACCTTTTCAAATAAGCGGTTTGGCCTTTATGCGTTTTCGAATCAGATTCCCTTTGATCACTTTGTGTGGTTTGCTGGTGAAGAATAGCACATCCCAGTCACACACACACCACCTTACCTCAAGCCAACACTGTACTACTTACCACCACCAAAGAGCTTAAAGGGCTAGTCCACATTTTTTAAAGTCTCGCCCTATTTGCTATACTTAGCAATGATGATGTTGATTGGTGGAGTTCTTACGCTCCTGTATGTATAGGCTGACTGAAGCTCACTCAAATGTCATCCAAAGTGCATGCAAAGTGAATTTCAGTGAGCCTCAGTCAGCTTCATCATCAATGGTAAGTAGCGAATAGGGCTAGACTTAAAAAAATGTGAACTATCCCTTTAAAACGATGGCACGTGCATATTCCAAAAGAGCAAGACTATTAAGGGTTGCGTTAATGCTCCTTTATCTCCTTTAGGCTGCGTTCCATCTGGCATGTTCCCTGCATTCTCTGCATGCTAATCCATATAGCCTAGCGTCATGTTTAGGGCTCGTGGTGATTTCTCTACCTGCGCTCTGCAGCTGGCGGCGTGGCATTTAACTAAGCCTTAAGGAGGAGGAGAGAGAGAGAGAGCGCTCCCTGCTCATCCTTCAGCTGCTCCCAGCGTCGCAAAGAATTATGGGTAGTCTTAAAGGAACAGTTCGCCCGAAAAAATGATTTCAGTCATTATCTAGTATCTACTCACACGACACATTTTGTTTTGTCTACAAAACATTTGTGGAGTTTCACAGCACTTCTGTTGCAGAATTCTCCGAAACGCATTGAAGTGGATGGTGACCAACTTACAAACGTAAAAAAAAACACACACACACACACACACAAAAATGCTTCCATACTGCTCACCTGGGATAATCCAAGTCTCCACAAGCCCTCAGAGGCCAAGTTGACTTGACAAGATGTCATTTCCCATCCACTAGGGATGGGCATCGAATTTCGAATTTTCGAATAATCGTTGTTATTATCAAGGTCGACTTTTATTATTGAAATTCGAAATTCGAAAAAAAAAAAAAAAATTTTTTTTTTTTTTTTTTTTTTTTTGAGTGAAATGTTGCATTGTCTCCCCTGATTCTAAGTACCGGTATAGTCAAATCGCTATAAGCATTTTAAGCAAGGTTTATGGAAAAATGAATGGCGGATGAAATCCCATGAAGAGGGAGAGGGGGTGACTTTGGCACCCCTTTGGCACTCAGACCTGAGCCTACTAAATATTTAATGAACCACAACCACTCATGATTGTCAAAACTGTTTTTTATTTTCGAAAATGTCAATGTAAAAAAAATTAAAAATGTAAAAAAAAAAAAAAAAAAAAAAAATTTTTTTTTTTTTTACATTTTTTTTTTTTTTTTTCGAAATTCGAATTAAATTCGAATTTGGCCAGCGAATTTCGAATAGTGTTTTTGCTAGAAATGCCCATCCCTACCATCCACTTCAGTTGTTTAGGAGAATTCCACAACTGTGTTTTGCTGTGAAACTCCACAAATGTTTTGGGGACTAAAAAACTAAAAATCATGTCCTTCCATGAGTATGTGGGTGAGTAGATCATGACTGAATTACATTTCTGGGTGAACTTATAGAGCGGACAGCTCCCATGCCGAGTGATTTTATCACAAATAGCCATCGCTCTGTGCGATTTCTCCCCTCACGAGTGTTTTTTTCTCTGTGTGTGTGTGTGTGTGTGTGTGTGTGTGTGTGTGTGTGTGTGTGTATTGCTGTTGGGGGACACCTGAGGCTGAGTGACTGTAGGACAGTGGCATCGCTTCTCGCCACAGCCTTTCGACGGTCAGCTAAATATCAACTGCTCCCTCTCTGCTCTCACCTCCCCCTGCCCCCCCGGGCCAATGTCTGGTTTTCCTCTCTCTCTGGAAATGAAAACGCGAGACCACCAGAGTTCGACGTGTGGTTAGCCCGCTCACCGCCAACACAGCACACACACACACACACACACACACACACACACACACACACACACACACACAGCTCCTGCTTACAGTGTGCCCCACACAGGCATTATGTACACACACACACGTACACACACACCCACACACACACACACATGTACACACGCACACATGTACACACGCACACTTCCGCCATGTGTAAGAAAGCAGAGCTGCTGGTCAGAGCTGCTGTCGCTGCTTGTTACAAACATCTGATGGCTTTGCTGCAGCCACATGTGAGGCCTCCTGCAGCTGACTCTCTTCATTTCTTCCTGTTTTCACCACAGGGAATTTTCCCATGACTGGCTGGCTCTCTGAATGACTGGCTGGCTCTCTGAATGACTGGCTGACTGGCTGACTGGCTTAACACATTCACTGCCAGCCTTTTTTTTTTTTTACTGTAGGTAGCTTTTGCCAGAGGGTTTTTTTGAGGATTCTGGCTCATTTTACAAGAGCCAAGGATAATTTTCTGCTTGGACTTTGTGAACACAAAGTTCACAAAAGTACTAATAGAATGTGTGCTTTCTCTGTCTAAAAGAGTTAGTTTGTAGAGTTAGTAGTTATGTAGATATTAGCCGTTGAGTACAGCATGGTTTCAGCGTCTGAGACAAAAAGCTGAGATAATCGCAGTTTTGTGAAATTCAATATCAAACAGTCACTTTAACCATTTATTTTTGGCATCAGTGAGACATCAGACATAAACAATATAGTTCTGAACAGTAATTTCCTCCATAGCAGCACCCGCACCCCCTCTCCTTACAACTCCTCCCTCCGTGGGCGTGTCTGGTGGATTTCAGCAGCGTTTGTCAGTCACAAGCCAGTCTCTCCTGCCTGTCTGAGCAGTGAGCAGCAGCCTCCCTCTCTGGCGGCCCCTCGTCGGCGAGCGTGGATGTGGCTTAATCCGTTCTTGGATTTTCGGTTGAGAGCTTTGACGAAGCCTTGTGTGACTCTAGGCTTTATGCTGCGCGCTTCAAAGTGTGCTTTCCACCCAGTCCACCTTTGGAACCCCCCACCGCCGTGCGCCCGTGTGAAAGGTTTTCGCCTACAGTATGAGAATGAGGCTCGTTCGCTTCTGGGTCCTCGGTTGAGCTCAGCTGGAATGCGTGCGTTTCTGGCCAAACAACACTCAATAGTCTGAGCACCGTCGCCACTCAGTGGGTCGGCGGAATGGATTGCACACGCCCGGCGGCTCTAACAGTATAATAGAAGATGCAAAAGGGCCAGATCAACGATCCACCGTCAAAAAAAAAAAATCGATTCTGAAAACGTGTTAACACCTTAAGTGCCATAGCCGAAATAATTCGTCTTACATAATCCAACGCTTAAGTGCCAGAGCCGAGTTTACTCGTCTTACATAAACATTTTTTTTTTTTGACGGTGGGACATCAATCAACAACTTTTACATCTTCGAGATCACTATTGGAGCAAGATAATGTGTATAATCTATTTTACCGACCCACTAAGTGTTGACAGTGCTCCCCCAGACGACCGAAATCAAAGAAAAAACTGCCGCGGGACCAAGCCGTTCAAGGAAATGCCGTGGCGATTTTACAGTAATCCATTCAAGACTTGTCTTGCCTGAGAGCGGCCGCGCACCGGCAGCAGCACACAGAGAGCGGAGAGCGATTTGCAAAATAGATCATAGGTGAAACACACTTTGAAACACCTCAGAAAGGCCAGAATCAACATCTGCCCATCGCCCACGCATTCCCCGGCCCATCTTGACTCGCACAAGGAGCGTCCGCACGCAGGCAAGCAGGCAGGCAGGCACACAGGCAGGCAGCAGCAAAAGCGCTTCTGACACGCCCGCTGTACAGCCAGGAGGAAGGAGGAGAAGACACACGGAGGGAGGAGTTTGAATGAGAGGGGTGTTTCCTGTTGTTATGGAGGAAATTACTGTTCAAAACTATTGTTTAGAATGTCTGACGGTCTTACTGATGCCAAAAATGAATGGTTAAAGTGACTGTTTCACAAAAAGCCATTTATCTCTGAATAAATTTCCAGACGCTGAAACCATGCTGTACTCAACGGCTAATATCTACATAACTACTAACTCTGCAAACTAACTCTTTTAGACAGAGAAAGCACACATTCTATTAGTTATTTTTAGATGATTGGTGTTCATGAATTCTTAACAGAAAAGAATCCTCGGCCGTTCTAAAATGAGCCAGAATCGTCAAAAACACCCCTGGCACAACTTACCTACAGGAATGAAAACATGGCTGGCATTCAATGTGTTAACACGTTGTTGGCAGTCAACAGCTGGATTCTGAAAACGTGTTAACACGTTGTTGGCAGTGAATGTGTTAAAAGGGACTTTCAGACTGTAGGCTTCTTCTAAGTGCCCTCGACTTACAGTAATTGGTAGGCTTAGGGCTCGTCGCTGACAATGCCGTCTCAAAAAGAATAGTCAAAGGCCAGCAGCCATCTCGTGGTGGCGATCAGGAAAGACTGTGGAGGAAGATGTATATGAGAGAGAGAGCACCTTGACATGTCCCTGGAGATGTTTCTACAGTCTACGTTGAGATTGTCATTGAGAAGATGGTCCGCCTCTACTATAGTTTCCACACTGCGTTTGACCCTCTGAGACACCAGGTCTGGTTTCACAGGAAAACTGTGCCGTAAAGCAATCCCTCGTGTGCCGTAAAGTTTACGGCACACGAGAGCAACAGTTTTTTTTATACTTTGCAGGCGATGCGCAGACAACCTTATTCCAGTTGCAGTATTGTAACTGCGTAGTTTCAACTTTAGCTGACCTCGTCGGAATGCATAGTCACTCTTATCAAGGGCTCTCATCGCTCTTCTGGCTCTGTTCAAAACAAACACACAGAATGCTATCAGGGAAGGAAGGAGGTGGAGGAGCAACAAACAACCTCTTTGCAACGGAAAACAACAACACAAAACAACAGACTTTATGGAAAATGTGGACTTAATTTTGAGAAACACAGAACGCCACACGTACTGTACTGTACTGTACTGTACTGTACTGTACTGTCCTGTACTGTCCTGTACTGTACTGTCCTGTACTGTCCTGTACTGTACTGTACTGTACTGTACTGTACTGTCCTGTACTGTCCTGTACTGTACTGTACTGTACTGTACTGTCCTGTACTGTACTGTACTGTCCTGTACTGTCCTGTCCTGTACTGTACTGTACTGTACTGTACTGTCCTGTACTGTCCTGTACTGTACTGTACTGTCCTGTACTGTCCTGTACTGTCCTGTACTGTACTGTCCTGTACTGTACTGTCCTGTACTGTCCTGTACTGTACTGTCCTGTACTGTCCTGTACTGTACTGTACTGTACTGTACTGTCCTGTACTGTCCTGTACTGTACTGTACTGTCCTGTACTGTCCTGTACTGTACTGTCCTGTCCTGTACTGTACTGTACTGTACTGTCCTGTCCTGTACTGTACTGTACTGTCCTGTACTGTACTACTGTCCTGTCCTGTAGCACCTTGAGTTTCATGGTCGGCCAACCTCAGGAGTTTGGTCTTTCTGTTCAGCCCATGTGCTGCTTCCCATCCCGCCTGCTCCCAATCCACCCTCCTACTTGACCTCTGCCCCGGGCTGGTTTGATGTGCGCCCCCCAGAGGGGAGGAGGGGGAGTGCAGCGTGGAAGGCTGCAGACAGGAAAGAGAGGCAGTAAAGTGATGTGGGGGTCACCTCTGTCAAGAGCAGGAGACACAACAAGGTCCACCTGCTGCTTCTAATTGGGGTGTTTGTTCACCGGCTCCTGACGTCCCACAGGAGGTGTCCTGCCTGCTCCATACGAGCGGTGAGGACATCCCACAGGAGGTGTCCTGCCCGCTTCGTACGAGCGGTGAGGACATCCCACAGGAGGTGTCCTGGCTGCTTCGTACGAGCGGTGAGGACATCCCACAGGAGGTGTCCTGCCTGCTCCATACGAGCGGTGAGGACGTCCCACACAGGAGGTGTCCTGCCTGCTCCATACGAGCGGTGAGGACATCCCACAGGAGGTGTCCTGCCTGCTCCATACGAGCGGTGAGGACGTCCCACAGGAGGTGTCCTGCCTGCTCCATACGAGCGGTGAGGACATCCCACAGGAGGTGTCCTGCCCGCTTCGTACGAGCGGTGAGGACATCCCACAGGAGGTGTCCTGCCTGCTCCGTACGAGCGGTGAGGACATCCCACAGGAGGTGTCCTGCCTGCTCCGTACGAGCGGTGAGGACATCCCACAGGAGGTGTCCTGCCTGCTTCATACGAGCGGTGAGGACGTCCCACAGGAGGTGTCCTGCCAGCGTCGTACGAGCGGTGAGGACATCCCACAGGAGGTGTCCTGCCTGCTCCGTACGAGCGGTGAGGACATCCCACAGGAGGTGTCCTGCCAGCGTCATACGAGCGGTGAGGACGTCCCACAGGAGGTGTCCTGGCTGCTTCGTACGAGCGGTGAGGACATCCCACAGGAGGTGTCCTGCCTGCTCCGTACGAGCGGTGAGGACATCCCACAGGAGGTGTCCTGCCAGCGTCATACGAGCGGTGAGGACGTCCCACAGGAGGTGTCCTGCCTGCTCCGTACGAGCGGTGAGGACATCCCACAGGAGGTGTCCTGCCAGCGTCATACGAGCGGTGAGGACGTCCCACAGGAGGTGTCCTGCCTGCTTCATACGAGCGGTGAGGACGTCCCACAGGAGGTGTCCTGCCAGCGTCATACGAGCGGTGAGGACATCCCACAGGAGGTGTCCTGCCTGCATCGTACGAGCGGTGAGGACATCCCACAGGAGGTGTCCTGCCTGCATCGTACGAGCGGTGAGGACATCCCACAGGAGGTGTCCTGCCTGCTTTGTACGAGCGGTGAGGACATCCCACAGGAGGTGTCCTGCCTGCATCGTACGAGCGGTGAGGACATCCCACAGGAGGTGTCCTGCCTGCTTTGTACGAGCGGTGAGGACATCCCACAGGAGGTGTCCTGCCTGCTTCATACGAGCGGTGAGGACATCCCACAGGAGGTGTCCTGCCTGCTTCATACGAGCGGTGAGGACATCCCACAGGAGGTGTCCTGCCTGCTTCATACGAGCGGTGAGGACATCCCACAGGAGGTGTCCTGCCTGCTTTGTACGAGCGGTGAGGACATCCCACAGGAGGTGTCCTGGCTGCTTCGTACGAGCGGTGAGGACATC
>NC_139643.1:43889767-43892267 GCF_964638095.1 Poromitra crassiceps | reverse complement strand
TGTAGCTCAATACAAAGAAATGTGAATATCTATATTAGCGTTGCGTGTGAAAACACGTCATGGTCATCACCACCTCCTCTGCGTCTGCCTGTCACTCTGAGAGCTGCACGCTAGCTGACGGCTAACCCTTGAGCTGAGAGCTGCACGCTAGCTGACGGCTAACCCTTGAGCTGAGAGCTGCACGCTAGCTGACGGCTAACCCTTGGGCTGAGAGCTGCATGCTAGCTGACGGCTAACCCTTGAGCTGAGAGCTGCACGCTAGCTGACGGCTAACCCTTGGGCTGAGAGCTGCATGCTAGCTGACGGCTAACCCTTGGGCTGAGAGCTGCATGCTAGCTGACGGCTAACCCTTGAGCTGAGAGCTGCACGCTAGCTGACAGCTAACCCTTGAGCTGAGAGCTGCATGCTAGCTGACGGCTAACCCTTGAGCTGAGAGCTGCATGCTAGCTGAAGGCTAACCCTTGAGCTGAGAGCTGCACGCTAGCTGACGGCTAACCCTTGAGCTGAGAGCTGCACGCTAGCTGACGGCTAACCCTTGGGCTGAGAGCTGCACGTTAGCTGACGGCTAACCCTTGGGCTGAGAGCTGCACGCTAGCTGACGGCTAACCCTTGAGCTGAGAGCTGCACGCTAGCTGACAGCTAACCCTTGAGCTGAGAGCTGCACGCTAGCTGACGGCTAACCCTTGGGCTGAGAGCTGCATGCTAGCTGACGGCTAACCCTTGGGCTGGGTCATTCTTAGTGCTGGCTGGGGAATTAATAATTCAAGGCAATATTCAAGCGTTCCTTTGTTTGGGCTCTTTGTCGCGAGGTTCAAATGGATTGCTTCTGTCTGAAACATGTCAGTGCTGCCAGGCTACAGAGATGCTCCTGAGATTCACTGGGAAATCCCAGACCAACTGCACTGAGTGCATGCCAGAGAGAACAAGAGAACACCACACGTGTGTGTGTGTGTGTGTGTGTGTGTGTGTGTGTGTGTGTGCGTGCGTGCGTGTGTGTGTGTGTGTGTGTGCGTGCGTGTGTGTGTGTGTGTGTGTGTGTGCGTGCGTGTGTGTGTGTGTGTATTTTGTCCTAGGTACCAGTAAAGTAGTGGTGTGGGATTTCATAGGCGCGTGTGCCTGTGTACATTCTGTCTCTGGACATGTTTGTGTGTATGTGTTTTTGATATAGTGTGTGTGTATAAATACTGTATGTTCATATAGGTAGGTAGTTCATGGCCTATTGCTATTCTTTCTATTTATGTATTGATAAATCGCTATGTTTGTGCCTCCTTGCGTGTGGGCGGGTGTGTGTGTGTGTGTGTGCGTGTGTGTGTGTGTGTGTGGGCGGGTGTGTGAGAGAGAGAGAGAGAGAGAGAACATTTCTGCCTGTGTGTGTGTGTGTGTGTGTGTGTGTGTGAGAGAGAGAGAGAGAGAGAACATTTCTGCCTATGTGTGTGTGTGTGTGTGTGTGTGTGTGTGTGTGTGTGTGTGTGTGTGTGTGTGTGTGTGTGTGTGTGTGTGCGTGCATACCATATATGGTATATTATATACACAGTACAGTATATATGTATAGTGTGCATGTAAATAACAGGTTTGTGTGGGAGTCATTATTGCATATTAAAACCTGCAGAGTGAAAATGAAAATGAGAGAGGTCATTAAATTAACATACATATCCTCCCTGCATACACAGCCAATGGAAATAATGGATATTATTACACGTGTGGTTAGTTAGCTTCCTCCCACTTGTCGCGGCGCAGCAACAACACGCTAACATACACATAACATACACATACACATACACATAACATACACATACACATACACATACACATACACATAACATACACATACACATACACATAACATACACATACACATACACATACACATACACATAACATACACATAACATACACATACACATACACATAACATACACATACACATACACATACACATAACATACACATAACATACACATACACATACACATACACATACACATAACATACACATACACATAACATACACATAACATACACATACACATACACATACACATACACATACACATACACATACACATACACATAACATACACATACACATACACATACACATAACATACACATACACATACACATAACATACACATACACATACACATACACATACACATAACATACACATACACATACACATAACATACACATACACATACACATACACATAACATACACATACACATACACATACACGCTAACATACACATTCTGCATATTAACGAGCGGACACCAAGGGCACCTGTCTAGAGGTGAACATTTCAGAGGCGTCGTGTCGCCATAGCCGGTCAAAAGATCAGCACTCTTCCCTCCTCCTCCTCCTCCTCCTCCTCCTCCTCCTCCTCCTTCTCCTCCACCCCTCTCCTCCTCCTCCTCCTCCTCCTTCTCCTCCTCCTCCTTCTCCTCCTCCTCCTCCTCCTCTCTTCCTCCTTCTCCTCCTCTTCCTCCTCCTCCTCCT
>NC_139643.1:43877267-43884767 GCF_964638095.1 Poromitra crassiceps | reverse complement strand
CTTCTAGCACGTGAGCCAATTTAAGAGTTTGAGCCCAAAATATGGTTATTTGTCAACAAAATACAGGGACGAACACTTTAGCTCAGGGGTGTCAGACTCATATTAGGTAGAGGGCCAGATTTGTTCAACTGAGACCTCATGGGGGCCGGATTTTTTTTTTTACTCAAATCAATTCGACTCATTTACCCATTTACTTCACAAAATAAATACTGCTCTTTCCATTTCTCTTGAAACTGCCTGCATTCCGTGTCAACCTTTCTCTTTTTCGACAGCATCTTGTTGATTCCTTTGTTTTTTGGTAGGTAGCCAAATGCGCGATTCAATTCCAGCGTGGCATCATGGCGGCTTTGTTTACACCTGATGACCTACTGACATACTTCCTTGTAGTGCAGGTTAATTAACTTATGAATGAACTCTTAGCTTGCTTATTAGCCACACGTAGTTCATGATAATGGGGTGCAAATTTAATAATAATAATAATTTCAATTTCAATTTTTTTTTTTTTTAATATTCCAAAACATCTCGCGGGCCGGATGAAACCTGCCCGCGGGCCGGATGGGCCGTATCTCTGACATCCCTGCTTTAGCTAATTAGCAGAGCAGGAAAAAACACGGCTACACATGAAATAGCTTCAAAATGACAAAACTGACCGGAGGCGGGGCTTTAAATCACTGTATTCATACGACAAGTGCACAATAATAATAACACGACGTTCACAGGGCTGTGTTGTGCTGCTGACCTTGGAGCAAAGACACGTCAACATTTCATTTTAGTAACATTTCATTCCGTCTATAAGAATGCAACACTTTGTTTTGGCTGTTTTCCAAGTTGCTTGCTGACTTTCTGTGCTGCCCCCTGCAGTCACATCAGGCTCGTCAGCCTGGGTTGTTGTTGGCATCTTTTATCCAAGGCACCTTCGTGCTTTTTTAGCGTGAAGGGCCTCTGTGGGGGAATGACGGCCCCTAACCCAGCCAGCGGTGCCATGCTCTACCTGCTGAGCTAGCCGAGCGTGCTGCACACACCTGCCTGCCTGCCTGCAGCCAGCCGGCAGCTGCTGCTTTACCTGCCTGTCTGAGAGAGGACCAGGAAGAACATGTCACAATGTCAGAGTATGACCATGACACTTTGCCATGACACTCCCTCACTCCACTCCTTCATCTACTGTCACTCATCTTCCTCACTCTCTCTCTCTCTCTCTCTCTCTCTCTCACTCTCTCTCTAGTGCAGCTGTATGTAAAAACACATTTGCTTTTTGCATTGCTTTTCCCCATATTTCCCCGTATAATAAATATGGACGTAGCTATTACCGTACGTCACCCATAGGTTTGTACACTCCCGTTTTGAAGCCTGGAGCTTGGCATTTTCACCGTCGCCATCTTGGTTATTTTGGAGCCAGAAGCGACGGGAATCTGAACGAGAAGAGCCGCAGCGCCGCCTGCTATTGGTCCACGATCGGCGAGCTGCGCCATCACTGGACAGGCGACCTGTCAATCACGCCCCAATGGATAGTCTGCTTTATCATCTGTTTTACTCAGAATTGGACAGAGCTACCCCCCTTGCTGTTCCCTCCGCTTTCCCCTTCGTGCGTTTGTTGTGTATCTCTATGTAAAAAGCTAACGATGTCTCTACTCCCGCTGCCTGTGGGACACTTAGCCACAAGGACAGCGTGCGACACAGCCACTTCCTGCAACAAGAAGCCATATGGGGGGTAAGGCAGAGTTTACAGCACTGTGCTCTATATAGCCTGTCAGTGCATAGGAAGGAAGGAAGGCAGGCAGTGTCCCTTTTCCTCCTGAGTTTGTCTGAACTTCCTCAGTGGGCCTCACCACCACCGCCACGGGACAACGGCTGTCAGCTCCTCTCAGCGACGCGTTGATCTCTCTTCCAGGCCACCGTACCCCACACACACACACACACGCACACACACGCACACACACACACACGCACACACACTCACACACACACACACACACGCACACACACACGCACACACACGCACACACACACACAGTGTACTGCCAGGCAGCGCTGCTATCTGGTCCCTCTGAATGTAATTAGAAGTGACCATGCTTTGGTTGGAGACGTTATAGAGAGGAGACAGCAGTCAGCAGTGCTGCTGGCTATGTGTTCAGTTAGCTGGAGCACTGCTATGTGTTCAGTTAGCTGGAGCACTGCTATGTGTTCAGTTAGCTGGAGCACTGCTATGTGTTCAGTTAGCTGGAGCACTGCTACGTGTTCAGTTAGCTGGAGACGTGTTCAGTTAGCTGGAGCACTGCTACGTGTTCAGTTAGCTGGAGCACTGCTATGTGTTCAGTTAGCTGGAGCACTGCTATACGTGTTCAGTTAGCTGGGGGATATCTCGCTCGCACCGGCCAGCAGAGCACCGCCCACTGGCTCATCTCGCCGTTGTTTGAGCACGTATCTCATCTCCGCGGTGGGGCCTATAGCTGATCTCATCTCCGCGGTGGGGCCTATAGCTGGCTGGCGGCTCCCACTCTCGCCTGGTGGTCGGCCGTGGCTGTAGTGCGGATCACCTCGGCACGCTGGATTTACACACTTATCTACAGACACACAGCTGAGCTGGAGTCAAGGGAGTGTGGAGAGAATGAGGTATTTACTCCTTACACACCACCATGCCCCGCCCCCTCTCCTTCCCCCCACACACACACACACATGTGTTCAAGGAGCGAGCACACTAGCATGGTGTTAGCTGCTGAAGTAGCCATGTGTGTTCTCTCGAGTACATATCAAAGCCTTCCAGAGAGCCTCTCCCCCCTCTCTCTCTCCCTCCCCCCTCTCCCTCCCTCCCCCCTCTCCCTCTCCCCCTCTCTCCCTCCCTCCCCTCTCTCTCTCTCCCTCCCCCCTCTCCCTCTCTCTCTCCCTCCCTCCCCTCTCTCTCTCCCTCCCCTCTCTCTCCCTCCCCTCCCTCCCTCCCTCCCTCCCCTCTCTCTCCCTCCCTCCCCCTCTCTCCCTCCCTCCCCTCTCTCTCCCTCCCTCCCCTCTCTCTCTCTCTCCCTCCCCTCTCTCTCTCTCTCCCTCCCCCCCCTCTCTCTCCCTCTCTCCTCTCTCTCTGTCTGACACCCCCAGTGCGATGGAGCCTGGCTGTTGATAGGGGTGTGTGCCCGCTGATAAGTAAGCGCTCTCGAGGGGCTTATATTGAGAAAGACGCCTGGTGAATATTATTGCCTCCGTCGTGTTGTGACGCTAACTCGGGCAGAACCGTCTCTCAGACGGTCTATAATGTGTGAGATAACCCCCCGGCCAATCACGGAGCTAGCTGGTCTATACTGTCAGATAACCCCCCGGCCAATCACGGAGCTAGCTGCTCTATAATGTCAGATAACCCCAGCCAATCCCGGAGCTACGCCGCCGACTGTTAAATAGCAGAGTCTGGCGGCTGGATATTAGGCGGCCTATTTAGCAGCCATGTCACAGCTGAAGGCTTGTGTGGCTTCAGTCAACAGAGGGGCTGTTTGTCATCCTGCAGGAGTGCTTGTCTAGCATCCAGGCTGCCTGGCACGTCACATGGAGGGAGATAGTGGAAGCAGGAGTGCTTGTCTAGCATCCAGGCTGCCTGGCACGTCACATGGAGGGAGATAGTGGAAGCAGGAGTGCTTGTCTAGCATCCAGGCTGCCTGGCACGGCACATGGAGGGAGATAGTGGAAGCAGGAGTGCTTGTCTAGCATCCAGGCTGCCTGGCACGGCACATGGAGGGAGATAGTGGAGGCAGGGTGGCGAGCCGATGCCAGATTGGCTTTTCTGCGACTGCTCCAAGAGGTTCCATAAGTAGTGTACAACACAGGGCTGGAGCGGCGGTGTTAGAACAGCGTTACGGGTGTCATTCACTCCAGCACGGACTAGTTTCCCTCTCAGAGTCGGTCCTCTTCTTCTCAGAGCCAGTCCTCTTCTTCTCTGAGTCAGTCCTCTTCTTCTCAGAGCCAGTCCTCTTCTCAGAGCCAGTCCTCTTCTTTCACATCCAGTCCTCTTCTTGTTAGAGTCAGTCCTCTTCTTCTCAGAGTCAGTCCTCTTCTTCTCAGAGCCAGTCCTCTTCTTCTCAGGGTCAGTCCTCTTCTTCTCAGAGCCAGTCCTCTTCTTCTCAGAGTCAGTCCTCTTCTTTTCAGAGCCAGTCCTCTTCTTCTCAGAGCCAGTCCTCTTCTTTTCAGAGCCAGTCCTCTTCAGCCAGTCCTCTTCAGCCAGTCCTCTTCAGCCAGTCCTCTTCTTCTCAGAGCCAGTCCTCTTCTTCTCAGAGTCAGTCCTCTTCTTCTCAGAGCCGGTCCTCTTCTTCTCAGAGCCAGTCCTCTTCTTCTCAGAGCCAGTCCTCTTCTTCTCAGAGTCAGTCCTCTTCTTCTCAGAGCCGGTCCTCTTCTTCTCAGAGCCAGTCCTCTTCTTCTCAGAGCCAGTCCTCTTCTTCTCAGAGTCAGTCCTCTTCTCAGAGCCGGTCCTCTTCTGGGTTTCCAAAGCCCTACTCTGCTCTTTCTGAGTATTTTAAAGCCACGCTTCAGACTGAGCCAAATCTGAAGTGCGAGGAGATGAGGACTGTATTTGGCTGCTTTATCCAACTCTGTTACATAAGAAGCCACCTGGCCTTTTATATCGCCAAACTTTTCAGCAGTTCACAAATTGAGGAAGAAAACTTAAATGTTCCCATGTATTATTTTTTTTGGTACGTTAACAATGCATCTTTCTTGCAGGATACCAGTGGTTAGCATGTACTAGCACTAGTTGGCTGTCTTGTTCATTGATAATCAGATCACAGATCCAGAAGTTGTGTGTGGCTTCAACTTTTTATGTAATCGCATCACGGATCCCAGTGGGAGGCCTATCTCCTCGCTGGAGGAAGTGGAATGCATTGAGAAATGTCTCACGCATGTCTATAGGACGCATTGGGACAAATGTCCAATAGGTCCCCCACAGGACCCCCTATCGGGCTTGTGTGTGTGTGTGTGTGTGTGTATTCCTGCCTCCTTTTTGTACCCTTCCTTGTTTACTTCCTCTCTCTCTCTCTCTCGCCGTCTCCTTGACCGCCATTCCCTGCTCTTCCTTCCACAAAAGCGCTCATTGGTCCGTCTCGGCGGGGGTCCGTGGGCTGAGGAATCCCCCTCGGAGCCTTTCTCTGGATCAGAGCCAGCAGGAGGAGAGGCCTGGTGTAAAAAGGCCCCTCTGTGGACCAGAGAGAGGCCGCCCTGATGGACCTGTCAGGCCCAGAGAGAGGAGGTCCTGATGGACCTGTCAGGTCCAGAGAGAGGCAGTCCTGATGGACCTGTCAGGCCCAGAGAGAGGAAGTCCTGATGGACCTGTCAGGCCCAGAGAGAGGAAGTCCTGATGGACCTGTCAGGCCCAGAGAGAGGAAGGCCTGATGGACCTGTCAGGCCCCAGAGAGAGGAAGTCCTGATGGACCTGTCAGGCCCAGAGAGAGGCAGTCCTGATGGACCTGTCAGGCCCAGAGAGAGGCAGTCCTGATGGACCTGTCAGACAAAGAGAGAGGAAGTCCTGATGGACCTGTCAGGCCCAGGGAGAGGGAGTCCTGATGGACCTGTCAGACAAAGAGAGAGGAAGTCCTGATGGACCTGTCAGGCCCAGGGAGAGGGAGTCCTGATGGACCTGTCAGGCCCAGAGAGAGGAAGTCCTGATGGACCTGTCAGGCCCAGAGAGAGGCAGTCCTGATGGACCTGTCAGACAAAGAGAGAGGAAGTCCTGATGGACCTGTCAGGCCCAGGGAGAGGGAGTCCTGATGGACCTGTCAGGCCCAGAGAGAGGAAGTCCTGATGGACCTGTCAGGCCCAGAGAGAGGCAGTCCTGATGGACCTGTCAGGCCCAGGGAGAGGAGGTCCTGATGGACCTGTCAGGCCCAGAGAGAGGAAGTCCTGATGGACCTGTCAGGCCCAGGGAGAGGAGGTCCTGATGGACCTGTCAGGCCCAGGGAGAGGAGGTCCTGATGGACCTGTCAGGCCCAGGGAGAGGAGGTCCTGATGGACCTGTCAGGCCCAGAGAGAGGCAGTCCTGATGGACCTGTCAGGCCCAGAGAGAGGCAGTGCTGATGGACCTGTCAGTCCCAGAGAGAGGCAGTGCTGATGGACCTGTCAGTCCCAGAGAGAGGCAGTGCTGATGGACCTGTCAGGCCCAGAGAGAGGAGGTCCTGATGGACCTGTCAGGCCCAGAGAGAGGAGGTCCTGATGGACCTGTCAGGCCCAGAGAGAGGAGGTCCTGATGGACCTGTCAGGTCCAGGGAGAGGAGGTCCTGATGGACCTGTCAGGCCCAGAGAGAGGAGGTCCTGATGGACCTGTCAGTCCCAGAGAGAGGAGGTCCTGATGGACCTGTCAGGCCCAGAGAGAGGAGGTCCTGATGGACCTGTCAGGCCCAGAGAGAGGAGGTCCTGATGGACCTGTCAGGCCCAGAGAGAGGAGGTCCTGATGGACCTGTCAGGTCCAGGGAGAGGTGGTTCTGATGGATCTCTGCTCTCCCCTCAGAGCCTGGCAGACGGAGGCCCGGCCCGGCCAACACAAACTCACGGCCTCTATCTTGTTCTCCCACTCTTGTTCTCTTGTTCACTCATTTCCGCTCTCGCTCTCTCTGACTCAATCTCTCCCACTCATCTGTTTCCTCTCCTCTCCATCTCTCTCATGCTCACTCTCTCTCTCTCTTTCACTCCATCTGTCTGATGCTCTCTCTCTCTTTCACTCCATCTCTCTCATGCTCTCTCTCTCTCTCTCTCTCAATTCAATTCAAATGGCTTTATTGGCACGATGAGTAGTAACACTGTACATATTGCCAAAGCAACCATTTAGACATTGAAAAAATCTCAGCATTAATTAGAAAACTTAACTTTCTGTATCAAAACATACTGTAGGACAAAACCAAATGGTCTGTTGTCAGATACAGCAGCAGTGTGTGTCAAGTGACTGTCACTCACTGTCTCTCAGTTGATGGCAGGCAGCAACATATACTGCTGCTAACTCACAGCTCTTTGAGGCCCCGGTCGCTGCTCCACCCTCTGCCGATCTGGGGAGAGCCGTAGACTAGCACCATGCTTCCTCCGACAGATGTGCAGTTTCCAGCTGCTTTTTTTCACCTGACATCGGGGAGCTTTACCTGGCAGGACGTAGCACGTTGTGGGAGAGCATCACGCTATTCCCACCAGTTCCCTTCTGCCTCGAACAGGCCCCCCGACCGACCAGAGGAGGCGCTAGTGCGGCGACCAGGACACATACCCCAAATCTGGCTTCCCACCCGCAGACACAACCAACTGTGCCTGTATGGACGCCCCGACCTAGCTGGAGGTAACACGGGGGGGGGGGGGGGGGGCGAACCTGCGACCCTCGTGTTGGTAGGCAGAGAATCTACCGCTACACTACCCGGACGCCCCTAACCTTTTGTTATGAATTCATTTTTTTTAAATGTGCTTCTCTAACATGTTTATACTTTTCACATTTGGCGAGGACGTGTAGCTCAGGTCTCAGGTCCACAGGTTCTCTCTCTCTCTCTCTGATAGGCCCCTGAA
>NC_139643.1:43865991-43873491 GCF_964638095.1 Poromitra crassiceps | reverse complement strand
GCGCACGTGCGGTTCTTACTGCCGTTTGCCAGACGGAGAAGGCCCATTTGTGGCGGGCGGTTAATGCAGCAGCAGAGAGCTAGCTTAGCGGATTGTTGTGACTTTGAGAGGTAGAACGTTGTGCTGTGGAAACGGAGCCGTCTCATTGGAGGAGAGGATTCCACGCTTGGATTGGAGATGACCTTCTGTCAGCCAGTCAGATCAAAGCAGGCAGATTACAGATTAACTCTCCTCCACTTTGGGCCGACGGTGCAGAGAGACAACCGCTAGTATATTCAAGAGCAGCTAGCCTGTGTGTGTGTGTGTGTGTGTGTGTGTGTGTGTGTGTGTGTGTGTGTGTGCGTCTGTGAAGAGAGGGCGCGCGCATGTATTGTGTGTGTGTGTGTGTGTCTGTGTGTGTGTGTGCGCGCCTGTGAAGAGATGGCGCGCGCATGTATTGTGTGTGTGTGTGTGTGTCTGTGTGTGTGTGTGTGTGTGTGTGTGTGTGTGTGTCACTAAAAAGACCATCTTGTTCGCCGCGCTCCCCTTTGATTATCTGCTCAACTTTTCAGCCTGAGGTAGCTGCGGCGTAATTGGCGCCGCTAAGCGCTAATATCTCCTCCTCCTCCTCGCCCGTTCTTTCTATTTCCTTTCTCTCTTCTTCTTCTTCCTCTTCTTCTTCTTCTTCGTCGGCGCTCCCGCCTCACCTTATCCCTCTGTGCCGTGTTCCCTCTCTTTGAAATGAAGAGGCAGCAGGAATGCTCGGTAACTGAAGTCATGCTTCTCTCGCGGGCGGCAACAATATCCCTCTGTTACAGGTAGAAGAGAGAGAGGACTGACTCTCTGCTCCGCTGCACCGCCGAAATGCCCCAGAGCAGGCAAGCTCCTCAATGGAGAGAGACAGAGAGACAGAGACACAGAGAGAGAGAGAGAGAGAGAGAGAGAGAGAGAGAGAGAGAGAGAGAGAGAGAGAGAGAGAGAGAGAGAGAGAGAGACAGAGACAGAGAGAGAGAGAGACACAGAGACACAGAGAGAGAGAGAGAGAGAGAGAGAGAGAGAGAGACAGAGGAAAGGACAGACAGAGAGACGACAGAGACAGAGAGAGAGACAGAGGGCCTCCTTACACCTCGCATTAACATTCATTTGGTACTCAGATTGTATCCAGATACGATTAATCCACATTCCATGGTTGCCTGGCGTAGAGAAGGCGTCTCCTCTGTCCGTGCTGAAAGACGCTTGGTCTGTCCCCTCCAGAGACACTTGTGAATGCCAGCAGGGTGTAAACGGAGATAGGAAGGAAGGCAGAGTCACGCTGGGATTTTTCGCTTGTTCTTTATAGGATTTTTCGGGGTGGGGGGGGGGGGGGGGTGGTTTGTGGGGGGGGTTGGGGGGGGGGGGGGGTTTGTGGGGGGGGGGGGTGGTGGACACAGCTCGTCTATTCATTTCTGTCACGAAGTTTCGGTTCTCTGTCTTTTTTTCCGCTCCTGTTCACCTCTGTTGCCCCGGCGATCACATCCCTGAGAGAGAGACACACACACACACACACACACACACACACACACACACACACACACACAGATGCAGAGCACGATAGATGGGGGACAGACAGGGTGAAATAGAAAAGGAGGCACACACACACACACACACACACACACACACACACACACACACACACAGACAGACAGACAGACAGACAGACAGACAGACAGACAGGGCACACACACGCACACACACGCACACGCACACACACACAGAGAGAGACAACACAGAAAGGGCACACACACACACACGCACACACAGACAGACAGGCAGACAGACAGGGCACACACACGCACACACACAGACAGACAGACAGGGCACACACACACAAACAGACAGACAGCACACACACACACACACACAGAGAGAGACAGGGCGCGCACACACACACACACACAGACACACACAGAGACAGACAGGGCACACACACACACAGAGACAGACAGGGCAGAGACAGGCAGGGCAAACACACACACACACACACACACACACACACACACACACACACACACACAGACAGACAGGACACACACACACACACACACACACACACACACACACAGGGCAGAGATCAGGCAGGAATGTGCAGGAATGTCCCGCAGCACGCTGGCACCTATCAGTAGATTTACAGTGTTGAGCCAGTGGCTCTCAGGAGACGCCATCTGGTCCTGTTCTGTCTTGCTTCCACAATCCATTCATATTACATTCATATTACATTCAGAGAGGACGCTTCTCATTACAATGTCTTCAATACGCATCTGAGCTCTTCATTCTGTCTTTTCAATAGTCCATTCTGTCTTCTAAAGAGAGGACAGATAGACACACACACACACACACACACACACACACACACACACACACACACACACAGGGTTAGCATTTTTTTGCTCAGTTAAATGTGCTTTACTAAAATGGAGGGGGCAGGCTTTCCTGATCGCATTGAGGCCAATGTACAAAAAAAACTGCAGTTCCTTGAATGGCCACTTGAAGCTGCTGGCTGCAAAAGTGAGTCAGTCTCCATTCACCCCCATGTTAAAATGCCTGACTTTACAGCATGAATAAACATGTTTTACAGCCTGGTTGAAAAAACGATTTTGGTCCGTATCGCTAATTTCATCTTTCATGACAATCAGGGAGGGCGGAGATTTTTATGTAACTCATCAGTGTTGAGTCAAATAGAAAAGGCTATGTTTGGGGCATGATTGACAGGTCGCCTGTCCAGTGATCGCGCCGCTCGCCGATCACGGACCAATTAGCAGGCGTGGGAAACTCCTGGTCTCGCGCCATCTCACCCGAGCCACGCAAGAACCAAGGTGGCAGCGGCCCAAACGCAAAACACACGTGGTTTTTAAATTCATCTTCAATTTGATTCCAGTTTGCAGCAAAAAAGGTAAAAACAAATGTTGCAGATAAACATGCAGGAGGCTGCCTGGGCCATGCTGGTGCACAATCATATTGACAGCACAAGGACAACAACACTTTATCATGTGCCTCATTCTCTCTATAGTGTTGTACAGTATATATATATATATACACACACACACACACACACACACACACACACACACACACACACACACACACACACACTTAACTGTACATGCTGCTGAACACACATGTGCCTCTTTGTGGCAGTTTCTCTATCAGATACAGGAAATCTACCCACCGCTACGACACAACACGTTGCTAGGATACTATTTAGCACTTCTATTGACTCCCGAGTACACACTCACCCATCAACACACACACACATGCACACGCACGCACACACACACACACACACACACGCACACACACACACACACACGCACGCACGCACACACACACACACACACACACACACACACACACACACAGCACCACTATCACCTCCGCCTTCACACAAATGGATGAACATGAAGACAAATGGGCACAGAAAGGCATTCAATTCAAGTCTAGTTTATTTATATAGCCCTAATTCACAGGCAGGTCTCACATATACAAAGGAGTCGCACACACACGCACACACACACACACACACACACGCGCGCGCGCATGCACACGCACACCACAAACTACAGTGATATGGTTTCTCTTGGTAATCTGCTAGATCTATACAGTTAATAGGCTCACTTAATACCAGAGCTCGGAGTCAAAGCCCCACGGCGCAGAGGTCACCTCCTCCATTCATCTGAGAAGCCACCTCCTCTCTTCTTCTCTTCTTCTCTCCTTTCTTCTCCTCCCTCGCTCTTTTCTCCCTCCGCCCACTCACGGGCGCAGCGCCTGCTTTTAATCTGAGCAGACTTTTAATGATCTTAAGTCGGGTTGCTTCACAGATGGTCGAGCGCTAACGTTTTAATGGACGCTCACGAGTGAGTGGAGGGGAGTGTTTGTCATAGGATGTTTTAAGCAACACTTTTTTTTCTCTTGTTAGGCCGATACGAGGTTTTCCCACAAAAAGACATAAATCGCCTTTTGCCCTACATCCATCTCTCGCTCTGTTCCCCCCTGCAGTACGCTTAATGTCGACTCCGAATATTATTCTTGCCGCAGATATTATTCTTACGTCGAATCTGTCGGCATGAGGGATTTAGTCTTGGGTTTCAGCTAAGACGAGGCGGCGCTTTTTTTTCTCTCTCTCCTCCCGTTCTTGGAAATGGTGTACAACAGGCGGCTCCAATAGTTTCATTTTTTTTTCTCCCCCGGTGCCTCGGAGAGAGATGAGCCCATTTCTCTGGCGTTCCACGAAGCTTATTAGTTTTCAGTTGTCAGCCCTTTCTCCGCCGTGACTTCCTCTCTGCCAGAGCAGGGCCTGTGCTCTCTGCCAGAGCAGGGCCTGTGCTCTCTGCCAGAGCAGGGCCCTGTGCTCTCTGCCAGAGCAGGACCTGTGCTCTCTGCCAGAGCAGGGCCTGTGTTCTCTGCCAGAGCAGGACCTGTGCTCTCTGCCAGAGCAGGGCCTGTGCTCTCTGCCAGAGCA
Source organism: Poromitra crassiceps (assembly GCF_964638095.1). Taxonomy (NCBI): domain Eukaryota; kingdom Metazoa; phylum Chordata; class Actinopteri; order Beryciformes; family Melamphaidae; genus Poromitra; species Poromitra crassiceps. The sequence continues at coordinate 43,869,017 of NC_139643.1, read as the reverse complement.
GGGCCTGTGCTCTCTGCCAGAGCAGGGCCCTGTGCTCTCTGCCAGAGCAGGGCCTGTGCTAGCAGGGCCTGTGCTCTCTGCCAGAGCAGGGCCTGTGCTCTCTGCCAGAGCAGGGCCCTGTGCTCTCTGCCAGAGCAGGGCCTGTGCTCTCTGCCAGAGCAGGGCCTGTGCTCTCTGCCAGAGCAGGGCCTGTGCTCTCTGCCAGAGCAGGGCCCTGTGCTCTCTGCCAGAGCAGGGCCTGTGCTCTCTGCCAGAGCAGGGCCTGTGCTCTCTGCCAGAGCAGGGCCTGTGCTCTCTGCCAGAGCAGGGCCTGTGCTCTCTGCCAGAGCAGGGCCCTGTGCTCTCTGCCAGAGCAGGGCCCTGTGCTCTCTGCCAGAGCAGGGCCTGTGCTCTCTGCCAGAGCAGGGCCTGTGCTCTCTGCCAGAGCAGGGCCTGTGCTCTCTGCCAGAGCAGGACCTGTGCTCTCTGCCAGAGCAGGGCCTGTGCTCTCTGCCAGAGCAGGACCTGTGCTCTCTGCCAGAGCAGGGCCCTGTGCTCTCTGCCAGAGCAGGACCTGTGCTCTCTGCCAGAGCAGGACCTGTGCTCTCTGCCAGAGCAGGACCTGTGCTCTCTGCCAGAGCAGGGCCTGTGCTCTCTGCCAGAGCAGGGCCTGTGCTCTCTGCCAGAGCAGGGCCTGTGCTCTCCTCCGGCAGCTCCTGATCGTCTGTGCACAAACTCTAAAGTGACTTCTCTCAGACTTATCATATTGTGGATGCTGTCCTCAGTGTCCTGAAATGAGCATTATCTCCTCAACACTGCCTCTTTATTCCAGTTTGCAGTAAGCAGTCTTGGCCAGCGGGGCTTATTCTCTACTGGGAAAAGTCACTTGTTTACGAGCTTTATAACGGTGATTCATTTCTGAAACAGAACGGCTTTGTGTCTGATGCTAAGTGGCTGTTGGACTGTACAGCGCTGGATCAGCGTGTGGGAAACGAGCCCGCGGTGTGCGTGCTCCTCTTCGTCCCGTGTCTCTCTCCGCCTTGACCCCTCTCTCGGGTCTCTCGGCGTCTTCCGGTCTCCCGCACGTCCGGCGCTGCCCCCTGTGGCTGTCTCTGCCCTCTGCCGTCCTCAGACCTCGTCTCTCCCGCCTGTGTGTCCTGTCCTCTGTTCTACACTCTTCTCTTGTGACGCGTCTGCTCTGCTCGTCCTGTTTCATGTGGTTTCAACTGGCTGCCTCATGTGACTCGCCATGGGTTTCTGCTTTTCCCATCGCTTCTCTTGTCCTCCCCTCCTCTCCTCACCTCTCACCTCCTCCCCTCTTCTCCTCTCCTCTCTCTCCCCTCTTCTCCTCACCTCTCACCTCCTCCCCTCTCCTCTCTCTGTCCTCTTCTCCTCCCCTCTCTCTCCCCTCTTCTCCTCACCTCCTCCCCTCTCCTCTCTCCCCTCCTCTCCTCCTCTCTATCCTCCCCTCTCCTCTCTTCTCTCCTCCTCTCACCTCCTACCCTCTCCTTCTCTCCTCTCCTCTCCTGACCTTTCTCCTCTCCTCTCCTCTCACCTCCTCCCCTCTCCTTCTCTCCTCTCCTCTCCTGACCTTTCTCCTATCTCCTCTACTTTCTCTCCTCCTCTGCGACTCCTCTGCTCCGTTGTTCAGCCACAGTTCCTATAAAAGCCCCGGAGCCACAGCTGCAACACGACCGTCTCTCCCCCTGACCTCCCCATGTAGTGCTGGAGAACAGCTGTTCCCTGGGTGCACGCCCACACAGACACACACACACACACACACACACACACACACACACACACACACGTACACACACACACGTCTCACACACACACACACACACACACACACACACACACACACACACACCAGCCGATTGCAGTGCTTCCAGGGAGGCTTGCAGGAGGAGCAGTGGGTTTGCACTGATCACAGTTGCCACAGAAGTGAACACAGACACACACACACACACACACACACACACACACACACACACACACACACACACCCCTATCTATCTTGAATGTACATCATTCAAAGCGGTAGCTTCATTCATGAAAAGTGAAGCCAATGTATTAATAATAATGCACCTGCATTCATATTTGTAATGGCCTGTAGGGGGCGACTCCACTGGCTGCAAAAAGAAGTCTGATTACATGGAAGTCAGTGGGAGAAGGACCCTGCTTCTCACTTGATTTATGCCATCAGTAAACACTTTCCTAATGAGTTGATGATCTCAATAACAGACTATGCTTTGGGGGCGTGACTGACAGGTCACCTGTCCAGTGGTCGCGCAGCTCGAGTCCGCAAAACAATGGGTGCCGTCATGGTAGCTACGCCCATATTTATTACACGGTCTATGACATCATTATAGACTAACCTTCACAAATCAACACACAACCTATGTATTGTATGCACATCATTAGACATGCCTCTCTCTCTCTCACACACACATGCACACGCACACGCACACTCATGTTTCCACAGCATCACCAGGCACGCACACACTATCATACAAGTGCAGACATACACATATTCACATTGACATGACCCCTCTTGTGCACCCTCATCATTATACAGACCCCCCCCCCCCCCCCCGCCCACACACACACACACACACACACACACACACACACACACACACTCTCAGCACGACCCTCACAGTCAGCCTAAATCTGAGCCAGCCAGGCCCTCGCTGAAAGGCTTATAGTTCCTTTTGTCCCTCAGGGTGGGGCCTGACTCCGGCGTGACCTCTGACCCCCCCGTGCTCTGACCCCGCCCAGCTCTGGAGCCTAGATAAGGTCACATGAGAGCCGGCTGGCTCATGTGACTGAGATGCATCATGGTGCTGTAGCCGAAGGGGCCGTGCGCTCAGGTCGTGGCTTTATAGAGACACAATGGGAGGCACAGACACAGCACACACACAATACACACACACAATACACACAGTCACACACTATACACACACAGCACACACACAATACACACACTAGGGTTCAACCTGTATGGTGCTTTTACAAGCCAGCACAATACTGATATTGTCTGTATT
>NC_139643.1:43843491-43860991 GCF_964638095.1 Poromitra crassiceps | reverse complement strand
CCTGAACCCCCCCACACCCCCCCCTTCCCCAGTCCGTTTTGAGTCCATTCAGCAGCGTTGGATTACTGGGACTTTCCAGGCTAAATCAAAAAGTTTCACACGTACCCGGATGTTTAATGTCATTGGCAGCATGAAGGCTATGGTGACAGAGTTCACTGACATGGTGACAGTGAAGTTGAAAAGTGGAATTTGACTAGCCTGTTTTTTAAGATCATTTTTTGGGTCAGTTCACCTTTTTATTTTATTGAGATAGGACAGTAAGCAGACAGGAAAGGTGGGGAGAGAAAGAGAGGGTGATGACATGTGGCAAAGGACGGCGGGTCGGATTCGAACCCCCGGGTCGGCTGCGCAAAGGACCGGGCCTTTGTGGTACCTGTGCTACCAGGTGAGGCACACTAGCCTGTTTAGAACCATCCTGATCACGGGACCACACATTCTGTTTCGCTCTGTGGACCAGACTGGACTTCTAGACGCCCAATTAGATTTCAGTGGGCGGGAGTACTTGCCTTGACAGACATCTCCCTCAGCCAATCACCAAATACAATCCAGTCGAAAGAACGGCAAAGACGTCTTTACCACCGAGAGACTCTGCTGGTGCAGTGGGTGCATACTGTTGTTCTGGTTTAATTGCAGTAACGGTTGACTCTCTGTATTACTCTACTAACGTTAACGTTACCGATCGTTGCTTTGTGAGACGCCATTACTGTTTTCATACTACGTCGTCGTCTGATTGGTCCGGTTTCAGGAAATCGCTGTGTTGCGGCTGATCCGTGTAGCGAAACAGAATGTGAGGTCCTGTGATCAGGATGCTAGAATTGGACTTGTCTTTAGCGTCTCTGTATTCACACCGGGCGAGAGAGAGAGAGAGAGAAGGAGCCCGAGGGGAAACAAAACATAGCAGAGATACCGTTTGGACCCATCAGTCAGCATTCCCCTCAAGAAATGGTTCCTGACGGGGTGGAAAAGACCCGTGACCCGTGACTGTCATGTCTGACAGTGATTCATTCAGTCATGTGGGCAACAGTATCATTTAATATCATACTTGCTGGACGCTCTCATCTAATGCACCTTACAATTAGAGAGCTGCAAACCCGAGGGTACCCTCGCGGGCCCCTCGGGCCTGCCAATACGGGCCAAGGCCGGGCTCGTTTTTTCTTTTTTTTTAATTAATAGGTCCGGGCCGGGCCGGGGTCGGGCCGTTTTTCAATAATTAAATAAAATAACGTTGTATTACTCGCTTGATTTTACACAGCAGAGCAGTCACACAAAGAGGAGGAGCGCACACTGCACAGACACTCGCCTAGCCACAGCCACACACACACAGACACACACACCCTCACCGTGACGTTAGTCTGCCACTCCGTCAGCGTAAAAAACAACAACAAAACAAGCAGCGTGTGTCCGTGTCCGTGTCGTGAGAGAGAAATAAGATCGATGGACATAAAACAAAGTTTGCGAGGGGAGAGTTAAACAGTCCCCACTGCAGTAGGGAAAGCTCATTTCAACCTGTTCAAAATGAACCCATCTACCATACATTGTGAGGACACTAATGTGACGTTATTCAATGCAGCTATAAACGGTAAGTCTGCTGTTTTAATTTCGATATGCTTGAGTGACATAATGTTTCAGTTTGTGGGCATTGCTGCTGTTGGCAATTAAACGATCTAGACAATATGTGTGGATTTTGATAGGCCACGGTAGCGTGTGTGAGAGGGGGAGAGAGAGACAGAGAGAAAGCTGCAGTGTTTGTCTTCATAGGCAACACAGTCTAGCAACGTTTTGGACCAACGAGTTCAGCGGCGCGGCAGCATGCACAGAGAGGGAGAGAGAGATGTGTTGTCATATCGTGATATTGATGTCGGGCCTCGCAACGGGCTCGGGCCAATTAATTTCATGACTCATCCGGGCCGGGTCGGGCACGGGCCTGCATGTCACGGGCCGGGGAGGGCTCGGGCCGAGATTTCAGGCCCGCGCAGCTCTCTACTTACAATATCATCAGTGCTGCTATCTTCAGCACGGGGGGCGCGGCCCATCAGGATGCAAGCCATAACGCTTATAATGCCTGGTTCTGTGTGGCATGACGTGCATGAGCGTGCACGAGCACTGAGCGTGCACGAGCACTGTGCACGCACGAGCACTGAGCGTGCACGAGCACTGAGCGTGCTCACTGAGCGTGCACGAGCACTGTGCTCGAGCACTGAGCGTGCACGAGCACTGAGCGCGCACGAGCACTGAGCGTGCACGAGCACTGTGCTCGAGCACTGAGCGTGCACGAGCACTGAGCGTGCACGAGCACTGAGCGTGAGTGTAAACTCACTGTAGGCACCGTCTGGAAGTTCAGCTCTCCAAATTCCGTACAACAAAAAACGAGGCAACAGTAAAGTCAACATGCTGTCTGTCCATTGGGGCCAATTAGTAGCAAATGTGTTGTTACCTTGTTTGGAGGTGTTCTGCAGCTTTCAGAAGATTTCCCAAGTTTTGTCCAAATCTCATCTGTTGAAGTTCTCATTAGTAGGGTTGGTCTTCTCATCAGTAGGGTTGTTGCACAACTTTTGGATTCCAACGCTTCTCAATTCCGATTCTTTGAGGGGCGGGGTCAAAACAGGCCACATGCTTACAGTATTTCACAGAAAGAAAAGGAAAAAAACATTACACAACTCATATTCCTTCATAGTCATATTATCATATCATTGCTTGTTGTTTATTATGAGCTTTTGTAAACATCAGCTGATTATCATTTTAAATTAACACGATATGTAGCGGTCTGCGTACGCCACTTAATATATTCATGTAGGAACTCAGTTTTCAAGTATGCTCTGCACGCAAAATTTGTTCAGGAATCAATGAGCACAATCAAAATTTTAATATCAATTTATTTTCAATTCCTTTGAAATCAGAATTTGGGAATTTGGGCGCAGTTCTCGATGCCCCACCCCTACTCATTAGTCTGCGATCATTTCTCAGGTGGGACAAACCTTACGTTCCAGTCGTTAGGTGATTTTTCCCCCCATGTTCACTCAGTTTGTTGTTTTCATTAAGCGGGTTTAGTTTGATGCGCTGTCCACTGAGCTATGCAGGACGACAGCAGTCGTTTGGCTGGACAGTGGCAATGCTATAAACGCAGTCGTTCTTTATGTTGCTGTAATCACATTGGCCCGTGCGCGGTCAGACCTGAGGGTCGTCATGGGATTGGCCACAGTCAGCCTGTTTGTTTGGCCGCGCGGCGCTCCGGGTCATTCCATGCTAGGATGCTAATTGGAACTAGCATAAGCTGGCTAATGAGCGCTAATTAGGCTAATGAATTCGTTGCAGAGAGTGTACAGCAGGCAGGATGGCAGAGGAGGAGGAGGAGGAGGAGGAAGACGGGACAAAATGGACAGGCACACATCTGCATGCACACACACACAACACACACATTTAAATGATTTATTTATGTCCACATAGATACAGAGTACAAAGGACATAAACACTAGTAATGCAATCAGATGTTGGGAGTTGGTCAGATCCAAGAGTGCCTAATTGGCGAGCACAATAATGCATACAAAGAAGATATATATAATACCGCACAGGGTGATGACAAAGGCAGATTGACATACAGTTATACTGTAATACAAGATAAGGGACAGTATCCAATTTCATGGGTACACAAAGCAGCGCCTCCTCCATATTGAGCGACTGCCAATAATAGCAGATACTGAACAATACCTTGCTAACTGTTTGGCCCTTCTCTTAGGTAGACCAGCCATCTGGAGGCCACTCACAACCAGCTTATGGACATGACCCAGGCTACCAAATATGAAAACTATAAGTTTACACCTGTAGCCCAGCTGTAAAATGGTCTGCTCCAGCTGTTGATATTTTAGCATCTTGGTTATAAAGGCCTCCTCTAGGCTGTGGTCAAAGGTACAGCCAACCTCAAGAACAAACACCTCTCTGAGACTTTCATTCACGACAAACAACATCAGGAGTGTTAGCTGGAATATTAGAGAACACATCAGAGTCGTCACTACACAGACTGAACATGCTCGGCTTCATGGTGGAATGAAATAGAAGATCTGAAAATAGAGGTGATAACTTTTGATATCAAATCCACTATTCTATCGTGCCTACATTATGTAAAGCCCTTTGTATGCATGGCAACCGTTTAAGATGTGAGACATGGTTTCACACACACACACACACACACACACACACGCACACACACACACACACACAACTCTCACTCTCCACTCCACAGGGGTAGAAGGGTGCACAGCCACAGGGTAAATGAGTGGGAAGTAACAAGGGTGAGAGTCAAGGGGGCAAGTGTACACACACACACACACACACACACACACAGTTCAGTCACACACACACACACACACACAGTTCAGTCACACACCAGTGGTTCTTCTCTCCCATTTATCGCTATACGCATGTGCACACACGTTATCATTCTGAAGCATAAACACACACACAAAGACACGATGCCCCCCCCCCCCCCCCCCCACACACACACACACACACACTCCCTCCACCCCCACCAAACTCACTCTATCTCAGTTAGTCAGGAAGGAAAGATTGGCCCATCTTCATCTGCGGTGCCCTCCTGGGAACACGCACGACAACATGCTTCAGCGTAGACACGTGCGTGTGTTTAGGGGCCGTGCAGCGTGTGACGCCCGTGTGTTTAGGGACCGTGCAGCGTGTGACGCGCGTGTGTTTAGGGACCGTGCAGCGTGTGACGCCCGTGTGTTTAGGGACCGTGCAGCATGTGACGCGCGTGTGTTTAGGGACCGTGCAGCGTGTGACGCGCGTGTGTTTAGGGACCGTGCAGCGTGTGACATGCGTGTGTTTAGGGACCGTGCAGCGTGTGACATGCGTGTGTTTAGGGACCGTGCAGCGTGTGACGCGCGTGTGTTTAGGGACCGTGCAGCGTGTGACATGCGTGTGTTTAGGGACCGTGCAGCGTGTGACATGCGTGTGTTTAGGGACCGTGCAGCGTGTGACATGCGTGTGTTTAGGGACCGTGCAGCGTGTGACGCCCGTGTGTTTAGGGACCGTGCAGCATGTGACATGCGTGTGTTTAGGGACCGTGCAGCGTGTGACGCCCGTGTGTTTAGGGACCGTGCAGCATGTGACGCGCGTGTGTTTAGGGGCCGTGCAGCGTGTGACGCGCGTGTGTTTAGGGACCGTGCAGCGTGTGACGCGCGTGTGTTTAGGGACCGTGCAGCGTGTGACATGCGTGTGTTTAGGGACCGTGCAGCGTGTGACGCGCGTGTGTTTAGGGACCGTGCAGCGTGTGACGCCCGTGTGTTTAGGGACCGTGCAGCGTGTGACGCCCGTGTGTTTAGGGACCGTGCAGCGTGTGACGCGCGTGTGTTTAGGGACCGTGCAGCGTGTGACGCGCGTGTGTTTAGGGACCGTGCAGCGTGTGACGCCCGTGTGTTTAGGGACCGTGCAGCGTGTGACATGCGTGTGTTTAGGGACCGTGCAGCGTGTGACATGCGTGTGTTTAGGGACCGTGCAGCGTGTGACGCCCGTGTGTTTAGGGGCCGTGCAGCGTGTGACGCCCGTGTGTTTAGGGACCGTGCAGCGTGTGACATGCGTGTGTTTAGGGGCCGTGCAGCGTGTGACGCCCGTGTGTTTAGGGACCGTGCAGCATGTGACATGCGTGTGTTTAGGGACCGTGCAGCATGTGACATGCGTGTGTTTAGGGGCCGTGCAGCGTGTGACGCGCGTGTGTTTAGGGACCGTGCAGCATGTGACATGCGTGTGTTTAGGGACCGTGCAGCATGTGACATGCGTGTGTTTAGGGACCGTGCAGCGTGTGACATGCGTGTGTTTAGGGGCCGTGCAGCGTGTGACGCGCGTGTGTTTAGGGGCCGTGCAGCGTGTGACATGCGTGTGTTTAGGGACCGTGCAGCGTGTGACATGCGTGTGTTTAGGGGCCGTGCAGCGTGTGACATGCGTGTGTTTAGGGACCGTGCAGCGTGTGACATGCGTGTGTTTAGGGGCCGTGCAGCGTGTGACGCGCGTGTGTTTAGGGGCCGTGCAGCGTGTGACATGCGTGTGTTTAGGGACCGTGCAGCATGTGACATGCGTGTGTTTAGGGACCGTGCAGCGTGTGACATGCGTGTGTTTAGGGGCCGTGCAGCGTGTGACGCGCGTGTGTTTAGGGGCCGTGCAGCGTGTGACATGCGTGTGTTTAGGGGCCGTGCAGCGTGTGACATGCGTGTGTTTAGGGGCCGTGCAGCGTGTGACATGCGTGTGTTTAGGGGCCGTGCAGCGTGTGACGCGCGTGTGTTTAGGGGCCGTGCAGCGTGTGACATGCGTGTGTTTAGGGGCCGTGCAGCGTGTGACATGCATGTGTTTAGGGGCCGTGCAGCGTGTGACGTGCGTGTGTTTAGGGGCCGTGCAGCGTGTGACATGCGTGTGTTTAGGGGCCGTGCAGCGTGTGACATGCATGTGTTTAGGGGCCGTGCAGCGTGTGACGCCCGTGTGTTTAGGGGCCGTGCAGCGTGTGACATGCGTGTGTTTAGGGACCGTGCAGCGTGTGACGCGCGTGTGTTTAGGGGCCGTGCAGCGTGTGACGTGCGTGTGTTTAGGGGCCGTGCAGCGTGTGACGCGCGTGTGTTTAGGGGCCGTGCAGCGTGTGACATGCGTGTGTTTAGGGGCCGTGCAGCGTGTGACATGCGTGTGTTTAGGGACCGTGCAGCGTGTGACATGCGTGTGTTTAGGGGCCGTGCAGCGTGTGACATGCGTGTGTTTAGGGGCCGTGCAGCGTGTGACATGCGTGTGTTTAGGGGCCGTGCAGCGTGTGACATGCGTGTGTTTAGGGGCCGTGCAGCGTGTGACATGCGTGTGTTTAGGGACCGTGCAGCGTGTGACATGCGTGTGTTTAGGGGCCGTGCAGCGTGTGACATGCGTGTGTTTAGGGGCCGTGCAGCGTGTGACATGCGTGTGTTTAGGGGCCGTGCAGCGTGTGACATGCGTGTGTTTAGGGACCGTGCAGCGTGTGACATGCGTGTGTTTAGGGGCCGTGCAGCGTGTGACATGCGTGTGTTTAGGGGCCGTGCAGCGTGTGACATGCGTGTGTTTAGGGACCGTGCAGCGTGTGACATGCGTGTGTTTAGGGGCCGTGCAGCGTGTGACATGCGTGTGTTTAGGGGCCGTGCAGCGTGTGACATGCGTGTGTTTAGGGGCCGTGCAGCGTGTGACGTGCGTGTGTTTAGGGACCGTGCAGCGTGTGACATGCGTGTGTTTAGGGGCCGTGCAGCGTGTGACATGCGTGTGTTTAGGGGCCGTGCAGCGTGTGACATGCGTGTGTTTAGGGGCCGTGCAGCGTGTGACATGCGTGTGTTTAGGGACCGTGCAGCGTGTGACATGCGTGTGTTTAGGGACCGTGCAGCGTGTGACATGCGTGTGTTTAGGGGCCGTGCAGCGTGTGACATGCGTGTGTTTAGGGACCGTGCAGCATGTGACATGCGTGTGTTTAGGGACCGTGCAGCATGTGACATGCGTGTGTTTAGGGACCGTGCAGCATGTGACATGCGTGTGTTTAGGGACCGTGCAGCGTGTGACATGCGTGTGTTTAGGGGCCGTGCAGCGTGTGACGCGCGTGTGTTTAGGGGCCGTGCAGCGTGTGACATGCGTGTGTTTAGGGACCGTGCAGCGTGTGACATGCGTGTGTTTAGGGGCCGTGCAGCGTGTGACATGCGTGTGTTTAGGGACCGTGCAGCGTGTGACATGCGTGTGTTTAGGGGCCGTGCAGCGTGTGACGCGCGTGTGTTTAGGGGCCGTGCAGCGTGTGACATGCGTGTGTTTAGGGACCGTGCAGCATGTGACATGCGTGTGTTTAGGGACCGTGCAGCGTGTGACATGCGTGTGTTTAGGGGCCGTGCAGCGTGTGACGCGCGTGTGTTTAGGGGCCGTGCAGCGTGTGACATGCATGTGTTTAGGGGCCGTGCAGCGTGTGACGTGCGTGTGTTTAGGGGCCGTGCAGCGTGTGACATGCGTGTGTTTAGGGGCCGTGCAGCGTGTGACATGCATGTGTTTAGGGGCCGTGCAGCGTGTGACGCCCGTGTGTTTAGGGGCCGTGCAGCGTGTGACATGCGTGTGTTTAGGGACCGTGCAGCGTGTGACGCGCGTGTGTTTAGGGACCGTGCAGCGTGTGACGCGCGTGTGTTTAGGGGCCGTGCAGCGTGTGACGTGCGTGTGTTTAGGGGCCGTGCAGCGTGTGACGCGCGTGTGTTTAGGGGCCGTGCAGCGTGTGACGCGCGTGTGTTTAGGGGCCGTGCAGCGTGTGACATGCGTGTGTTTAGGGGCCGTGCAGCGTGTGACATGCGTGTGTTTAGGGGCCGTGCAGCGTGTGACATGCGTGTGTTTAGGGGCCGTGCAGCGTGTGACATGCGTGTGTTTAGGGACCGTGCAGCGTGTGACATGCGTGTGTTTAGGGGCCGTGCAGCGTGTGACATGCGTGTGTTTAGGGGCCGTGCAGCGTGTGACATGCGTGTGTTTAGGGGCCGTGCAGCGTGTGACATGCGTGTGTTTAGGGACCGTGCAGCGTGTGACATGCGTGTGTTTAGGGGCCGTGCAGCGTGTGACATGCGTGTGTTTAGGGGCCGTGCAGCGTGTGACATGCGTGTGTTTAGGGACCGTGCAGCGTGTGACATGCGTGTGTTTAGGGGCCGTGCAGCGTGTGACGCGCGTGTGTTTAGGGGCCGTGCAGCGTGTGACATGCGTGTGTTTAGGGGCCGTGCAGCGTGTGACATGCGTGTGTTTAGGGGCCGTGCAGCGTGTGACATGCGTGTGTTTAGGGGCCGTGCAGCGTGTGACATGCGTGTGTTTAGGGGCCGTGCAGCGTGTGACATGCGTGTGTTTAGGGACCGTGCAGCGTGTGACATGCGTGTGTTTAGGGACCGTGCAGCGTGTGACATGCGTGTGTTTAGGGGCCGTGCAGCGTGTGACATGCGTGTGTTTAGGGGCCGTGCAGCGTGTGACATGCGTGTGTTTAGGGGCCGTGCAGCGTGTGACATGCGTGTGTTTAGGGGCCGTGCAGCGTGTGACGCGCGTGTGTTTAGGGGCCGTGCAGCGTGTGACGCGCGTGTGTTTAGGGGCCGTGCAGCGTGTGACATGCGTGTGTTTAGGGGCCGTGCAGCGTGTGACATGCGTGTGTTTAGGGGCCGTGCAGCGTGTGACATGCGTGTGTTTAGGGGCCGTGCAGCGTGTGACGCGCGTGTGTTTAGGGACCGTGCAGCGTGTGACGCGCGTGTGTTTAGGGACCGTGCAGCGTGTGACGCGCGTGTGTTTAGGGACCGTGCAGCGTGTGACGCGCGTGTGTTTAGGGGCCGTGCAGCGTGTGACACGCGTGTGTTTAGGGGCCGTGCAGCGTGTGACATGCGTGTGTTTAGGGGCCGTGCAGCGTGTGACGCGCGTGTGTTTAGGGACCGTGCAGCGTGTGACATGCGTGTGTTTAGGGGCCGTGCAGCGTGTGACATGCGTGTGTTTAGGGGCCGTGCAGCGTGTGACATGCGTGTGTTTAGGGACCGTGCAGCGTGTGACATGCGTGTGTTTAGGGACCGTGCAGCGTGTGACGCGCGTGTGTTTAGGGGCCGTGCAGCGTGTGACATGCGTGTGTTTAGGGGCCGTGCAGCGTGTGACATGCGTGTGTTTAGGGGCCGTGCAGCGTGTGACATGCGTGTGTTTAGGGGCCGTGCAGCGTGTGACATGCGTGTGTTTAGGGACCGTGCAGCGTGTGACGCGCGTGTGTTTAGGGACCGTGCAGCGTGTGACATGCGTGTGTTTAGGGGCCGTGCAGCGTGTGACATGCGTGTGTTTAGGGGCCGTGCAGCGTGTGACATGCGTGTGTTTAGGGGCCGTGCAGCGTGTGACATGCGTGTGTTTAGGGGCCGTGCAGCGTGTGACATGCGTGTGTTTAGGGGCCGTGCAGCGTGTGACATGCGTGTGTTTAGGGGCCGTGCAGCGTGTGACATGCGTGTGTTTAGGGGCCGTGCAGCGTGTGACGCGCGTGTGTTTAGGGACCGTGCAGCGTGTGACGCGCGTGTGTTTAGGGACCGTGCAGCGTGTGACGCGCGTGTGTTTAGGGACCGTGCAGCGTGTGACGCGCGTGTGTTTAGGGGCCGTGCAGCGTGTGACACGCGTGTGTTTAGGGACCGTGCAGCGTGTGACATGCGTGTGTTTAGGGACCGTGCAGCGTGTGACATGCGTGTGTTTAGGGGCCGTGCAGCGTGTGACATGCGTGTGTTTAGGGGCCGTGCAGCGTGTGACGCGCGTGTGTTTAGGGACCGTGCAGCGTGTGACGCGCGTGTGTTTAGGGACCGTGCAGCGTGTGACGCGCGTGTGTTTAGGGACCGTGCAGCGTGTGACGCGCGTGTGTTTAGGGGCCGTGCAGCGTGTGACACGCGTGTGTTTAGGGACCGTGCAGCGTGTGACATGCGTGTGTTTAGGGACCGTGCAGCGTGTGACATGCGTGTGTTTAGGGGCCGTGCAGCGTGTGACATGCGTGTGTTTAGGGGCCGTGCAGCGTGTGACGCGCGTGTGTTTAGGGGCCGTGCAGCGTGTGATGCGCGTGTGTTTAGGGGCCGTGCAGCGTGTGACATGCGTGTGTTTAGGGGCCGTGCAGCGTGTGACGCGCGTGTGTTTAGGGACCGTGCAGCGTGTGACGCGCCCACTTCATTAGCGGAGGAATGTGTGGTTAGGGAGCGTGCCCGTTATTTACTAGAGTCTAGACAAACGAGCACATCTGTGCTGTGACAGCCATGAGTACAAATAGGCTTTGATGGTGTTTGATGTTCCACCAGGACAACATGTGCAGTGCACCAGGACACCATCAGAGGAAATTGGAGCTGTTCGGCTGCTCTTTTCGGCTGCTTTCTCACCGGGGACCCGGGACCGTTTCCGAGCACACTGACCCCAGGTCCGCTTCGGAAAACACTTGCGAATGTGAACGCCAACCGTACCGAACCACGTGGACAACACACGGGCGAGGAGACACTCCAGGCGTAGTTGATGGCGCAATTGTACTCGGACTGCAAGTTGTTCCGTTCCGTTCTCCGAGCACGGAACACATGTTGTAATGTGAAAGCTGACCAGCAGGGGAGAGGGGAGGAGGAGGGCAATTGTACTCGGGCACGGAATGAAAGCAAGCAATCGTTCCCAGTGAGACAGCACCCTTAAAACCTCATAAACACACACACACACACACACACACACACACACACACACACACACACACACACACACACACACACACACACAGTCTGCAATGAAACAGCAGTTAGAGCAGCATTGGACTTTAAACCTCTCTATTAAAAAGCCAGACTAATGAAATGCTTTGAGGTGGGTTAGCAGCTCTTTAAGACAGGGTGACCACCTCTTCTTTCAGTGACAGGGGAAAGTCTGCACACACACATGCACACCACACACACACACACACACACGCACACACATGCACACGCACACACACACGTGTGTGTGTGTGTGTGTGTGTGTGTGTCTGTCTGTCTGTCTGTCTGTCTGTCTGTCTTGTGTGTGTGTGTGTGTGTGTGTGTGTGTGTCTGTCTGTCTGTCTGCTTTGTTGTCTGTCTGTCTGCCTTGTTGTGTGTGTCTGTCTGTGTGTCAGTCGGTGGATCGGGTTGTGTCCTCCTGATCCCACGGGTGTGTGTGTGTGTGTGTGTGTGGGGGGGGGGGGATTGTGGGGGGGGTGTATGATGTGTGTTTGTGGTGTTATTTTCACCCTCTCTCATTGTGGCTGCTAATCCTGCCATCTCCAGACCTGCTCACCTTTCTGTCCACACACACGTACACACGCACACACACACACACACACACACACACACACACACACACACACACACACACACACACACACTCGGAGAGACTAATGTAACAGCCTGATAAATGTAGTAAATTGGATCTCTTTCTCTGTACTCTCTGGAAGACACTCAGGCTGGCTGTGGTTTAGTCTTGGGTGCCCCCCATCCCCTGTACCCCCCCCCCCTCCCCTCCCCTCCCCCCCCTCCTGCTGGCACCCCGCCAAGCCCCCACCTTTGGGAATCCTGGGGCTGGTGGATGAGAGTGGTGCGGGTGTGGTGGGGAGATGGAGATGGAGATGGATGGAGACCCAGAGAAAAGTCTTTTTTCTGCTTTATGCCAGTAACAATATTTTCTTTTTGTTTGTTTGTTTGTTTCTCCCCCTCCTCCCTGTGTGGATGAAGTGCAGATCACATGTAATTAAGTCACTGCAAATGGAGGCACTTAATGACAGGTTGCCATGGCGACGGTGTTGGAAGATGCCAGCGGGGCCGGTGAAGAGGGGTTTTTAAAAACGTGTTGGAGTTGTGAGACGTGCACACAAACACACACACACACCACACACACACACACACGCATACACACACACACACACACGCATACACACACACACACACGCACACACACTCATATAGTACGTACAGAACTCACAGGTGCACACACACACACACACACACACACACACACAGTCTCTGGTTTATTAGATAGCGCTTCGTTTTCCTGCCTGCCTGTTTTTCATTTTGTTTTTTTTGGTCAACTTCATTTTCCACAGTCAAAGCGTGACACGGCTGAGTCCTTCCAATATGCACCCACTTCACCTCTGTCACACACTCTGTCTGTTTTACCTTCCACACTCCCAGTGTGTTCTCTTCCTCACACACACACACACACACACACACACACACACCTACACACACACAAGAATAGCAATTCACAGACGAGTAGCAATTTCTGAAATCCCGCTCTGCACAATGTACAAATGCACACACACTCACTCACTCACTCACACACACACACACACACACACACACACACACACACACACACACACACACACACACGGCCTGCGGGCTCCCAGCTCAGAGTCGGCGGTGGTTCTACCCTCCACATCAGCTCAAGGTCACGAGGACAGAATGGAGGGAGAGAGAGAGAGCGTGTTGTTGGAGAGGATGGAAAAAGGAAGAGAAGCAGAGGGAGGGAGAGAGAGAGAGGGAGAGAGAGAGGGAGGGAGTGAGAGAGAGAGGGTGAGAGAGCCTGCCGGGGGCCTCTGACCCGCCCACAGCAGGCGGGCTTGTGGAGAGGAGGGGGGGAGGAGGAGAGACATATGGAGGCTGGAGGGAGGGCAGGCGAGGGCGGGTTTACACGGCGGCGGGATGCTCTCCTCGCGGTGACCTCATCACCCCGTTAAAATGTCCACGCCGCTCCGCAAACAGCAGAGACACGCCCGTCTCTACTACAGCCAATCCCAGGCAGAATAACACAAGGTGAAGGTGCACAGCCGGCCAATCAGATGAGGGCACTTTTTTTTTTTTTGATTCCGCCCTGTAAACCTGATGATTTGCTTCTTAGGCTGCGGTGGACATTTTTCATGTCACTTATAAAAGTTTAAATGATGATTTTCTCTGCTGCGAAGGCATTCAAGCACCACGACCTGCACCAATCAACCTTCCCATAACATTACCTGACTGCTGCGCAGGTCATTATAAGAGAAATCACATAGCAAAACATTTGCATTGTGTTGTTGGACCTGTGACTATTGTACACACACACACACACACACACACACACACACACACACACACACACACAGGCGCAGTAGGGATGCATGGTAGCTGATACGCTGATATTTTCTAACTCTTTTGGCAAAATTTACACATTGCCACAGTAGGTCATAATCAGTTTACATTACATTACATTACATTTAGCCAGGCATGGAGCATTTGTGCATAATCAAAGCAGGATTTTACCGGCCTGTCACATTGGCAGAAGTGTTCGTTTGGGCTGATAGTGAATGTGAAAGTGTTTATGGTGTGATAGTGATGATGTGTGATAGTGAATGTGAAAGTGTTTATGGTGTGATAGTGATGATGTGTGATAGTGAATGTGAAAGTGTTTATGGTGTGATAGTGATGATGTGATATTGAATGTGAAAGTGTTTATGGTGTGATAGTGATGATGTGTGATATTGAATGTGAAAGTGTTTATGATGTGATAGTGATGATGTGTGATATTGAATGTGAAAGTGTTTATGGTGTGATAGTGATGATGTGTGATATTGAATGTGAAAGTGTTTATGATGTGATAGTGATGATGTGTGATAGTGAATGTGAAAGTGTTTATGATGTGATAGTGATGATGTGTGATAGTGAATGTGAAAGTGTTTATGGTGTGATAGTGATGATGTGTGATAGTGAATGTGAAAGTGTTTATGGTGTGATAGTGATGATGTGCTGATAGTGAATGTGAAAGTGTTTATGGTGTGATAGTG
This sequence comes from Poromitra crassiceps, assembly GCF_964638095.1. Classification (NCBI taxonomy): domain Eukaryota; kingdom Metazoa; phylum Chordata; class Actinopteri; order Beryciformes; family Melamphaidae; genus Poromitra; species Poromitra crassiceps. The sequence goes on along the minus strand of NC_139643.1, from coordinate 43,846,689 downwards.
ATGTGTGATAGTGAATGTGAAAGTGTTTATGGTGTGATAGTGATGATGTGATAGTGAATGTGAAAGTGTTTATGGTGTGATAGTGATGATGTGATAGTGAATGTGAAAGTGTTTATGGTGTGATAGTGATGCTGTGATAGTGAATGTGAAAGTGTTTATGGTGTGATAGTGATGATGTGTGATAGTGAATGTGAAAGTGTTTATGGTGTGATAGTGATGTGTGATAGTGAATGTGAAAGTGTTTATGGTGTGATAGTGATGATGTGATAGTGAATGTGAAAGTGTTTATGGTGTGATAGTGATGTGTGATAGTGGATGTGAAAGTGTTTATGGTGTGATAGTGATGTGTGATAGTGAATGTGAAAGTGTTTATGATGTGATAGTGATGTGTGATAGTGAATGTGAAAGTGTTTATGGTGTGATAGTGATGATGTGATAGTGAATGTGAAAGTGTTATGGTGTGATAGTGATGTGTGATAGTGAATGTGAAAGTGTTTATGGTGTGATAGTGATGATGTGATAGTGAATGTGAAAGTGTTTATGGTGTGATAGTGATGTGTGATAGTGAATGTGAAAGTGTTTATGGTGTGATAGTGATGTGTGATAGTGAATGTGAAAGTGTTTATGGTGTGATAGTGATGATGTGCTGATAGTGAATGTGAAAGTGTTTATGGTGTGATAGTGATGTGTGATAGTGAATGTGAAAGTGTTTATGGTGTGATAGTGATGATGTGATAGTGAATGTGAAAGTGTTTATGGTGTGATAGTGATGATGTGTGATAGTGAATGTGAAAGTGTTTATGGTGTGATAGTGATGATGTGATAGTGAATGTGAAAGTGTTTATGATGTGATAGTGATGTGTGATAGTGAATGTGAAAGTGTTTATGGTGTGATAGTGATGATGTGATAGTGAATGTGAAAGTGTTTATGGTGTGATAGTGATGATGTGTGATAGTGAATGTGAAAGTGTTTATGGTGTGATAGTGATGATGTGATAGTGAATGTGAAAGTGTTTATGGTGTGATAGTGATGTGTGATAGTGAATGTGAAAGTGTTTATGGTGTGATAGTGATGATGTGATAGTGAATGTGAAAGTGTTTATGATGTGATAGTGATGTGTGATAGTGAATGTGAAAGTGTTTATGGTGTGATAGTGATGATGTGATAGTGAATGTGAAAGTGTTTATGATGTGATAGTGATGTGTGATAGTGAATGTGAAAGTGTTTATGGTGTGATAGTGATGATGTGTGATAGTGAATGTGAAAGTGTTTATGGTGTGATAGTGATGATGTGATAGTGAATGTGAAAGTGTTTATGGTGTGATAGTGATGTGTGATAGTGAATGTGAAAGTGTTTATGGTGTGATAGTGATGATGTGATAGTGAATGTGAAAGTGTTTATGATGTGATAGTGATGTGTGATAGTGAATGTGAAAGTGTTTATGGTGTGATAGTGATGATGTGTGATAGTGAATGTGAAAGTGTTTATGGTGTGATAGTGATGATGTGATAGTGAATGTGAAAGTGTTTATGGTGTGATAGTGATGTGTGATAGTGAATGTGAAAGTGTTTATGGTGTGATAGTGATGATGTGATAGTGAATGTGAAAGTGTTTATGATGTGATAGTGATGTGTGATAGTGAATGTGAAAGTGTTTATGGTGTGATAGTGATGATGTGATAGTGAATGTGAAAGTGTTTATGGTGTGATAGTGATGTGTGATAGTGAATGTGAAAGTGTTTATGATGTGATAGTGATGTGTGATAGTGAATGTGAAAGTGTTTATGATGTGATAGTGATGTGTGATAGTGAATGTGAAAGTGTTTATGATGTGATAGTGATGATGTGATAGTGAATGTGAAAGTGTTTATGATGTGATAGTGATGATGTGATAGTGAATGTGAAAGTGTTTATGATGTGATAGTGATGTGTGATAGTGAATGTGAAAGTGTTTATGATGTGATAGTGATGTGTGATAGTGAATGTGAAAGTGTTTATGGTGTGATAGTGATGATGTGTGATAGTGAATGTGAAAGTGTTTATGGTGTGATAGTGATGATGTGATAGTGAATGTGAAAGTGTTTATGATGTGATAGTGATGTGTGATAGTGAATGTGAAAGTGTTTATGATGTGATAGTGATGTGTGATAGTGAATGTGAAAGTGTTTATGGTGTGATAGTGATGATGTGTGATAGTGAATGTGAAAGTGTTTATGGTGTGATAGTGATGTGTGATAGTGAATGTGAAAGTGTTTATGGTGTGATAGTGATGATGTGATAGTGAATGTGAAAGTGTTTATGGTGTGATAGTGATGATGTGTGATAGTGAATGTGAAAGTGTTTATGGTGTGATAGTGATGATGTGTGATATTGAATGTGAAAGTGTTTATGGTGTGATAGTGATGATGTGTGATATTGAATGTGAAAGTGTTTATGGTGTGATAGTGATGATGTGTGATATTGAATGTGAAAGTGTTTATGGTGTGATAGTGATGATGTGTGATAGTGATGATGTGCTGATATCATGGTGCGTCCCTGAGGCGCAGTGTGCAGATAAAAGGCGCGTAGCAGGGCTGTTGTGTGCTAAATCCTGCTCCCCACTGCTCTCTCATTGATATTCAGTGCCATCAGATGCTGGGCTGTTCTGTGGGCTGTAACACACACACACACACACACACACACACACACACACATGTCACACACACACACACTCACTCAGACAGTGGCCAGGCAGACAGCTGGTGTGGAAATATGGGCTATGGTGGCTCCTTCGTCTCCATCCACAGGTGACAGAACGTCAATGTGAGGGCGTGCAGCTGTCGCTTGTTCATGGTGTGTGTGTGTGTGTGTGCGTGTGCGTGTGTGTGCATGTCTATGAGTCTGTGGGTGTGTGTGTGTGTGTGTGTGTGTGTGTGTGTGTGTGTGTGTGCTAGCCATGTTAGGAGTGTTGTGTATGTATACTATGTGTATAGACCGTGGTGTTCTGGCACTTCATTTGAGCTGTCCTAAGTAAGAGACAAGGCAGCTTCTTCCAGGAAGCATCGACAATCACCTTCAAATATGTGTGTGTGTGTGTGTGTGTGTGTGTGTGTGTGTGTGTGTGTGTGTGTGTGTGTGTGTGTGTGTGTGTGTGTGTCTGTGTGGGTGTGTGTGGGTGTGTGCATGTGCTGCCCCTGGCTTCAGCGTTGCCCTGTCAG
>NC_139643.1:43835991-43840991 GCF_964638095.1 Poromitra crassiceps | reverse complement strand
AAGCAGAGGTCACGGGAACACATAGCTCTAGTTTTCTCCCCCTGAAAAGAATGCATCAGAGGGACTATAAAGAATGCATCAGAGGGACTATAAAGAATGCATCAGAGCAGGGGTGGGCAATTATTGTTCCTGGGGGGGGGGGGCCACATGAGAACGTCAGATTGTTGCCGGGGGCCACACACATTTTGTCATGCCGTAACTTGAGTCTCATTTCATCACTAGATTAAATGATAGAAAACACTGTGTGCTTAGTCTTCAGCATTTATAGTAATTTGACAAAACCCTCCAAACAGCTAGCATTGTTTTAACAAAATGAAACTGTGCAGGACTCTTTGAACCTACTGTACAGGTCAGGTCTAACAAAAAAAAACAAAATATCTCAGCATGCCAACAAACATGCACTGCAGGTCCAAAAAGCAAGGTTGAAAAAAGCAACCAAACAAACCTATTGGGAGAAAACATTGCAAACCAGTACAGTACAGTACAGTGTACTGTACTGGTTATTCAGCGGGTATCTTGCATGTTGCCTTCAGGTGCACTGTAAAAAATAAAAAAAATAAAAAAATCCACCCACCCCTGCATCAGAGGGACTATATAAAGAATGCATCAGAGGGACTATATATTTTGCTGGTGTTTGAGATATGAGTGTGTTGCAGCCTTATGCAGATTGGGACAATGGTGTGTGTGCGTGAGTGCGTGCGTGTGTGTGTGTGTGTGTGTGTGTGTGTGTGTGTGTGTGTGTGCATGATAATGATTGTGTGTGTAAACTCACTGTAAACTTAACCTGTGTGTGTTTGTGCAGGTATGACTACAGGGAGATGCTCCACAACTCCACCTTCTGTCTTGTGCCCCGCGGCAGACGACTGGGCTCCTTTCGCTTCCTGGAGGCGCTGCAAGTAAGCGACCAACACACACACACACGCACGCGCACGCACGCACGCACACACACACACACACACACACACACACACACACAGACACACACACACACACACGCACGCACGCACGCACAGACACACACACACACACACACACACACACACACACACATCCATTACCAGGGTTTCGTGTGACAGCCCGATCCTGCACATACTGTAAATGCATTGGCCACTAGACATAATTACTGGAAAGAGAAACCCTTATACCCCACTCAGGTTCCCACTTTGCATGTGTTCTAAAGGTCTAAGACATTAGCACGTTAGCTCATCACTAGAAACAAACAACAACCACTGCTGAGAATACTGGAAGCCTCTGCACTGCATTTAACATGCTGTGCCACCGGGGTCACGTTTTGCAGCGAGTCTGCTGGATTGCTTTACAGCACAAAGGGAGATATCGCTTTATGGCGCAAAACAGGAAGTAGGGGGGAGATGTTCTTTCGGAAAACAAATGGAGCTAATGCTTTCAGCGATTTCTCACATTAATGAGCGAAAGGTTTCTTCAGTGAAGCAAACACAAATCAAACCCATGCGGAGGAGCGATCATAGACCGTATATGGACTTAGCTACCGTGAGGTCACCCATTGGTGAAGCCTTGAGGTTGCCATTTTCACCGTCGCCATCTTGGTTATTTGGAGCCAGAAGTGATGTGAATTTGGACAAGAAGAGCCACAGCGCCACCTGCTATTGGTCGTGTGATCGGCAAGCTGTGCGATCACTGGACACGCGACCTGTCAATCACACCCCAAACATCGTCTTCTCATCTATTTTACTCGAAATAGGGTCATATTTTACCAAATGGAAATGATGCTGTATTGAAGCAGATTTGAAACTAGCAATTGAGGCCATCAACCCATTAGGGAAGTGTTTACTGAGGTAATAAATCAAAGTGAGAAGTACGGCAAAAAATTACGGTTTAAGCTATGCAGGGGGGAGGAGTTAGCCCACTGGGAGCTATGCAGGGGGGAGGAGTTAGCCCACTGGGAGCTATGCAGGGGGGAGGAGTTAGCCCACTGGGAGCCATGCTGAGGGGAGGAGTTAGGCCACTGGGAGCCATGCAGGGGGGAGGAAGGGGTGGACAAGTAGTAGCAGCTTTGTGACAGAAAGCAACATGGCAAGTAGAGTCGACTAATCTTTTTCATTTGTTTAATTATACATTCATACAGTAATGATATGTTCAAGTGTCTAATAACTATAGTCAGTCACAGAGTTTTCTACTAAATTGACTTTGAAGTAGCCTAAACTTAGCTGGCAGTCGTGTTGCCCTCTGCGCTAAACCCCGCCCTCCTGGCACTCCAGAGAGGTCAAAACAAACTGTAGGACTCATTTGGCTAATACAGTTTTATTTGTCCCGCAGCCTGGAGTGCGCTGCATTTACCTACACTCTAGCCCTGCCTCTTGAAATCCACACACTTCACCTGCTCTCTCCCTGTTCATCCATTGCTGTAATTGCGTGCTGCGCACTTCTGCGTTAGGACCGCACTGTCCTTTACCTCTCCTTACCACCAGGAGTGCACTTATCTCTCTCACCATCAGCTGCCACACACACTGCAGGCAGCCACACACACACACACACACACACACACACACACACACACACACACACACACACACACACACACACACACACACACTTCACTCTGGTGGGAAATATGCCTCGTCCTCTCCTCTTCACTCCCCCTTTCCTCTCTCCTCTCTTCTCTAATTCTCTTTCTTCTTCTTTTATTATGCCTCCGCCGGCGAAGCCAGGCCGAAGGCATTATGGATCCCGGTTGTCCGTCCGTCCGTACGGATGTTTGTTAACGCGATATCTGACGAACGCCTTGACGGAATTTCATCAGATTCGCCTTAAACATTCACTTAGGCTCAAGGATGATCTGATTAGATTTTGGTGGTCAAAGGTCAAAGGTCAAGGTCACTGTGACCTCTCGAACGCCATTTTCAAGCTTGTTAACGCGATATCTGAGGAACGCCTTGACGGAATTTCATCAGATTCGCCTTAAACATTCACTTAAGCTCAAGGATGATCTGATTAGATTTTGGTGGTCAAAGGTCAAAGGTCAAGGTCACTGTGACCTCTCGAACGCCATTTTCAAGCTTGTTAACGCGATATCTGAGGAACGCCTGGACGGAATTTCATCAGATTCGCCTTAAACATTCACTTAGGCTCAAGGATGATCTGATTAGATTTTGGTGGTCAAAGGTCAAAGGTCAAGGTCACTGTGACCTCTCGAACACCATTTTCAAGCTTGTTAACGCGATATCTGACGAACGCCTTGACGGAATTTCATCAGATTCGCCTTAAACATTCACTTAGGCTCAAGGATGATCTGATTAGATTTTGGTGGTCAAAGGTCAAAGGTCAAGGTCACTGTGACCTCTCGAACGCCATTTTCAAGCTTGTTAACGCGATATCTGAGGAACGCCTTGACGGAATTTCATCAGATTCGCCTTAAACATTCACTTAGGCTCAAGGATGATCTGATTAGATTTTGGTGGTCAAAGGTCAAAGGTCAAGGTCACTGTGACCTCTCGAACGCCATTTTCAAGCTTGTTAACGCGATATCTGAGGAACGCCTGGACGGAATTTCATCAGATTCGCCTTAAACATTCACTTAGGCTCAAGGATGATCTGATTACATTTTGGTGGTCAAAGGTCAAGGTCACTGTGACCTCTCGAACGCCATTTTCAAGCTTGTTAACGCGATATCTGAGGAACGCCTGGACGGAATTTCATCAGATTCGCCTTAAACATTCACTTAGGCTCAAGGATGATCTGATTAGATTTTGGTGGTCAAAGGTCAAAGGTCAAGGTCACTGTGACCTCTCGAACACCATTTTCAAGCTTGTTAACGCGATATCTGACGAACGCCTTGACGGAATTTCATCAGATTCGCCTTAAACATTCACTTAGGCTCAAGGATGATCTGATTAGATTTTGGTGGTCAAAGGTCAAAGGTCAAGGTCACTGTGACCTCTCGAACACCATTTTCAAGCTTGTTAACGCGATATCTGACGAACGCCTTGACGGAATTTCATCAGATTCGCCTTAAACATTCACTTAGGCTCAAGGATGATCTGATTAGATTTTGGTGGTCAAAGGTCAAAGGTCAAGGTCACTGTGACCTCTCGAACGCCATTTTCAAGCTTGTTAACGCGATATCTGAGGAACGCCTGGACGGAATTTCATCAGATTCGCCTTAAACATTCACTTAGGCTCAAGGATGATCTGATTACATTTTGGTGGTCAAAGGTCAAGGTCACTGTGACCTCTCGAACGCCATTTTCAAGCTTGTTAACGCGATATCTGAGGAACGCCTGGACGGAATTTCATCAGATTCGCCTTAAACATTCACTTAGGCTCAAGGATGATCTGATTAGATTTTGGTGGTCAAAGGTCAAAGGTCAAGGTCACTGTGACCTCTCAAACACCATTTTCAAGCTTGTTAACGCGATATCTGAGGAACGCCTGGACGGAATTTCATCAGATTTGCCTTAAACATTCACTTAGGCTCAAGGATGATCTGATTAGATTTTGGTGGTCAAAGGTCAAGGTCACTGTGACCTCTCCAACGCCATTTTCAAGCTTGTTAACGCGATATCTGAGGAACGCCTGGACGGAATTTCATCACATTCACCTTAAACATTCAATTAGGCTCAAGGATGATCTGATTAGATTTTGGTGGTCAAAGGTCAAAGGTCAAGGTCACTGTGACCTCTCAAACGCCATTTTCAAGCTTGTTAACGCGATATCTGAGGAACGCCTGGACGGAATTTCATCAGATTCGCCTTAAACATTCACTTAGGCTCAAGGATGAACTGATTCCATTTTGGTTATCAAAGGTCAAAGGTCAAGGTCACAGTGACCTAACAAATGCCATTTTCAAGCTCGGTAACGCCATATCTCAGTAACACCTTGACTAAATTTCTTCACATTTGGCTCAAATATCCAATTCTGCAAAGAAACGCCTTGATGCAATTTCTTCCAATTTGGCTCCAACATCCATTTGGACTCAAGAATGAACTAATGGCGGAGGCATAAGTCCGCGTTGCGGTCGTTCT
>NC_139643.1:43818491-43823491 GCF_964638095.1 Poromitra crassiceps | reverse complement strand
CTTCTTCTTCTTCTTCTTCTCGACATCCATGAATTTTTATGTTGGTTTGTCAATATTATTACAGTGCGGCGCCCCCTGCAGCTATATTATTAACTTCTCACGACGAGACCGCTCGCTCGCCCGACGCCCACTCCCTCTCTCTCTCTCTCTCTCTCTCTCTCTCTTTTTTCGCTCTCTCGCTCTATAATATCCGTCCGTGGCGTCACCAAGCCGACGGCCAAGTCACCCCTCGCCACCTCGCCACTCAATAGCGGCCATAAAACATAAAACATGGCCGCAAACCTGTGTCTGTTTTACCCAAGCAATTTCACCTGGCTCAAGGGCACGGCGGCAATATCTCTTCCCTCAGCCTGTTCGGCCCGCCCGCTCGCCTCACCCCGCCTCCTCCACGCCGTGGGGCCCCCCGGTGGGCAAATAGCGGCCCCACGTTCTTGATTGTGTCTGGGCCCCGTTTGACTGACTGCTCTATTTGGGCGCAGGACGGATCGGGGGGGCAGGCCTGACTGACTGCTGCTCAGATCCGGCTGATGGCTTTTGTCGGCGCGGGTCTGAGTGACTGACCGGACCGGCGCCGATGGCTCTCTGACTTCCTGATGTGTTTAAAAGCACCCGGCTGGGTTAAAAAAAAAAACGTGCTCGAGTTTGTCTGAGGAGGAAATGTTGCACGATAACAAATTGTCTGGGTTTCCTTTCAGCTCCTCGGCGCAGATCAATAGCTGTTATTGAGGTGGCACAAAGCATTTGGAGGCGCAGCTAGCTTCTAATTCCCAGCTGGTGCCTCTGCTGCCAGCTCCCCCTTTTTATTACTGTTTCCCACCTGTAACTCGCCGGCTGGCTTTGGGATAACACAACGCTCTGGCATTTCAGAATTGATTAATATTCATTGACATTCATGACTTGTCTGCTTTCTGGTGCTCTTTTTTTGTGAGGAAACTCATTTCACAGTGTGAGATGTTTTATAGGTGTGATTACAAGGCTCATTGACCGCATCTTGAATATTTCATCCGCCATCATATCTGAAAGGCAAACATTTGTTCCTTTATCGTGTCGACACACAAATGCGTGTGATTTATATCACTCCTCTGAGATCTGAGCAAAAACAAGAGGATTTACATATACTTTTCCTCATTGTTTGTTTTTGCCCAGTTAGGTGCCGGATTGATGGTGTTTTGGCACAATGATGGGTAACGGGAAAGTTGAGATAATCACAGGAAAAAGTTTCGACTTCTCTGCACCTCATGTAGCCCCGCCCACTTGACCCATGGTGTCACGACTTCCTGTTCAAAACGCCGGCTGTTTTACCTGCTCAAACTAGTCTGACTCACCTGCTCAAACCTAGTTTGACTCACATAATGAGTCAGACTAGGCTTATGAGTCACAGGAAGTGTAAACACAATCAGAACTTCCGATTGTGTTTACACTTCCTGTTAGTCTCTCAAGCCAGACTGTCTCTTCTACATACGGTGAATAGACTACACTAGTCTTACACTAGTCATGTCGTAGCGAAAAACAAAAATGGCATAAACTGCATTCTTTATGATCTATTGTATTACAATTTATGTGTCGAAATTAAAATAAAATAGACAAAAAAATATTTTTTTGTTTTTTTGGTACGATATAACTAGTGTTACTATAGGACCGGAGGTGGTGGGGCGGCCTAACGTCAAACACGGACGTGTTGCGTCCATCGAGCCTGAAGTTACAGAGGGATTTGGCCTAGTTGACACTTGACAGTTATATTGAACATAATGGTCAGTTGCCTTCTGTAGTGCCCCTGTTTATGAACATATTCATCGCTGTCTGAACAACACCTTCATTTTCAGTCGGATAGTTCTGCTCAGGAAGAAGCACGGCGTTTAAAAATAGAAAACACGTCAGAGCTCTGCTCAACGTAAATGTGAAATGCAGCCGACCTTTTCATGCAGGTTAAACAGTAGAGTTATTTGCAAAAGGCATTTGAGCCAGCAGGTGGCGCTCTGTCCGTCTCTAATCCCTGTTTGTTTTGCTGTGTGTGTGTGCAGATCATCCAGGACCGCGCGCTGGAGCACGGCTCCAGGAGCAGCCTGATGTGGAACAGCCACCCTGGGGGACTGTTCGCCCTGCCGCAGTACTCTGGATACCTGGGAGACTTCCCCTTCTACTACGCCCCACTGGGTCAGTAACACACACACACACACACACACACACACACACACACACACACAGTGTACGAAGTGTGGTTACATAACTCCAATCACACTTACAGTACACACACACACCTGCGCAGTCCTGAGCCTATTCGTAAAGGTCGCTCTAAAACTCGTCTCTAACGATTTCCTTCTCATCCATCACTCGACAGCCAAATATTTTCTCACAATCTTTGTGCAAGAAAAGACTTTCCACAGTTTTTTTCCCGCCCGCCTGTCTGTCGTCCAGCCGGCCGGCTCCAGCTGCGGACCTGGCCTCAGCAGCAGAAATATAGCCTTCACCCTCTTGATCTACTGCCCTCCTGGTACGGCTGGAGTGTCTAGCAGCAAGTGGAGTGGAGGAATGGCTCTTTGACGGATGTTTGTATTAGTCTTGCTGACACGCCGGCCCGTCCATCACCGGGTTTGGAGTTGTTGGCGTTAGCTTGTGCTGCGGCGGCGGCGGCGGCGAGCCCGGGTTCCTCCCCGCTACGGTTCAGCGGCGCCGACTTCGCCTCCCGCCATAATAACGCTGACCCAGGCCCGAGGGGGACCTCTCCATCCCTCTCCTCCTCACTCCATCATCATCCGGCTAGCAGCGGCGCCGTACCGCCGCGTCCGCGCCAACACAAACATGGACGACGCACGGAGAGAAGTACGCGCCCGGGCTGGAGAGCTGATGTGAAGATGGATGGGCGCGGTGACAGGCATGGATCAGTTTGCCGTGACATTTATTTGTTTGTCAAAGAGGCAGCGATTAAACGAATTTAAACGCAGACAGACCATCATCAGATACGTCTCTATCCAGATGCACATCCAAACTTTGGAACCTGCCGTGTGACAGTAACGTCTATGTTCTTTTTAATGTCTTATGGAGAACTCTTTATGAGCTTGTTATCATTTATATTTCCACCCTAGGAATTAAAAAAAAAGAGAGACGCCGACTCCTTACTCTTCGCTTTCTCATTTGAACACTCGAGCTGCCAGTTTAAAAAGGATGATTTGGCAGATCTGTAATAAGGCCATTATATTACGCTCATCATCAGTGTGAAAGTAGCTCAGACTCTTAACTAATGCAGCCTAATGCTGTCTTCTCTCCGTCATGCTTTGTTGCTTTCCCATTAGATTGGATGGAAACGAGGAAAACTCGAGCGTCCTCTGTGATCCGTCTGAGCTCAATATCTTATTTCCTGCTCATTTTCAGCCTGGATTGCTTTTGTTTCCGACAGCACGTCGGACACCATTTAAAGGCACAGTAGCAGCAGCAGCAGCAGCAGCTCGTCGTCTGTTCATCACCATCATCCAGACACAGCTGAAGGCTTCTCTCTCTCACAATGCAGAGATGCAGTCATCAAGTGTATTTTGAGAAATGAATTGAAGCCTATTGAATATTTTAACGCCGAAATGCTGCCGACGATGAAATGATCTGTATTTTTGAACTCTTGACGGATTAATTATTTCCAGTAACATCTCTGTCTCAGATGATCTTTGAGGCATTTGGGAATTAAAGCCTTGGTTTGACGCCTGGTATTATCCTCTTCAAAGACCTCCGAGCTGCAGTGACGGCTCCTTGTGAAGAAGAATTGATTGCATTTATTTAGCACATTTCAAGGCACCAAAAGCCACTTTACATATCTGTGTGTGTGTGTGTGTGTGTGTGTGTGTGTGTGTGTGTGTGTGTGTGTGTGTGTGTGTGTGTGTGTGTGTGTGTGTGTGTGTGTGTGTGTCATTTCACAACAGAGGAGATGGATAAAGTTTTTGTCTTCTCTCCCCAATAACAAAGCTTGTGGTTCTGATGGAGTTACTTATGAGACACTGAGAGCTACCAGACCCATGTCAGCACAGACCCTAGGGGTGCTCCGATCCGGCTAAGCCACGATCCGATCCGATTCCGATTCCTGGGGTCACGATCCGATTCCAGAATCGATTCTCGATTCCAACGATTCTCGATTCCAGAATCTAGAATCGATTCTCAATTATGTAGTTTTATATTGCAATAACACACAAAGGTAAGACAAAAAATGACAAATGTATTAATGCTGAACTTCAAATTCAACTTCTGTATTACAGTCAGGGCCTAAATTCATTTTGCAAACTAGGGGGGAATTCCCCCCTTATGTTCTTCAGATAAGATGGATTTATAGGCTGGGGGGGATCTGTAGACTTTGAGAAGGATTTATAGATTTTGGGGGGAATACATTAACCAGAGTTCTTAAGTGCAAGAGGTGGTGGCACCGTGGCAGTACAGTACACAAATGACATGAACATTTGGACACTTATTCAGCCAGCATCTTGCATGTTGCGTTCAGGTGCACTGTAAACATTTTCTTTTTTTTTTACGATTTTAAGAATCGATTCTTGGGAGTTTGGAATCGATCCAGGAATCGTGGCATTAAGAATTGCGATCCTTTCAGAATCGATTTTTTGGAGCACCCCTAACAGACCCTCACACATATTTTCAATGCCTGCCTGATCGATCAACGGGTGCCTGACTCCTGGAAAGGGGCCCTTATTCACAGGATACCAAAAAAAGATAATGTTCCGGATGATCCTTGCACTTGGCGTGACATTTCTCTACTCCCCCACTATATACAAAGTTTTTGTGAAGTGTCTGCTGGCCCGCATCTTACCGTGGTTGGTGGACACAGGAATACTTTCTCCACATCAGAAAGCTTATATCGATAGACAGGGAATGAACGAACATGTATTCTGCTTAAAAACCGGAATAGATGACTTCACACATGGATCTTCCAGATTTGATACTGTTTTCCTGGATTTCAGAGATGCATTTGGTACAATTTCCCATGAAGTGATGATGCTGAATGCACTGGAGGA
>NC_139643.1:43773491-43815991 GCF_964638095.1 Poromitra crassiceps | reverse complement strand
CGTCACACACACACACACACACACACACACACACACACACACAGGTGTCACACACACTGCCACCGTCAGCACCCTGGGTGGGCTGGGGAGCTGACAGAGGTACCATCTGTCTTTCTAATCAAACAGGAATAGAACCCTGTAAGAATGGATTAGCGAGTCTCTCAGCTCTGTGTGTGTGTGTGTGTGTGTGTGTGTGTGTGTGTGCGCGTGTGTGCGCCCGCGTGTGTGCGCATGTGTGTACCTGAATGTGTGTGTGTGCAGGCAGACGGAGGTGAGATGCCTATCGTCGTCTTACAGAGACGCGGCGCACCTGTGTTCCTCACCTGGGCTCAGCCTCCGTGATCGACGCTCATTTCCGTTTCAATTTGGATTTGACAAACGATGGAACAGATGTTTCCTCATCACTGTGACAAATGTAACGTCTCCATCATCAGCCGAGAGATGGCTCCTCGCCGAGCGCGCTTAACTCACAGGGGAGCGTCTAAAACACAGACATCCAAAACAGCTTCCAGCACACAGACGGGCAAGTCTGCTCATAGTGCGTCGCTGCCTTTAATGACTGAATAATGGAGAACTTTATTGATCCCTGTGGGGAATCTCCTCTTGTTCGCCCCCTGCAGGGAAATCTGAGCAGAACAGCATCATGTTCTTGCTCAAGGACACTTAAGCAGGGCGGGTGTTAGCTGACAGGGGTTTGAACCCCTAACCTTGCGACTCACGAACACATGAGAAATCCATCTTGCCATGCTGCCAGATATGCATTTGACTCCACTCCACCAGTGGTGTGGACCAATCGGCGTCCGAGGAAGGAGGAGGAGGTGGTCCTAAGTGGTTGAAGTTAGCCTGTGATAGACAAATTCATCCAATCACCTGCCAAGTATTTTGTTTTTAAGCGCCTGCTCCCTTTTAACCCGTTTCCGATCGAGTTCCCAGATGGTTCTGTAAAACAAAGCATCTGGCAGTGTCAGGTTATTTGAACCCGGGTTGTCCAGTTAAAAGATGGCCTCTGTGCTCAAAACGTCTCTGTCACCGTTATCTTCAGTCGGCTGAAGAAAATAGTGACAGAACTAGAGGAAGAGAAGGACAGACTGAAAAGAGAGAGTGTAGCCTGTGTAGATATTGTAGGTAGATACATAGATTCATTGATTAATTGATTACTTGATCCCCAAAGAGATATTATACTGTTGCAGCAGCAATTAGATGACAACAAAACATAACTTAAACGTATAAAAAACATATAAACGTATAAAAGGTAACTTGTAAAAAAACACAATGAGGTAGGTAACAAGTCAGAAACACAAAAAATATAAAACTACTATACTACCGTAAATTCCGGACTATAAGCCGCGGCTTTTTTCCCGTTTTTTGGCCTTTTTTGCCCCCTGCGGCTTATATAACGGTGCGTCTTATCTATGGATTTTTTCAAAAAAAAAAAAAAAATCTCTCTTTTTTAGCACTCTTTCTAACTATAAATCCACTTCTGTTTTAATTTCCTCTCTTGCCCTCTTTTAACAACATAACATAACATAACATAACACAACACAGGTAAGCAGAAAGAAAAAGACGAAGCAATCAGCCATGAATGAGGAAATGACTCACCTGCTGGAGGCTGGAGATACACCGCTTGGGCTAAACTTTTACTCCGTGAAACACTATCGATTAAGTCCGACATCGCTCAGAGGTTTTGAGCAGCTTGAAAACAAGTTTGAAAACGTGCAGAAGTCCATCCACTCACTCACTAAAGAAAATAATGCAACCGTGAAGAGTTTCACTCGTGTCCAGCCATCTGGCCGAGTTAGAGCCGAAGTCCCGAACACAGTGAGAAAACCTCCCGAAGCTGCCTGCTGCTGCAGCGGGGTGCATATTGTCCGGCCAGCCGACCGAGAGGCATGCGAGCCGGGCACTATTAAACAGTTGGGGTGTGTGAGGTGGCTGGCTGTGGAGGTGGCGGTTTCTCCTCCTCCTCCTTTCTCCCGCACACCGGGCGCCTCGGCCACGTCCAGACCCCGGCCTGCCACCGAGGGCCATCTTCATCTGCCTACTCCGCTGGCCCGACCGTCAACTCATCCTCCAGGCTGCGGGGAAGAAGCCCCTCACCGTCCGCGTTGGTGCAACAGAAACGCGCAACATACAACAGCATCATCGAGTCAATGGATATCGCTTTGGCGTACTGTACCCAGCGAGACTCGTCATAACCATTGATGGACAGCGGCGGAACAAGAGCTCAAAGTGAAACTGCCGAATATCTTTTGAGTTGGACTGGTCAATAGTACTGTGAGTAACTAAAATAAAAAAATAAAAAACGGAATTCTCTCTTCTTTAGCACTCTTTCTAACTATAAATCCACTTCTGTTTTAATTTCCTCTCTTGCCCTCTTTTCACCACACCGCGGACACTGTGTGCACTGTAAAAAAAACAAAAAATACCACAATGTGTGATTTTGTCTGGGGATTAGTGACCTGACTTTTGTTTTGTTGAAATGTTAATAAATGGGAGCTTCCCCAAACAGCCATCTATTCCCGACAATCCCCTCTGTGCACGAAGCCTTACATATGGTAATTAAACATCAAAACACCCGCGGCTTATAGTCCGGTGCGGCTTATAGAAGAAAAAAATAGTCACCTTTGAAGGTGCGGCTTATAGACCGGTGCGTCTTATAGTCCGGAATTTACGGTAGATACAAATAACTAGAATAGAAAAGCACAATTTTAACTGTAAGGCAAGATAGATAAGTAGATACAGTAGGTGTGTCTGTGTGTGTGTGTGTGTGTGTGTGTGTGTGTGTGTGTGTGTGTGCACGCGCGTGTGCGTGTGTGCGTGTGCGTGTGCGTGTGTGTTCCTCATCAAACATTGATGAGGTCTGCCGTCAGACGGCAGTGGACGGGGGAGGTTAACTCCAGCTGTAATCTACATGTCTGCTGACTCCATAAAACATGATTTGACTGGCTGGAGAACATCAGTCCTGTTGTGTGTGTGCAACATGATCTGATTGGCCGCAGAAAAAACAGTCGTCTGTAAGAAAACATCATCTGATTGGATATGCATGTCGTACATGTTGCACAGCGTGGTCCTATCGGCTGCAAAGCGTGTTCAGCAGCATGTTGTCATCGGATACGGAGCTGGAGGCCTCCATGTAACGATGGGATCTGATTGGTTACAAGCCGTATATAGCTACATCTGGGAAATTCCAGGAGCCCTTCCGGAAACCTCCGAAGCTGCGTAATTGGAACTATTTTGTTTTACCTTCAAGTTGCCCTTGTGGCTCTTTAACATTCGCTCGGCTCCTGACCAGGTGGCATTTGCTGGCCGCGATGCCACGCAAATGTCACATGTTCACCGGATCGATGCGGTGACACGCCCGCAAAGTGTGCCGCCGCACGCTAGTGTGATTAGAGGAGACGATAAGAATCTAATTAGTGTGCAGCTTGAACACGGGTGCGAGTCATGTAACAGTATGAAACCTTTCTTTCTTTCTTTCTTTCTTTCTTTCTTTCTGTCTTTTCTTCAGATCATTGTCCTGTGGAACTGTGACAAGCCTCTGCCTGCTAAGCACCGCTGGCCTGCCACCTCAGTGCCCGTCATCGTCATCGAGGGAGAGAACAAGGTGCAGTTGAACGCACACACGCACACACACACACACACACACGCACACACGCGCGCGCACACACACACGCACACACACACACACACACACGCATTATCCTGCTCTCAAGTTACCACAGAGGATCGCTACAGTACGATATCATAGCTGACTTATGTAGCTCATCTGATACGAATCCCAAAACTAGGGATCGACCGATATGTTGTTTTCTTCAGGGCCGATACCGATGACTCGTAAATCAAGGAGACCAATAACCGATATTTGGAACCAATATAGATTTGCAGCAAAAATGACCATCTTGGTGTCACATTTTAGAATAAGGGAGGTCAATGGGAATACCCGCACACCAGATGTAACAGAGATGTAACAGGAGGTCCAGAGGCTGAGATCATGTACGGTAATAGACTTACTTTATTTTAACATAGTGCAAAACAAAACAGTGCCAAAAAGAAAAGGTGGGTTTAAAAGGCAGCAAACGTTTCAGTCTGTGACTATCATCAGTGCTACTAGCATTCAGGTCTACCAAGGACAGGTTCAATAGACAGGCAGGCACATCATGTTGCTCAGGCGCCATCAATCAATCAGCTTTCATTGCTGATTGCATGTGGGCCAGACAAAGTCACATCATTGTCAGTTAGCTGAAAGTAAGGTTCTTAACCAAAGACAACAAGAGATATTGTTCACATTGTAGAATAATACACACTCCAACACAAAACTTTGTGTGCTTAATTATTATTCATACTACGATTCATTTTACAATCTCTAATATCTCCAACATCAACAAGTATCTCCTTCAAACAACTGCATTTATTCAAGTTTCTCGCCAAAACCAAAATTGTACATGATTACATTGGAACACACGTCATGATAATGTTATAATTGACCTTCGCCCAATCCTCATTTGAACTGAATAGAGGTTGAACACTACTTAACAATAAGAAGGAGCCGACAGCAGCTCGTTGAGATGCGCTTGGATAAGATTCAGTTTCTCTTTGTGGTTCGTTTTGGTGAAGATTAGGTCGTAGCTCGTTGTCGGTGGCACAGTGGCCTTCAGTGTTGATAGGCTATTACTTGTTGTGACATAACCAATCAGATAGTGCTGTGGGCGGGACATTGCTCGAGACCACAGAGTGTAAACTGACAGACAGAGAGAGGAGAGGCGGCTGCCGGCTGCATCAGAATAAAAGTAGTTTTTTTAATTATTATTATTATTATTATTATTAAATCCGCAATCGGCCAAAAAATGCAGACACCGATAATCGTAAAAATGCTCAATAACGGCCTTGAATGGATAATTGGCCAGGCCAATAATTGGTCTATCCCTTCCGAAAACTGTCAAAGAATCTCGCAAATAAATCTCGTTTAAGAGTTGCTGGGCCTTAATGAGTTTCGATTAGCCCTGCGGTGATGCCATTATAGAGCAGTTTGTGTGTCTCTAAGTAAAGCTCACTAATGTAAATAATGTACATTTGGAACACAGTGTGGCTGCTGAAGGCCACAGACATTATGGATAGTATGGATGGATACTGTTGGGAAAGTTTGAAAAGAGTCTACTCACAGTCAGCAGCATGAATTGGGTTTGCGGTTTTATGAACAAACATCTAAGAACCTCAAGAGTCTCTGGAGAAATCAGTTTGAATTGTAATATAAATATACAGTGTGTATAACAGCACAGTGAGGGATGTATACTGCAGACAAACTTCAGCATTGGAACAGTGACAACAGATGCGTTTTTAGTTTGACCATCATGCAGCATGTTCTGCAAGGTTTTCGTAGTTTTGTATTTTGGAGTTTTGGAGTTTAAGCCTTCATTTGGAGATATATCTATCTCTTCTCTCTCTCTCTCTCTCTCTCTCTCTCTCTCTCTCTCTCTCTCTCTCTCTCTCTCTCTCTAGACAGTATTTCTCCTCTGGTCTTCTGACTGACATAGTCATAACAGAAAGCTGTTCTGTTTTGTGTGTAGCTTAGTTAACCCTGCGGTCAGGGCCCGGCATACCTCCATGGCGTTTATTATGACAACCTTATTACAGCGACGCCTCAACCCCTTTAAAGGGGGTCGCCATGTTTATCTTGACTTCCCCGGCGACCTCCCCTTTCAGGGGTCAAAGGTCAAGCGTTGACACACTGAGTTGAGTAGTGCAGGGCAGGCGATGGGTCATAAACACTGATCTGCGCTCGGTTTAGCAACATCGAGCTAAATATTTGGGGATTGAAACTGGGAGGAGGGGGGGGGGGGCATCATGTGACCGCGCATCAGTATTCTCTGTGGTCAGCCTCGTCCATCACTGGCTTCGTGCCCTCGCTCGCGTCCACTTAACTTCACCTGCCAATCAAAGTGAGTGGTTTTCACATCAATGTCAGTCACCCCGCGGTGGGCGGGGCTTAACGTTTGCCTCTCGCCGCGTCTTGAGAGTGATTTCTCCCAAGCTGTCAATCACAGCGGGGTTGGGGGGGGGCTGTTGTCCATGAGTGACAGCGAGCATAACAGGCTTAGCATACTTGTTGTGTGTGTGTGTGCGTGTGTGTGTGCATGCACACGTACTGTATGTGTGTGTGCGCACGTGTGTGTGTGTGTGCGCACGTGTGTGTGTGTGTGCGCACGTGTGTGTGTGTGTGTGTGTGTGTGTGTGTGTGCATGCACACGTGTCTGTGTGTGCGCGCACATGTGTATGTGTGTGTGTGTGTGTGTGTGTATGCCAGGCAGCCTGCAGTTTGTTATGCTTATGGTGGGTTCATTGTTTTCCATGGCGAGCCAAGCTGTACTCCTCCACCCCACAGAGGGCGAGCTTCTTATCCTCTCTCTCTCCCTCTCATCCTCTCGCTCGCTCCCTCTCTCTATCAGCCTGTCACCTTCTCCATCTCTCTCTCTTTCTCATTATGTTAGTACTGTATGTTGTTATCGTCCTCTTCTCCTCTTCTTCTTCTTCTTCCTCCTTGCGTACTATATCCTTCTTTCTCACTCTCTCTTTCTCAATGTCTTCCTCTTCCTCGCCTCCAACCGCGTTGGCCTGTTTATGCTTTGTGGTTTAACCTCTCTCTCTCTCTCTCTCTCTCTCTCTCTCTCTCTCTCTCTCTCTCTCTCTCTCTCTCTCTGGCACGGTGGTCACAAGCTGGTGGTATGACTGTCGGGGTTAAGCCATGTGAGCTCCCCAGTAGGCTTGCCGCGATTTTAGGTGTTACCGGTGTTACACGGTGTTGGGGGATACACCGATTACATAACGTGCCCACCGGGTAACACCTTTTGTTTTTATGGAGGAAGAATTGAAAGGAAAACTCCGCAGTTTCAGCGTGCGCCGGTGCAAATTACAAGCGCTCCCTCTCGGCTGCAGTGTGGCTCCGCTGTTATGGTTAGACCAGCAACTAACGTGAGTTAACGCTATAC
The DNA here is from genome assembly GCF_964638095.1 of Poromitra crassiceps. NCBI lineage: Eukaryota > Metazoa > Chordata > Actinopteri > Beryciformes > Melamphaidae > Poromitra > Poromitra crassiceps. The sequence goes on along the minus strand of NC_139643.1, from coordinate 43,809,008 downwards.
ATCTTATGAACACAAATGATGCCCTCCTCATAAGAATTGAAAGGAAAACTCTACAGTTTCAGCGTGCGCCGGTGTAAATTACAAGCGCTCCCTCTCGGCTGCAGTGTGGCTCCGCTGTTATGGTTAGACCAGCAACTAACGTTAACGCAACTAACGTTAACTAACGTTAACGCTATACATCTTATGAACACAAATGATGCGCTCCTCATACACATGTAGGTAAGACCCTTAGCTAAGCCTGCATGCGTGTGCATACTGTTGTCACTGCGGGCCATCTCTGGAAATGTGCCTTTTTTTCCACAGCGAAAAGTCGATGCTAACTTAGCATCAATTCTAACAGGAGGGAGGACTTACCAGCATTCAGTCATTGCCTGCTTATTGCTGCGTGCTGGTATTGTTAATCCCATGTCAGAAAAAGTCTCCAGGTGTGTCGCCAACGTTAGTTTCTTTTGAGAAAGATTGTCTCCACGGGCGTCTGAAAAGTTGTCTCGAGTCAGATGCAGCCAGTGTTGTATGACTGTGAGCGTCCATGCTAACGTTAGTACTTTAAACAGCAGCAGCGTGCGTCTTGTCTCTATGAACCTACAGAATGGACGGTTAAAGCATAGACTCTTGCTTACTTTAAAACTTGTATTATCAACATACATATAACGTAACGTTCGCTCTAGTCTAGCTGCTATGGATATCCGACTGGTGTCTCACTGTTATTGTTCCCGGGAACAACATGCACTAGTAGGAACTAACAATTTACATTTCCCGGTGAAACCGGTTATACCGGTGAGGTCACGTGCTTATTATTCGGTGTGAAAATGTTCACACCGTGGCATCCCTACTCCCCAGCAGTGCTTAACATGGTTTACACGCACTGGTGGTCCTCCCTTTCCCTCTCTCTCTCCTTCTCTCTCTCTCTCCTGTCCTCTGGAGAGGAGGTGGTCCTCCCTTTCCCCCTCTCTCTTTCTCTCCCTCTCTCCAGGCCTCTGGAGAGGAGGTGGTCCTCTCTCTCTCTCTCTCTCTCTCTCTCTCTCTCTCTCTCTCTGGTCCTTTGGAGAGGAGGTGGTCCTCTGGTCCTCTGGAGAGGAGGTGGTCCTCTGGAGAGGAGGTGGCATGCTGGAGAGGAGGTGGTCCTCTGGAGAGGAGGTGGTCCTCTGGAGAGGAGGTGGTGTGCTGGAGAGGAGGTGGTCCTGTGGACAGGTGGTGGTGTGCTGGAGAGGAGGTGGTGTGCTGGAGAGGAGGTGGCATGCTGGAGAGGAGGTGGTCCTCTGGAGAGGAGGCGGTCCTCTGGAGAGGAGGCGGTCCTCTGGAGAGGAGGCGGTCCTCTGGAGAGGAGGTGGCATGCTGGAGAGGAGGTGGTCCTCTGGAGAGGAGGTGGTCCTCTGGAGAGGAGGCGGTCCTCTGGAGAGGAGGTGGTGTGCTGGAGAGGAGGTGGTCCTCTGGAGAGGAGGTGGTGTGCTGGAGAGGAGGTGGTCCTCTGGAGAGGAGGTGGTGATCTGGAGAGGAGGTGGTCCTCTGGAGAGGAGGTGGTCCTCTCTCTCTCTCTGGTCCTCTGGAGAGGAGGTGGTCCTCTGGAGAGGAGGTGGTCCTCTGGAGAGGAGGTGGTGTGCTGGAGGCAGATTCCTGCTGTAAGAGCTCACATTCCTGGAGAGCAGCAGGAGGCCCGGGGCGAACATGTCGCACTTCTAACGTTACAAACCATGTGGGGGTGGAAACAGCAGCCTCTTCTTCTCTCTCTCTCTCATTGTCTTCTCCTCTCTTCTCGCTCTCCATTTCTCTCATTATCTTACACTCTTTAGTTCCCTCGGCCTTCTTCCCTCTTATTCTCTCCATTATGCTCCCTCTCTCTCCCCCCCTTTCTCTCTCTCTCTCTCTCTCTCCCCCCCCCCTTTCTCTCTCTCTCTCTCTCTCTCTCTCTCTCAATTTAATTATATTCACTTCAATTCAAAAAGCTTTATTGTTTATTGGCATGCTAAGATGTTTCCCACATTGCCAAAATAAAACAGCAATAACATTAACTACAGAAGACAAAAGAAAACCTGGACACTCAAGCAAGCTTTATGAGTGCCTCCTCCCTCTTCTTCGCTGGTATTCTCTCCCTCTTCTTCCCTGGTATTGTCTCCCTCTTCTTCACTGGTATTCTCTCTCCCTCTTCTTCACTGGTATTCTCTCCCTCTTCTTCCCTGGTATTCTCTCCCTCTTCTTCACTGGTATTCTCTCCCTCTTCTTCGCTGGTATTGTCTCCCTCTTCTTCACTGGTATTCTCTCCCTCTTCTTCACTGGTATTCTCTCCCTCTTCTTCCCTGGTATTCTCTCCCTCTTCTTCGCTGGTATTGTCTCCCTCTTCTTCACTGGTATTCTCTCCCTCTTCTTCGCTGGTATTGTCTCCCTCTTCTTCACTGGTATTCTCTCCCTCTTCTTCGCTGGTATTGTCTCCCTCTTCTTCACTGGTATTCTCTCCCTCTTCTTCACTGGTATTCTCTCCCTCTTCTTCACTGGTATTCTCTCCCTCTTCTTCACTGGTATTCTCTCCCTCTTCTTCACTGGTATTCTCTCTCTCTTCTTCACTGGTATTCTCTCCCTCTTCTTCGCTGGTATTCTCTCCCTCTTCTTCGCTGGTATTGTCTCCCTCTTCTTCACTGGTATTCTCTCCCTCTTCTTCGCTGGTATTGTCTCCTCTTCTTCGCTGGTATTGTCTCCCTCTTTTTCACTGGTATTGTCTCCCTCTTCTTCACTGGTATTGTCTCCCTCTTCTTCGCTGGTATTCTCTCCCTCTTCTTCACTGGTATTCTCTCCCTCTTCTTCACTGGTATTCTCTCCCTCTTCTTCACTGGTATGCTCTCCCTCTTCTTCACTGGTATTCTCTCCCTCTTCTTCACTGGTATTCTCTCCCTCTTCTTCACTGGTATTCTCTCCCTCTTCTTCGCTGGTATTGTCTCCCTCTTCTTCACTGGTATTGTCTCCCTCTCCTTCGCTGGTATTCTCTCCCTCTTCTTCACTGGTATTCTCTCCCTCTTCTTCACTGGTATGCTCTCCCTCTTCTTCACTGGTATTCTCTCCCTCTTCTTCACTGGTATTCTCTCCCTTTTCTTCACTGGTATTGTCTCCCTCTTCTTCCCTGGTATTCTCTCCCTCTTCTTCACTGGTATTGTCTCCCTCTCCTTTGCTGGTATTCTCTCCCTCTTCTTCACTGGTATTTTTCCTCTCTCTCCCAGGCTTTTTCCCACCACATCAGTGGAAAACTGTGAAAAACAAGTGGAGGGAACTGAGCAGCGGAAAGAAGGGATTGTTGTCCTTTCTCTTTTTTACCCGTTTAAGATGAGATCGGTAAAGACACGGAGAGGTATTGCTGGGAACGAGCTCTCTCTCTCACTCTCTCTCTCTCTCTCCCCCCCCCCCCTCTCTCTCTCTCTCCCCCTCTCTCTCTCTCTCTCTCTCTGTATAAACATGGCTGTCACTCAGGCCCCTGGGCTCTTGCACTCAGAATATGAGCAGCAGTCCAAACGTTCCGTAGCGTTGTTGTCTTTGGAGTGTTTTGCGGGGAGAGGAAAATTAGGCACTTGACCGGGCGACCGCTGACATCAGCCTCTACAGCGCTGTCAGGAGGCACTGTGTGTGTGTGTGTGTGTGTGTGTGTGTGTGTGTGTGTGTGTGCGTGTGTGTGTGTGTGTGTGTGTGTGTGTTACAGGCAGACACATGTAAAGTTAAGAGGGAGCTCAGGAATCCTGTGTATTTTGTTGTTTTATTTCAATACTGACTCATGGGTTGATCTGACAACATCTTAATGTAATGCAGTGATACTCCACCCGAGGCTCTAGAGCCACATGCGTCTCCTTTATGGGTAGTTGTGGCTCTTTTAAGTCCTTAAGTCTTAAAATGAATCAATAAATAAATCAAAATAAACAAAGGGAGGAAAGGGACTTTTTGTGGATTGCGGCTCTTGCAACAGTGTTTTGGTGTCAATGTGGCTCCTGAGTAGAGCAAGGTGGTGTAGCACTGATGTAATGGATTCAAACTAAACATCTTAAATACTGTTACAATGACTACTGTCCACGCTTAGATGAATATAGAACAGGGGTTGTACAATGGGCAGTATATATGTACCATACAGTATACATGTTCTCCTGGGTTTGCTTCCACACTCCATAGATATGCTGTTCATTTGGATCTGACACTAAATTGCCCACAGGTGTGTGTGTGTGTGTGTGTGTGTGTGTGTGTGTGTGTGTGTGTGTGTGTGTGTTTTCTCGTATTTGTGGGGTTGTTGGTGGTCCTAACAACCCCACAAATACGAGAATGTGGGTGTGTGTGTGTGTGTGTGTGTGTGTGTGTGTGTGTGTGTGTGTGTGTGTGTGTGTGTGATGGTCTCTTATATCTGTGTCAGCCCTGTTAGACAGGCGACCCGTCTGTGGTGTCTCTCTGCTGTGAGACATGTGTGGCGTCTCTCTGCTGCGTGCTCAGTGCATGCTGGGATAGGCTCCACCCCCTGCAGCCCACACAAGGATGAAGCAGATGGAGGAGATGAATGGATGAATGTATTTAGGCAGGACGGATGCATCAAAGAGGGAGACGATGAGTGGATGTTCAGGAAGAGAGCAATAATAAGCTCCGCCCAGCATTGCCAGGAAAGACATGTATTTATCAAATTATTATTTATTTTTTTCTCCACAGATTTTTCTCCACAGTTGTTACTTGGCCAATTCCCCCATTGCTGTCCCGGTCGTTGCTCCGCCCCCACTGCCCATCTGGGGAGAGTTGCAAACTAGCAAATGCTTCCTCCTCACGATCACATGTGCAGTCGCCAGCCGCTTCTTTTCACCACCTGACAGCGATGAGTTTCACGGACAGAACATAGCGCGTGGGAGGATCACGCTACTCCACCCTGTTCCTCTCCCCCACCACGAACGGGCACCCTGCCCGACCAGTGGAGGGCAGGGTGCCCTCCTCTGGCAGGGCAGGGTGCCCTCCTCTGGCAGGGCAGGGTGCCCTCCTCTGGCTTCCCACCCACAGACCACGATCAATTGTGTATGTAGGACCGTTTGACCAAGCCGGAAGTACGTACCGCTCCCCCCGGGACTTGAACCTGGGTCTCCGCGGTGGTGTTCGAGTGCGTGTTTACCCCGACGCCCCCAGCAGCCGTGTATGTGTTTTTAATATGAGCATGATACACGTGTGGGCTGTGTGCGTGTGTGTGAGAGGCTGTTTGAGTTCTAGTGAAGATCTAGTTTACTTACAACACACACACGCTCTGCGGCGAGAGGCTCTTGTTTGTTCTCCTCTGGGTCCCTTTCATCGCAGGAACAGACGAAAGGCTTCCCGTCTAAATACCCTCAACATGTTGATCTTTCCGCCCGTCTGCCACCATCACTCTCCCTGTGAGATGTCAATATTCCACCAAGCGTCATATATTATACAGCTTGGTTTCATCCTGCCGTTAAATATATATTCCCTTTCCAACGCTGGGAGAGAGAGAGAGAGAGACAGAGAGAGAGAGAGAGAGAGAGAGAGAGAGAGAGAGACAGAGACACAGAGAGAGAGACACACAGAGAGAGACAGAGAGAGACAGAGAGACAGAGAGAGAGAGAGAGAGAGAGTGCCACATGTAGGACAGATGACTCACTCCGGCATGTGTCTGGGTGCAGATGTGTGCGTGTGTGTGTGTGTGTGTGTGTGTGTGTGTGTGTGTGTGCGTGCGTGCGTGCGTGTGTGTTTATTGATTTAAAAGGGGGGGGGAGGACTACACACTGCAACAGTAATGGAAACTGGTTGTAGCTTGTGCCTCCAGCGCTCTGTGGCTGTTGAATACAGGGACGATAGTGTACTTCAGTTTCATAAACGACCAGGAATTAGCATGCAGCAGAGTATATACTGTGTTAATGCCATGGCTTAGCGATAAGTGGGATTCTCTGAGGTTCACGCTGCGCTGCTGTGCACCTCTATGGTGACATACTGGCTTATTGCCTCCCTCTATCCAAATCCCTTTGAAATGTGTGTGAAAAATATAGATATTATTGGAGGCAAAAGGTTCTCAGTTGTGACAGTATGTGGAACACACCACAAGCGTTTCATTCCCAAATCTAGATCCATTTGTGCAACAAAAAACTTTTTTTTTTTTTTTTTTTTTTTTATGATTTGAGTAAATATTTCAAAAATACACATGATTATACTGTATTGTCAAAAACACAATTATTTCTAAGCAAACGTCTTAGGATGGTGGATATCTCATATTGGAATGAAGCTAAAGACAGGCTAGATTAAATGTTCACCTGAAAGGATATTGGATGACACTTCCGTCAGTATAAAACAGGATATGTAGAACACTTCCTGGTCATCTCTTTGACTAAACCTTGGACCGCTGCTGCAGAGCTTTGATGGTGTTTCTGTTATGAAGGAAAGTGGAACAGGTTCATTTGTGGACAAACACATAAGACGATGACTGTGTGCAACACAATCGCCGTTGTAATTTTCAACAGGCGATGCCATGGTAACACCCATCTTCCTCAAACACTTACTGTAATTCCACTGAAACATTGAGGTCAAGAGAGCCGTTTTGCATGTGAATGAACTCCTGCACACTGTGTTACGTTTAATAAGAGAACAGGTAGAGCGTTACTGTGACGGGGTGGGGATCCTCTTCTGTTCACTCTGGTTTTAACCCTCTGCCCCCCCACTGTGGCTCCCCCTGCAGGTGATGAGCAGCCGCTTCCTGCCCTACGAGACCATCGTGACCGACGCCGTCCTCAGCCTGGATGAAGACACCGTGCTTTCCACCACAGAGGTACGCTACTGTGGAATACAACAGAATAGAATCCAATCAAATAGAATAGAATCTCCCTCTCTCCTGTACGTCACGTTGCAGCTGATGGGACTGATCACAGTCGGCATGGCTCTTTCGGCTGCTTTACTGTTTTATGCAGCACTGCGTCAGTATGAAACTGATAGTCTCTCGCCCTCTCTCTCTCTGTTTCTCCTCTCTCTATAGACCGGGCCTCTTGAGACAACACACAGTTACAAACTGTGTCTCTGTCCCAAATGCAACTCTCTGATCACATTTCCACTTATTTAATATTTATTATTTTATTCATATCTCTCTCGCTCTTTCGCTCTCTTGCGTTTTGAACTTATCTCTCTGTGGCTCCATCATTTCCTCGTCTAAACTAGTGTAACTTTCACTCCCGCTCTCTGCCTTAGTGCCTTACTTTCCCCCTCTTCCTCTCCTACTGTATGTCTCTCTACCTCTCTCTCTCTCTCTCTCTTTCTTTCTCCCTTTCTTCCCATCTCGCACTTCTTACAATTGCCGCTTGTAATCACGTCGCGCCTCTGAGAACAGCACTGTTACGGGCAGTCGTGTTCCCCCCCTCAGCAGGGACTGCTCTTGTGTTTTTCCCGGGGACACATTTTGGCGCGACACACCATGCGGAGCCAGATGCGGCTTTTGAACAGTGTAGAATTAGATCTCATAAAAGGCTGTTTGTGTGCGGAGGAGCAAGATGGCGAGGCAGTCAGGCAGAGCTGGCGTGGAAGGCGAAATCCAGCCCAAAAACCAAATCGACACATGCCGATGAATTTTTCATGATCATCTCCAACCGGTTGGATTGTCGATACAAACAAATCCCCAAATTTACAACCCAGAGAACTAGACTGCAACTGTTTGAGATCATTGCTGGAGCTCCGTTTCAAAAGTTCGACTTCACAATTAGCTGTATTCATGTGGGAAACTACTTTAGAAACACAGTAGCACTGTGTTAGCATTGTATTAGTGTACAACAAAGTAACCTAGAATATACCCAAAGCCACATCACCATCACATATCATTAAGCTAATATTGATATTGTGTCCTAACAGTACTTTTCCAGGTTATTCACAGGTCACTACACTGGCACAGAGCCTTTATGCAATAAAGAGTTGTCAATATTTTCTCCAGCTTTTACACCCGAGTCTTCAAATGAACTGGTGCTAATTAGCATTAAATAAGAGCATTTTGGCATCCTGGTGGCTTAGCTAAGGCACATAACAAATAAGCAATCAGTTCCAGGACCTTTCTAACATTTAAGAAGGGTTAGGGATTGTATTCTCAGCCAATGACCTACTACTTTTCAATCAAGATATCTTTATTCATCACCCCTCACGTCATCATATAAAACCTGTAGCGTCACAACTTTAAAGGTGACAAAGGACAAAATGGGACAACGTTGCGTTTTGGGATTTTTGGCGTCACATCAGCAGCAACAAAACATTCCTACTCCTTCCTGCACTCTGAGGGTTTCATCCACTGGGACGATACAATAGAAAACAGTGCAACAAGACGACACAGTGTAGCAACACGTGCAGCTTGATGGCATCACACATACTGTAAGAGTGAGATCTCCTCTTCTTTTGCGATCTTTGGCAGAGACTTCCTATGCACAAATCCTGACAAAACTGTCCAAGATGAAAGAAGCGATTTGAATTCTGTTTTAGGGTGGATTTGGACTTCAGAGCCCCTTATATAAAAAACCCTCTCTTGGTGCAGTATTAGGCTGGTATTATGTTTTCGTCTAATGATTTGATTAAACACTTTGATTTGTGCCACAGAAGTTGGCCGCGCATGCAGCAACTTAAGATGTGTTTGTGTTTGAGGAGTTTCTTTCCTCTTGTTTGTTCACTGAAAAGTTTTTTGAAGCATGTCATCCGTTTGTGATCTCTCTTTGTGATCTCTTTCTCTCTATCTCTCTCTCTATCTCTCTGTCACGCTGCTGCACTTCTGTTTGCTTGAATTATACATATGAAGTTTCATTCCAGAAAATATCTTTAGAAAATATCTTATCTATATTTCGTTACTGAACATTTCAAAAAAATCCAAGTGATTAAAATGACGCAAAGGGTTAAAGACGGATACTAACTTAATACCCCCATACTGAGGGTGGGGGGTCATATTTTTCAAATGGTGGAAATATCATTGTGAAATAATTCATTATTATGTTATAAATATATCCTAACATAATGTCAACTGAAGACCCTCCACAAACACACACCTCTCTGACGGGCTTGTCTCTGTGTCAGGTGGACTTTGCCTTCACCGTGTGGCAGAGTTTCCCGGAGCGTCTCGTGGGCTATCCGGCCCGCAGTCACTTCTGGGACAGCAACAAGGAGCGCTGGGGATACACGTCCAAGTGGACCAACGACTACTCCATGGTGCTGACTGGTGCCGCCATCTACCACAGGTACACTGCTCTTCTCGTCTCGTCTCCTCTATTTTCCTTCTTCTTCGCTCGGGAAAAATAAATGTTCTCCCCGCCCCAACAGAAGTAAAAAACCGTTGCCGAAGTGGCTAGAGCATCAGTCAGTTTAAGTCGACATGAAATCAAAACACAAAGCATGATGTTTAAAACAAAATGGTTTGTCTGTGTAACGCAGTGCTCAGTGCATCTCTTTTCCGCCGTTATCTTTGATGCTCTTGACTCTTGTTCTGTTCTATGGAGGGGGGGGGGGCACAGCTCTGTTCCGGTCTCTTCTCCAGTGGTCAGTCATCTTTCTTTTAATGCAACGCTTCGACGCGCTGATCTGTAGATCATGAAGGTAAGCGTGATGTTCGGAAAAGCGCAACCCCCCCCCCCCCCCCCCCCCCCCCACCCAAAAAAATGTCAATTTGTCCGCTACACGCTGTTCCACAGTTCCTCCATTTAGTTGTAGCAAGGCCCTGTCAGCTCTAATACGACTTCAGGCAGCTGTGATGGGAGCAGTCCATTTAAGCTAAAGTCAGCCAATCACTCCAGCCAGAAGCTCAATCACTTTCAATAAGTCAACCGTTCAATCCATCCAGGGAACCTGGGTAATCAGTGCGTCGCTCCATAGCTCTCTCCGCGGGGTGTTAGCTGTGAACTTAGAGGTGTCTGGAAATTGGGTTACATTTAAACGGGAGTTGTCGGCGGCGTTCTCTGAGCAGACGCCCTGATGGACCCGTCGACGTCGGGCTGTCGTGAGGGTTCAGCCGGTGACCTGAAGCCACCCGGCTCCACTGACGGCCAGATCAGAGTCTTGTTTACTGAAAAAAGTCAATCAAGTGAGAAGTAGGGTCATTTTCCCATTGACTTCCATGCAATCAGACTTATTTTTGCGGCCGGTGGCGTCGCCCCCTGCAGGCCAGTAGAAAGCATGCAGTTTTAAGACACTTCCGCGTTGGCTTCACTTTTTCCCCTCGACTTCTTCTCTCACTCTGCCCCCCCCCCTTCTTCCCTTATTTACTGTCGGCGCCCTCTATCCCTTCCTCCAGGTACTACCACTACTTGTACACCAACTTCCTGCCCGGCAGTCTGAAGAGCATGGTGGACCAGCTGGCCAACTGCGAGGACATCCTGATGAACTTCCTGGTCTCCGCCGTCACCAAGCTGCCGCCCATCAAGGTCACCCAGAAGAAGCAGTACAAGGAGACCATGATGGGGCAGGTAGGGTTGAGCAAAGTGGAATGTTCTGCAGAGCGAGTATCCGAGACCTCCTCCATACCTGGATCAGGCTTTGGTGTGTAGATCAGTGATTCCCAACCAGGGGCAGGTGTACCTCTCGGTGTACTCGAGCTGCTGCAATGCAGGCCAGGGTACATTGAAACATTGGGGATTAGCCTACCATTTATTTCCAAAATGATTTAAAAAAAAATCATTTCATAAGCCACGATTAGTTCCCCCCCGGCAGGTGTCAACTGTTCATGCATGTTAAACCTGCGCGCCATCGCAAAATGTAAAATACACGTATTGGCATGGCAAAATAGCTCAAAGGCTAATTAGACAAAAAAGGTTGGGAACCACTGGTGTGTAGATGACCGTCGTCGGTGTGTTGGCGGCGTTCCTTAGAAGAGTTTGCTACTCCGGTCCTAAGTGGGATTTCTGCCAGTTGAGAAAATGGAAACCTATTCTTCCAAAATGAAAATGCATGAAAAGACACAGTCATTACAGGATGTGATTGAACTATTACAGTCGCTATCTTACGGCCTCGGGCACAAAGAAGCCATATTGGGTAATCCATGTTGATTTTGTCCTCCCCTTTCATGTTTCAGACAATAGTTTTTTTCTTTCCATTTCCCCGTGTGTCACACAGCCTTTAAGATGGAATCAGACTCTTGTTGCGTCATACGCAGCAAGATGAATGATTCTCTTCAAATTCTTTGGGGCAGCGCGTCGGTAAACAGGAAGTCACTTCCAATGGAGAGATAGAAGCACGTCAGTCCAGCTGAGGCCTCTCATCATCGCATCGCCCATCAAATAGAATGTGACGGAGCTGATGATTCATTGAGAGACGGGGCAAAATGATTAACGTCAATCTTGATTCTTTAATGGGTTTTTCTTGTCATGGCGTCTCTCGCAGTCGCGATTCAGCCAAAGATTTATAGAGATGATCATTATTAACGTCAATCTTCCTCATCTAATGTCATCACAGCGTCTGTCCCCTGATCTACAGCCCTAACACTGTCTGTCCTCTTCTGTCCCCTCCTCCTCCTCCTCCTCCTCCTCCTCCTCCTGCAGTCGTCGAGAGCGTCGCGCTGGGCCGACCCGGACCACTTCGCCCAGCGGCAGACCTGCATGAACAAGTTCGCCAGCTGGTTTGGCGCCATGCCGCTGGTCCACTCCCAGATGCGGCTGGACCCCGTGCTGTTCAAGGACCAGGTCTCCATCCTCCGCAAGAAATACAGGGACATCGAGAGGCTCTGACAGGACCGACGCCCCCTGGGGGGAGACCCCGCGCAGGGGGAGGCGCGCGAGAGAGACTCGGCGGAGAGCCGAAAGAGCGGTAGGACTACAGCAGGATGGATAGGGGGCGCTACTGCTGCTCTGTCTTCCTCCGCTCAGCACATTGCCAATGACCACAGCGCCGCCGCTGCCAGGACTTGACGTGGGGGCAGGGACAACGAGGACGCGAGCAGATGGCGTCTGGATATGAGAAACACAAACACACAGTACAAACACACAGTACAAACACACAGTACAAACACACAGTACAAACACACAGTACAAACACACAGTACAAACACACAGTACAAACACAGACGGACAAAGAGAAAGTACACAAACTGATGGACATGCCAAACAGTACTGCATGTTCGCAAACGTGCAAACGCGCCGAACACACTACTGACGACGAGAACTCTTGGATAGAATATTTTTTTGTATGAATGCCACAAAACGAACAAAGGATCAGGTTGACTTTCCTGCTCTCTCGGCACACGTGCAGGACGGTAGAAGAGGGAAGGTGTCCGCGATCGCAAAACCCACCTGGCAAACCCCGCCCACCCCGCCACGAGCCCCGCCCACCCCGCCACCAGTCCCATTCCTAACCCCGCCCACTCCCATTCCCACTGGTCTGGCTGCCCCGCCCACACCCACTGCACACACGCCCCCCCCCAAACCCTGTGACCCCCCAGCCGGCATCAGGACCTGCTACTGGACTCACTACCAGCCCCTGCTTTACACCCTGGGAAACCCTGTTCTTAAGTTGATTTGATTTCTGTACAAATCAGCCGTCTCTCATCATCATTACTGATGAAATCGAGAGGTCTGGAATCAGAACATCGCCATTTTTTATGTGTTTTTAATTCAGAGAGGTTCAACATTGTCCAACCTATGATTTCCATGGGCCTGATATGGTTTGCATAGCAAAGCCCCCTCCCCCGCTGTCCTCCCCCGCTGTCCTTCCCCCGCTGCTGTTTCCTGAGGTTCTCAGCCTTCAACACACATCCTTGAGCCCGTTCCAAAACATCCTGACTGTCTGTCTGTGGCTCGTTCCTTGATGTGCTGATAATGGCTCTCTCATAATGGTCTATCTGGTCCCCGGTTATCACGAAGATCAGTTACTAAAACATCTCCTTTCACAGCCCATTTTCCTCTCATACTCTCATACTCTCCACATCAGTTGTACTTTTCTTCTCTCATCTTTTCTTTTGCTTTCATCTTTTATTTCACCCCTTCAAACTTTGTACTTTCACTCATCTGTGTGTGTGTGTGTGTGTGTGTGTGTGTGCGTGCGTGTGTGCGCGCGTGCGTGTGCATGTGTGTGTGTATAGAGCCTTGAAATGTTGGCTCATCCAACCATAAGCTGAAACGGAGTACATTTCCCCTCCGTTGGAATGAGCGAAATGAACATTTCTGGATGAAATGGAGCAGAACGTTGCATTTCTAACCCAGACCCGTTTGGCCCATTTCTTCCTCCGGCACGGCCCGGGAGCGCTCTCCTCGCGGGAATAAATGGAATAAAACTTAGGCCATAACGGGTCTTTAGTGACCGCCGTCATTTCACAGGAGCGCTCGTAGAGACGTTTTAATGTCCAACGCATCGGTGCCATACTCTGACATTAAGGTCCTGCCTTTAAAATCGCTTATTGCACAATATGTTGCTTCGTGTCAATTTGGGATTGCCTCGACCAGGGGTTTTCAAAGTCTGAGACTGTGGGCCTCCCCCAAAGACAAAGCTTGGAAAAAGGTGCTCCCCTCTCGCTCAATTCCTGGATGCCTATTGGATCATGATTATGTTATTTGATCCCATAGACACTCAACATTTGAGCCAAGATAGCCTGATGTTGCTGTTTGACATACTTCAGAGTACACCAGGTACAGTACAAAAAAAGCTTGTTTATGACTCTGAAAGTGGGGAAAACAGTCAAATTCCCCAAAACTACTCTATACTGTACTATCTCTTTAACCAAATCACACACATTTAGGCTATTCTATGTGATCTCATTTTGATAACTAATGTCATATTTTTTTTGACTTCCATTCACTGAGCCTCCCCTGAAACTGCTTGGAGCTTGGAGCCCCCCCCTGGGGAGGGCCGCCTCACACTTTGAAAACCCCTGGCCTTGAGGAAATGCCCGGTTGAAATATTCTAGTCATCACTCCCCTCCCTCCCTCCCTCCCTCCCTCCCTCCTTCCCTCCCTCCCTCCCTCCCTCCCTCCCCCGATCGTGTTATTTCCCCTCTTCTTCTTCTGTGATACATCCCAAGGCCTGGTAGCCATTAAATTGACAAAAGGTTTTCCCCCCCGTTTGTCAGGCGGAGATACGTTTACGTTTGGGCTTCAATTAGGTAAAGCGATTTCATTTGGAGCGCCGTTTCATTCCCAGTGGACAAATAGTTGACGAAACACTCTAACATTATGAGCCATCGTGTTGTGAAAGCGGCGACCCGCAGCCGTGACCTGCTAGCTAATGCTGGCCTTGGGAAGACAGCTAACCCCCTCCCCTCCACTCCCCCTCTCAACCCCCGCCTGGGCCTGGTCACTGCTGATGGACGGTGGCCATCCTTAGCTATTACCCCCCCCCCCCCCCCCTGCCTCCCCCGGTGGCCATTCTCAGCTATTACTCCCCCCACCATCCCCCCTCTGCCTCCCCCTCACAACACCGTTGTATTAACATTATTGTCGCGGCAGGACATGACTACAAATGGCCCTGACATTTCACACCTTAAACGGACCGTAGCGCTATTGGTCAAAGAGATCGTAGTGGAAAAATAAGCGGCTATCTTTGTCCTCCGGTCGATCCGTTTCAAAGAAAATGGCCGGCTTATGGGCGAACTGTCCCGCGCGGTCATTATTAGGCCTTCGTGCAGCACGGACGGGTCCACTCAGACTTTTTTTTAGTCCGCAGACACTTGAACGAAAGCAGCTTTTAGTGGCCTTTCTGTCTTCATCACCATTTTTTATTTTCAACGTGGTCCTTTGCATCTCACTCACGGTCTGTTTACTTTTTAAGTTTTCATTGTTTTTTTGTTTTTTTTATCATATCAAAAGGGTTTTATGTCAAATAAGTTGTAGGCCTTTTACAATGTCAAGAAGTCTGAGACGTTAATTCTTTTAAAGACATATCCAAACACTTACTGCTAACAGCGCAGTTACTCTCAGTCCAAGTAACTGCGTGTCATGTAAAAGCTGGCAGGCCTATAACGTTTCTGTTCTGCCCCCCCCCCTCACTAACTACATGTTTTGAATATCCTGTTTGTATTTACTTTGCGCTGGCAGGACTTTAAGTTTGGAGTGTGATTTGTTTGGCCCGGAGAGATGATTTATGCTGTGTTGTTTTGATGTGGCGTCGCTGTGAGCCGCACGTCTCTCGGCAGACAGCGTTTATCTACACGGATTCCGGGAGGAAAGGAAAAGCCTCCTCACTTGGTCTGCATCTGGTCCACATTTCATGTTTCAGAAAACCATATTGTTTGAATCCATATCGAGCCTTTTGTATCTGTGCTTGTTTGATCATCTCAAGAGAGCCCCCTTCCCCCCCTCCCCCCTCCCTCCCTCCCCAGCCTTGTGACTATCTATTCCCGCTCAAAACGCCAAGACATTTCAAGACCCCGCGACTCTCAGCATTGTACATAAACGTATATTTATTTTCACAAAACTAGACTGTGTACAGTTTGAGACGACATGGCGTGAAGAAAAAGAAAAAAAAAACGTAGGAATGATGCTGCATCGCCGAGGGGGGAGAGTCTATATGGTATTTATTCCGTTTATTTCCTACAAGCTGTGCACATTTATCCACACAGATGCCAATACGCTGCTCCTATTACTTTTCACCCCGCGTTGGTTTTTCCACGAAAAACATCTATCACGCTCTCACAGCCCCTCTCGTACGGAGCTCCCCCCCCCCCCCCCCCGAGAGAGACACACAACATTTGCAGAGTCAACGCGGAGTTTAACTCTCGACTCCCCCACAAAGCGGAGATGACATAGGCCGATGGATCGGGAATTGGATTGGGCCTCGCCATCTTGGCTCTCTATGGGAGTCAAATTGCAAAGCCCCGGCGAGGACGATGCCAACTGAAACGTGGAAAATAATAAGCAGCTGGGTCCCTGAAACCAGATGGAAGCGTTTTCAGAGTGTGTGCTGTAACATCTCCCCCCCCCCCCCCCCCCCCCTCCCTCATGCATGCTATAATCGCTCCGAGCCTGTGACAGTTGCGTTTTAAATCTTTCACGGTGTGGTTTCAGGTCGGATCGCTTTCGCGTCAGAAGCTGCTCCATCTTTCAGTTGGTATACGCTCTTTATATTATCGAGTCCAGACTTGCTCTGAATGTGTTGGATCAGCTAAAAATGCCCCCCATGCCCCTTCTTTGATCCAGAGAAATTTATGCAAATGATCGTTGTATGCTCCTCCTATGCTCGACACAGATGGAAGAAGGTTGACCTATGTTGCGCCAGGCAGATTTGGTGTTTATAGCCGTGGCAGTGTGTATGTGCTGGATACCTGTCTGTCCTTGAGTTGTGCCTTTTATCAACATTTGAGTTGTTGACACGCTAGCACTGTCTGTCATAGACTAGCACTGTCTGTCATAGACTAGCACTGTCTGTCATAGACTAGCACTGTCTGTCATAGACTTGTTATTACCAAAAGACGGGCAGCCATTGTGGCATACTGCGGGGTCGTCGCCCCGCCATCATACACTGGATGAGTCACAGCTTCCATTCTGTTGTAACGCCCTGTTTCCATCGCTGTGTTTTTGGACACTGTTGCTACGACGACGACGATGCATGACCACTTCCTGTTGGGGATTATTTATCAGCGATTGGCTGCGTCGCGCAACCAGTCGACAGGCGTGTCTGTCGATCACTAAGGGACTTTCTCATTTGTGCTCGGTCAAGCCCAGCTGTCCTGATGCCTTCTCCTCCCCCCCTACCTTGTAATTAACAGAAGACTTTTATAGAGGTCACAAATGAAATAGAAAAATGCCAATTTTGTAAGAATGATTTATAAAAAAAAAAAAGAAGAAGAATAAACTCATATTTGATATCTGCCTCTCTGTGTGTCCTCTGTTCATGGGATGGGACTTCTACCACAACAGGCATAGTTATTGTGTGTAGTGAAAATGTTTAGTAGTGTTTTCATTTAATGCTGATATGCCCCAGTAGCATTTTTTTTTTTTAACAATATTTTTTATTCAGTTTCACATTTTTCTCCCCACATATATTACACATACAGACAGACAATAGTAATCAAATTCACATACTACATAATTATATTAAGAAGACAAAACTAAACTAAGCAAAACAATAATAAATAAATAAAACAAAACGAAACAAAGACAAAAAAAATAAAAATAGAAATAAAATAAAAAAAACAAAAAACAATGCACATCAACGAGCTAGAAATGATCCCCAGTAGCATTGTTAATATTTTTTTTGCTCAGTCTTGCCTCTATGGGCGAACTACCTCCTCCCTTCCTCTGTGACCTGGAAACTGATGTTTATGTCTCCTTCTCCAGGAAGTCTGTTTAAAAAAAATGGGGGGGGGGCTGACTTCACCGATGATGCCCAGAACGACATTGACAAAAGTTGGAAAAAACATAAGTGTAAGAGTGTAAGGAATTGTGATATGTAATGGGTTTCATGTAATTCCAATATCGCACAAAAACAATGTTGGAAAATTGGGCCCCACTAAGAAAATGTATTCACTAATGCATAAAAACTTTGGCTGAGGTCTGTTGTGGGCTTGGGCTGCCTCAGTTAAGAAGACAGGGCCACTTCATCAACAGCAGACATCCATTTTTGATAATGGAGGAACAAATCAAGTGTACCAAATGGCCCCAAACCCCAAAACGCCTATAGAGAGCCCCAGGCATGACCTATTTTTGTAGTCGGAACGCAGAAGTCGCGGACTTCCGGGTTCTTCACCGTTGCCTATGGGATTTTTGAATGGGTTTTTGGTGCGATGCTTCAAATAAGGTCTGTGGGCAACGCAAGCTTAATCAAACGCGAACCAGTGTTCAGCGGGATAATCTTCACACATGAGGACCACTTTCATGAGTTTTGAAGCGTAAATGCGAGCCATAGAAGTAAAAAGCTTGTGCTAAACTAATCCAGTGCCTATGCGACAGTGTCGCATAGGCTTCCCTGTCACGTCACCACTCAACCTGGAGTGTTGTTGATATGTGCACTGCTGTGCACTGATTACCCCGGGCTGAACCAGGTGAGGAAAGCGATTTCTTTTTTCCGGACAAAAGAAAAAAGAAAAGATAAAAGATTGAATGAGAATTGATCAAGGGTGATATAAAAACAGTGGCAATGCCCATTTACTCATTCTAACACAAGAGTGACATGTATTTTAATTGAAATATGTATCAGTATGTGGTGTTTGCCCAGCCCTTCATTGGGAAATGCAGCTTTATGGAGTGGGATCACGTGGAGATGGTCTTCAGAAACTTTGATGAGATTGACAGTAAGTAAACATTGTTTCAGATACATGGTGTAGTTGTGGAAAAGTGTGTGTGAGTTTGGAAGAGGAGTGCACCACTAGGTGGAGACATGCATCCATAGCAGTGTTGATTTCGTAGACGAAAACTATGAGGAAAAATGTTAGTCGACTACCTATTTTCACTGGTGAAAACTAGACTAAAAATGTCAGGGAGGGACGAATTGGGAAGAGATCCAATCAGAAGAGAAGAAGTTAAACATCTGTGTCTGTATTGCACATTCAAACCTTAAAACAATTCAAGAATAACAGATTAATATATATTTACAATAAGTTTGGCAATTCTAATGAATAGTTACGGTTTTCTTTGACTAAGATGAGATGAAAATACTTAGATACTTAGTTGACGAAAACTTGACTAAATAAAATCAGGATGAGGTTGACTAAATATGATAAGAACTTAAGAGAAAGTTGATTATAGCTCACTCAGATAAACATGTGAATGTTGTGTGATATGCAAAGGTTGTTGGTTCAATCCCAGCCTCAGGCAATTTCTTAAAAAGTACTCACATTATAAGCTGCAGCAGTGATCCTTCTTTATCATCACCAATATTTTGAACACTGATAGAAATAAGCTGATGAAGGAGACTAGTCAGTCCCTGACTCTAGCTCAACTCACTGGTCCAAATCTCACCTGTCTCACTCTTTATGCTCGGTGTTATTGTCAGTGTGAATATAGTGTGTAGAAATCAGAAGCTTAACTGCCAACAGCTCATAGCTCAGTCGGCTGAGCGGCTGTGTCACTGTCTTTGTCTGACAGGTAGACTGTTGGTTCGATTCCCGATGGAGGAGACATATTACAGCACTGCCCTGTCTTTAACATCACCAGCATAGCGCCTCCTACAGGCAGATAACACAGAGCAACATATACAGATCCACAGAAATGGACACTGTGGACAGACATGTCCTATACTGAGTCTAGAGCACTTTTTCATGCAGTTACTTTTACGCCTAGCGGCAGCAGTCCAACAAGTGCAACCGAACACAAAACATACTTCCGATGTCAGTAAAATTTCAGCTCTCTGTGGTTTTCTGTCTCATAACCCTCAGCTCATGTCTCTGCAGAGGTCAGGGGGGGAGAACATCCCCCCCCTTAGATCCAGGTAGTGCCAGCTGAACGGGATTAGAACCCACAACCTCTGGCCCCGGTGTCTCTGTGTGTATTATTCCTTCACACCACCAGCTGCCTAAGAATCGAACCCACAACCTCCAAACTGCTAGACAGCAATCCAACTCTCTGAGCTAGTGGGTCATAGTGATATATGATGCGAGTTTCTATTCGCCTTGCACAGAAAACCTTTTACTTTTATACTTGAGTACATTTCAGAGCCTGTACTTTTTTCCTTTTACTTGAGTAATTAAGTTGAATCAGTACTTCTGCTTTACCAGTCTTTTTTTTTACACAAATAACTGTACTTCTACTTAATCAGAGCAACAATGTGATTAAATTTGGAATGACAAGAAAAAATTACACGTCTGTGCAATAGGCTAAGTAGGCCTAAATAACTCAGATATAGGGTTTGCAATTGTAATGTTCCATATAATGAAGTATCTCATGCTTGTTGATTTAATGATTGTTTTGCACCTGCTGCTCACGTTTGAGATAGTTCTGGCTCGCCTGGAAAGAAGGTGGGAACAGCCGAGTAGCCTACAGTCAGCCAATCAGAGGCAGAGAGGGGCGGGTCATGCCTTCGCCTAGCCTTCGCCATCATGGGGAAAAAAATATTGCGTGAGGGAAAGAGAATTTCCGTGTTCGTCCTTTGAAGTGATGACGTTATTGACGTATAATATCCCCATCGACTCAACAGTGTAGTCTCATTTAGCCGTTTGCTAGCTAGCCGCCCTTTTAACGGCACGTAAAAGCTTAAAAACTCATAAAAGTGGTCCTCATGTGTGTGACACCAGAGGTTTAGCTCACGTTTAAGCAACCACCACCACCACCCCCAAAGATGAATCTAACTGACTGTACCTGAATGCAACGTGGGTCTCCTCTGGGTGAGAGACATTGCACAGAATGGGAGAGAGAGGGGAAAAAGTGTTGGCATTGCCGGAGTTAATGGGGGGGGCCAGGTTCCCCCAGTAGTAAAATAAATAAATAAAAAATAAAAAATGCTCACCATTTTAAATCTTATTACACTTCTAATTAATTAATATTAAAGCTGGCTGCTAGGCGTAAAGAGCTAGTGATGTTAATTTTCCATGGGGAATCGAACCAACACCCCACCTGTCATGTAGCGACAGAGACACAGCAACTCATCATGCTGAGCTATAAGCTGTTTGGAGTACACCTTCTGAATTCTACACACAGTGTTCACACTGACAACAACACAGAGCATAAAGAGTGAGATAGGTCAGGCCACAGAAGAACTTCCCATCGCAGAAGAGGCAAACAGACCAGAAGTTCTGCTCCCTCCCAAGTAGCCTCAAAATACCAGAATGCAATGCAGCCGGAGACACGGGAGTGTTTTGAGAGTGAGAGGGAAATGACTCACTTATCTTGAGTGGAAACACACTTGGCTATCACTACTGTCCTCTCCACCATCTTCATGCAACACCTTCACACTTCATGAGAAATTAGCTCCTGCAATGCACTGAACATCACAGATGTATGATATATGGCAGTGTATAAGAGTATGTGACAGGCTTTCTCCTGGAAGTGATAGAGGGCGCTGTAGGTTAGCTGAGGAGAGGACACCCCGACATGTGGATCAGATTGTTTGTGTGTGCACCGTCCTTGGCCCCATACAAGCGCCAGAACTGTAAACACACGATTGTATAGTCTACTGGAAATTTATTGGACCCAGTAATGTTGTTTCCTGTGAACTTTTATGATTGAAATGTCATCTATAGGCCTAGTGGATGAAGTTCAACTTGGTTACTAAGATTTGCATTTTGAGTAATTAGCATAATGATCTAATGAATTGCCAAAAACTGGAAATTAGCATAAAGTATGTAATAATTGGCTGAAACCAGGAAATAGCTAGGCCTATATTTTTGCTTTTAGTCAATTCTGAGAGTCAAGTCTATATTTGGAGGTTCAGAAAGAAGAAACCTGCCATAAAGAAGTCTATTTACTGTACCTATTTCTAAGTTGACTAAAAGCTGAAATAGCCATTTCCTGATTTTGTCAAGCACAAGCTTCAAAAGTCATACTGAGAGAAACACAACAGCAGTGCTTTGGTCAGTTCCTCCAGAGAGCTCGTGGATGTGCACAGAGCCCTGTAGCAGTTTTTTGTATATGTATTTGTTGAGGCAGCAAAAGTATTTGTATTTGAATAAAAGTGGAAAATATGCGTAACAACCCTGTTATTGTTTTTAGATATTAAAGTGATAAAAGAGATGTTCTTCAAAGGAGAGTTCCTACACTGGGTTTTGAACCCTAGTCTCCCAGACTACAGACAACTGCACTGACCACATAGCCACACAGAAAAAAGGACAGCATCCAGCAGAGATGCTCACAAGCCATTTTTTGCAAGTCTAAGTCAAGTCTCAAGTCTTTGGTCACAAGTCCCAGTCAAGTCTCAAGTCCCTATGGCTGAGCATTCTATCATCTGCTGCATGTCATCCGGTCTGCTTAGAACACTGCATAGCTAAAACTGGAGAATTCAAAGCATGTACTGTATTATCCTCACTCCTTATCTATTAGAATACAGTATCAGCAATGATTATAGATGACATTAGTAGACGTTACCTTCATATTAATGCACCAAAGGAATACAAAATAAAATTAAGAAAAATAAAGATTGTTCACAAGTCCCAAACTTTCAAGTCCAAGTCAAGTCTCAAGTCTTTGAGGACGAGTCTCAAGTCATTGTGTGTGTGACTTAAGTGTGACTCAAGTCTAAGTCCCCATCTCTGGCATCCAGTAGCGTTGCTTGGAGCAACTAGGCATATGTGAGAAATTCTGAGAATCCTTGCTCTCACTCATAGAACCTGGGTTGTAGGACAACCTAACATTTATCTCTATCACATTTATATCCCATAGAGATGAGCACAGTGCCTATCTCTATCACATCTATATCCCAGAGAGATAAACAGTGTATATGGTCTGGCCCACTGACTTAAAGATGGATGCAGTCTTATTATTTAAACAATCTTTGAGCAACAGGTACCAAAGGTTTGTGGCTTTGTGTTGTTATTGTTGTGGAGGAATCTTACAAATTGGACCTTGATGGTATGCAAACACATGGAAAAATGCCCATGGATTCTGTTACCATTAGCCTACATAAAACAATGTAAGATAAATCAAGGTCCCAATGATTGCAGTAGCTTTGAATCTGAAGTGACAATAAAGTCTTAAGACTCTTTAGTCTCAGCAGCTTCCAGGTGAGTTAATTAGCATAAGGAGACACTGCTGAACAAATGTTTTTTTCATCCTCATAGTGAGATCTGATGCTGCTTTAGTTTTTATGAATCAGATTTATGTCGATTTACAGCAGAAATGGGCGTTTTGTTGTTGATGTTAAAAGCAAGGAAAGAAAGGTGTAGCGCACAGTAGCAATAAGTGCGCAATTTAGTTTTTTTGTACAAACATTTATTGAACACTAATGTTATTGTCTACAGTGCACTTTTTTTTATCAACAATGTACACCGGTAATTTATCAGTGAATGTCTTGACTGATGTTACATTTTGAAATACTCTGTTTCTTTCATATAAACTGATCATCTCCATCTTCCAACCATCCTGAACAGCCTCCACTTCTCCTAAATCTCAAGGAGCTTCATGAGGCATCGATGCCTGATGCAACTTTTTAATAGCAATACAGTATTATGACAATACTGATGTTCATCTCAATTGAAATGCAGGATAATAACAAGATACAAGTAATTTGGTAATTTCTAATAATATCCCCAAATTTGTTTCATCTCATTTTAATAGACAATGATAATATTGAAATATTGTCCAGCCCAATATTAAATGGCCTCTGCTGTGTGGACTCTCATGTGTTGTATCAAGCTTGCTTTATGACCAAAGCGGTTACCACAGACTGAGCAATGAAATGGCTTCTCTCCTGTGTGGCCTCTCATGTGTTTTTTCAAGTGTTCTTTACGACCAAAACTGTTACCACAGACTGAACAATGAAATGGCTTCTCTCCTGTGTGAATTATCATGTGTTCATTCAAGTGTTCTTTACGACCAAAACTGTTACCACAGACTGAACAATGAAATGGCTTCTCTCCTGTGTGAATTCTCATGTGTTCATTCAAGCTTGCTTTATGACCAAAACTGTTACCACAGACTGAACAATGAAATGGCTTCTCTCCTGTGTGGCCTCTCATGTGTACGTTCAAGTGGTATTTACGACGAAAACTGTTACCACAGACTGAGCATTTAAATGCCTTCTCTCCTGTGTGGACTATCATGTGTTCTTTCCAGTGTCCTTTATGACTAAAACTGTTACCACAGACTGAACATTTAAATGGCTTCTCTCCTGTGTGGACTCTCATGTGTACTTTCAAGTTTCCTTTCCGACCAAAACTGTTACCACAAACTGAACAACTAAACTCTTTCTTCCCAAGAACTTCACCCTTTTTCTTTGTGTCTAAGAGAGACTGAGCTTCACCAGTTTCCGTCCAATCATCACTGTCTTCAGTCTCAGAAGAGTATGAAGTCTTGCCAGCAATGGCTGGTTCTGATACTCCACAATCGTCTCCATCAGCTTCTGTTTTCATCTGTTCAGTTGAGCTGCTCGCTAGAGGCTCTGCCTCCTCAGTTTGCCTTTGATGAAGCTGTAAGGACTGAGGTTTCTCTTCATCATCTTCACTCTTCACAGGGACAGTGTAGACAGTGAATGGGGACTGGGTGATATGGGCCTCCTCTCCCTCCTGACTGATCCAGAGTTCCTCCTGTTCCTCT
The DNA here is from genome assembly GCF_964638095.1 of Poromitra crassiceps. NCBI lineage: Eukaryota > Metazoa > Chordata > Actinopteri > Beryciformes > Melamphaidae > Poromitra > Poromitra crassiceps. Next base: position 43,784,955 of record NC_139643.1, on the reverse strand, counting down.
TTAATGTGTGGGGGCTCTTGGTCCTCCTGAAGCTGCTCTCCCAATTGACTGATCAAAAGTTCCTCCTGTTCCTCTTTGTATGTGGCCTCTGGGTCCTCTTGAAGCTGCTCTGCCTTCTGACTGGTACACAGTTCCTCCTGTTCCTCTTTAATATGTGGGGGCTCTTGGTCCTCCTGAAGTTCCTCTTTAGGGGTCTCTGGGCCCTCCTGGCCTAGACTGGGGCTCCACTCCTGCAGCTCAGGGGGAACTTCTTCTTTAATGACCAACAGCTGCTGGAAGTCTGGAGGTACGGCTACTCTGTGTAACCGCACTACAGGATTTAAAACAGTGTCCAACAGCTTTCCTTGTTGTTCGTTCTTTTTGGAACGAGAAGATTCTAGCCTGATATCAGACTGAATTGTTAACTTGTTACACTCCATCTCCTTCTTCAGAAGCAGTCAACTCAGTGGAGTGGGAAGATCTGATGGACTCTTGACTCAGACAAAGAAGCTTCCTCCTCGTACTCTACTATTTTCTTTCAAACAGTCCAATTATGCCAAACTATCTCTTCAACAGCCGCAGTTAGTCGCTAGTTCACCAACGCGGTCAGGTTTTGGACATTAGACATTTTCATACAGCGACAGAGAAACTTTTCCTCCTGAACGTTTTACTGAAAAATATTGTCCTTCAACGCTCCAATAAACGTTAGCTGCATTAGCTTCACAGCTAACTCCATTCACCTGAGTCCAGTGCTAAACGGAGCTCCTCGGCTCTAATTTATAATATTCGTGATAATATCATCACATAGGCCTACATAATCTTGTTGGTCGTTGGTCTCACGTAGACCCACCGTTGACGTCAGCAAGTTTCCAGCGACGGAGGACGACGGAACTTGCCAACACCATGGCGTATTAAAAGAACGGCCAACACATGTCACGGTAAGACCCAGAGTGCTTTGCTGCACCGAAGAAGGCCGAGCAGTCGAGCTCCGAGGGAGTCGGCTTCATGCACGCGCACTAGCCCTTTCCGGAACGCTGTATATTAAGATCATCCGACCTGAATCCAGCGTCCTTTGCCAGAAAAGCAGTCTGCGTTCACAAGTATCTCTCAAGCCAGAAAGAGGTCGTCCAAGAATGACGTGTCGCACCGAAATTTCAAACTCACCCACCGGGGGACAGTCTTGCGCGCTCGGAGACAGTCCGCATGTCTGGGAACGCCCATACCTCTAGGAACGCCCACAATAGACGCTGGGTTATAAGAGCACCTTAGCTGGCTCCAGAGCCGACTGTCCGCATGTCTGGGAACGCCCACAAAATGTTAAACGGCTGGCGCGCGAGTGGGGTAAAAGTAAAACCGCCGATATATCTCATGGGCTGACTCACCAAAAGACCGTGCTTTACAGCTAAATTCTAACTTTGCTGAATGGATAGAACGGGGGATTTACCCCACCCTGACCACGCCCCCAGCCAGCTAACCCAGCGTCTATTGTGGGCGTTCCTAGAGCCTGTATAGAGACAGTCCGCATGTCTGGGAATGCCCATACAGGTTCTAGGAACGCCCACAATAGATGCTGGGTTAGCCTGGGGGCGGGGTCAGGGTGGGGTAAATTCCCCCGTTCTATCCATTCAGCAAAGTTAGAATTTAGCTGATAGCCCAGCCCAGGCAGACATGATTTAACCACCGCAGTAAACGCACATCTGAGCAGACGTCTTGTGTTCTGCTCTAGAACCCCCAAACATGTAGTTTAGAGCCGCAGCACCGTCTTTTGGTGAGTCAGCCCATGAGATATATCGGCGGTTTTACCCCACTCGCGCACCAGCCGTTTAACATTTTGTGGGGGTTCCCAGACATGCGGACTGTCTCTATGGGCGTTCCCAGACATGCCGACTGTCTCTATAGTTGTAGGCTACTTGGTTATATAGCCTATACATCAGATTGATGTTGATTTACAGCAGAAATGTAAACACATTTTAGCCTGGATTTTCCTGTGGGTGAGAGAAGTGTGAAGTTTCTGGACATCACAAACATGGACTAGACTCTTAGATCACCTTTCTCAGTTAACTAGAAGCTAAATTACAGCCATTTCCTGTTTTTGGCGATTAATTATCTCATTATGCTAATTAGGATACCAAGCTTCATCTCATCTGCTATAGATTACTTTTTAATCATAAAGTTCATAGGAAACAACATTGCTGGGTTTCATATGGCCTTATCGGGGTTTGCAGTAGTAGACTATTGCGTGTTTCCACTCGCTTTATTTTCTATTTAATTTTCCAGTCCAGACAAGAGTACACATGGACAAATAACCTTGACCTCTGCCACAGCTGAATGAGAACACATTCCATTTGTACAGTAATAATAGCCCCTCAATGCGTTTGCCCTCGGAGATGTAATAACCAGGCCCGTATTAGATCACTGAGGAGATGTAATAACCAGCCTGTATTAGACCACTGAGGAGATGTAATAACCAGCCTGTATTAGACCACTGAGGAGATGTAATAACCAGCCTGTATTAGACCACTGAGGAGATGTAATATAACCAGCCTGTATTAGACCACTGAGATGTAATAACCAGGCCTGTATTAGACCACTGAGATGTAATATAACCAGCCTGTATTAGACCACTGAGGAGATGTAATAACCAGCCTGTATTAGACCACTGAGGAGATGTAATAACCAGGCCTGTATTAGACCACTGAGGAGATGTAATAACCAGGCCTGTATTAGACCACTGAGGAGATGTAATAACCAGCCTGTATTAGACCACTGAGGAGATGTAATAACCAGCCTGTATTAGACCACTGAGGAGATGTAATAACCAGGCCTGTATTAGACCACTGAGGAGATGTAATAACCAGCCTGTATTAGACCACTGAGGAGATGTAATAACCAGCCTGTATTAGACCACTGAGGAGATGTAATAACCAGCCTGTATTAGACCACTGAGGAGATGTAATAACCAGCCTGTATTAGACCACTGAGGAGATGTAATAACCAGGCCTGTATTAGACCACTGAGGAGATGTAATAACCAGCCTGTATTAGACCACAGAGATGTAATAACCAGCCTGTATTAGACCACTGAGGAGATGTAATAACCAGCCTGTATTAGACCACTGAGATGTAATAACCAGCCTGTATTAGACCACTGAGGAGATGTAATAACCAGCCTGTATTAGACCACTGAGGAGATGTAATAACCAGCCTGTATTAGACCACTGAGATGTAATAACCAGCCTGTATTAGACCACTGAGGAGATGTAATAACCAGGCCTGTATTAGACCACTGAGATGTAATAACCAGGCCTGTATTAGACCACTGAGGAGATGTAATAACCAGGCCTGTATTAGACCACTGAGATGTAATAACCAGGCCTGTATTAGACCACTGAGGAGATGTAATAACCAGCCTGTATTAGACCACTGAGGAGATGTAATAACCAGGCCTGTATTAGACCACTGAGGAGATGTAATAACCAGGCCTGTATTAGACCACTGAGATGTAATAACCAGGCCTGTATTAGACCACTGAGGAGATGTAATAACCAGGCCTGTATTAGACCACTGAGATGTAATAACCAGGCCTGTATTAGACCACTGAGATGTAATAACCAGGCCTGTATTAGACCACTGAGGAGATGTAATAACCAGGCCTGTATTAGACCACTGAGATGTAATATAACCAGCCTGTATTAGACCACTGAGGAGATGTAATAACCAGCCTGTATTAGACCACTGAGGAGATGTAATAACCAGCTTGTATTAGACCACTGAGGAGATGTCATAACCAGGCCTGTATTAGACCACTGAGGAGATGTAATAACCAGGCCTGTATTAGACCACTGAGGAGATGTAATAACCAGCCTGTATTAGACGACTGAGATGTAATATAACCAGCCTGTATTAGACCACTGAGGAGATGTAATAACCAGCTTGTATTAGACCACTGAAGAGATGTAATAACCAGCCTGTATTAGACCACTGAGGAGATGTAATAACCAGCTTGTATTAGACCACTGAGGAGATGTAATAACCAGCCTGTATTAGACCACTGAGGAGATGTAATAACCAGCTTGTATTAGACCACTGAGGAGATGTAATAACCAGGCCTGTATTAGACCACTGAGATGTAATATAACCAGCCTGTATTAGAGCACTGAGGAGATGTAATAACCAGCTTGTATTAGACCACTGAGGAGATGTAATAACCAGCCTGTATTAGACCACTGAGATGTAATATAACCAGCCTGTATTAGACCACTGAGGAGATGTAATAACCAGGCCTGTATTAGACCACTGAAGAGATGTAATAACCAGCCTGTATTAGACCACTGAGATGTAATATAACCAGCCTGTATTAGACCACTGAGGAGATGTAATAACCAGCCTGTATTAGACCACTGAGATGTAATAACCAGGCCTGTATTAGACCACTGAGGAGATGTAATAACCAGCCTGTATTAGACCACTGAGGAGATGTAATAACCAGCCTGTATTAGACCACTGAGGAGATGTAATAACCAGCCTGTATTAGACCACTGAGATGTAATAACCAGGCCTGTATTAGACCACTGAGGAGATGTCATAACCAGGCCTGTATTAGACCACTGAGGAGATATAATAACCAGGCCTGTATTAGACCACTGAGGAGATGTAATAACCAGCCTGTATTAGACCACTGAGGAGATGTAATAACCAGGCCTGTATTAGACCACTGAGATGTAATATAACCAGCCTGTATTAGACCACTGAGGAGATGTAATAACCAGCCTGTATTAGACCACTGAGGAGATGTAATAACCAGGCCTGTATTAGACCACTGAGATGTAATATAACCAGCCTGTATTAGACCACTGAGGAGATGTAATAACCAGCCTGTATTAGACCACTGAGGAGATGTAATAACCAGCCTGTATTAGACCACTGAGGAGATGTAATAACCAGCCTGTATTAGACCACTGAGGAGATGTAATAACCAGCCTGTATTAGACCACTGAGGAGATGTCATAACCAGGCCTGTATTAGACCACTGAGATGTAATATAACCAGCCTGTATTAGACCACTGAGGAGATGTAATAACCAGCCTGTATTAGACCACTGAGGAGATGTAATAACCAGCCTGTATTAGACCACTGAGGAGATGTAATAACCAGCCTGTATTAGACCACTGAGGAGATGTAATAACCAGCCTGTATTAGACCACTGAGATGTAATATAACCAGCCTGTATTAGACCACTGAGGAGATGTAATAACCAGCCTGTATTAGACCACTGAGGAGATGTAATAACCAGGCCTGTATTAGACCACAGAGGAGATGTAATAACCAGGCATGTATTAGACCACTGAGGAGATGTAATAACCAGGCCTGTATTAGACCACTGAGGAGATGTAATAACCAGGCCTGTATTAGACCACTGAGGAGATGTAATAACCAGGCCTGTATTAGACCACTGAGGAGATGTAATAACCAGGCCTGTATTAGACCACTGAGGAGATGTCATAACCAGGCCTGTATTAGACAACTGAGGAGATGTAATAACCAGCCTGTATTAGACCACTGAGGAGATGTAATAACCAGCCTGTATTAGACCACTGAGGAGATGTAATAACCAGCCTGTATTAGACCACTGAGGAGATGTAATAACCAGCCTGTATTAGACCACAGAGGAGATGTAATAACCAGGCATGTATTAGACCACTGAGGAGATGTAATAACCAGGCCTGTATTAGACCACTGAGGAGATGTAATAACCAGCCTGTATTAGACCACTGAGGAGATGTAATAACCAGCCTGTATTAGACCACTGAGGAGATGTAATAACCAGGCCTGTATTAGACCACTGAGGAGATGTCATAACCAGGCCTGTATTAGACAACTGAGGAGATGTAATAACCAGGCCTGTATTAGACCACTGAGGAGGGCTGTATTAGTCACTACACTACTCAAGGCATTGATTTTTTATTTTGTACTCTGCTGAAAGCATCCGTCCTTCTGCGTCTCCCTGAGGACAATAGCCTCATAACACATCTTGGATACGACCCCGGCTTCGCTCTGAATTATTAAACGCATCCATAAGACACACTGATACTCTCGTGCCTATATGTGCGGCCCGACAGTGGGTCTGTACAGTATACAGTATATGTGTGTGTGTGTGTGTGTGTGTATTTATAATTGTGTGTGCGCATGTACTGTGTTTATCTTGTGCTGTGTTTGTGAAAATCCAATTTCTTCTCTCTCTCTCTCTCTCTTGTCTCATCTATAAATGCTTTTTAAAGATCCAAAACGCCCAGAGAGACCAAAGACTAGACTATAGACTCCCCTCACTTGAACTGGCTGTCCTCCTATAAACACACGGTGACACACACACACACGGTGACACACACACACACACACACACACACACACACACACACACACACACACACACACACACACACAGGTAAATGTATGGGGGAAAAAACAGCAACAAAACGGCATTGACAATCACAGCAGGATGTATATAGTTCAGCAGAAGTCCCATGGTTAACAAGGCATCGCGATGACACGTCGCGTCCACTGGGAGCAGAGAACTGACGGCTTCACACATCAAAGCACTGTACCAAAAAGCGAAAGACATACAACGTAATAAAAAGGATTTTTACCACAGCCTTCTCATTAAAGTCTTTTTAGGAACATATAAAAACAGTATGTTTTGACATTTTGGACTTTGATTGTAACAAATATCTTAATAGGATATAAGGATTAAATAGAATATAATCGATGTGTCTCTACAGGCATAAACTCTATGAAGAGCGAGTATCTACGAATACATACAACATCATATATCAGCTCTTCGGATGAACTCAAAAGGCATGATGCCTGAAATGCTAGACAAGACAGAATACTTTCTGTCGCCGCCCATACTTTTTTGTCATGAGCACCCCCCCCCCCCCCCCACACACACACACACACACACACATAACACCCCCCCCCTCGTCTTCAGGGAGGGGGGGGGGGTCATATTGCCAAAGCCCCCATTTCCTCTGTAAAGTGCAGCCTCAGCCAGCCTGTGGAACCCTGTCACACTGTCCAGTTAATGACCATTTCTTCCTGCCAATTGTTCTCGCTAAGAGAGAGAAAGAGAGAGAGAGAGAGAGAGAGAGTGTGTGTGTGTGTGTGTGTGTGTGTGTGTGTGTGTGTGTGCGTGTGCGCGTGTGTGCGTGTGTGTGTGTGTGGTTCAGCTCCTGACGGCCAGCATGGAGTTGATCTCCCAGATGAGGTTGCGGAGCTGGTCCATGATCTGTTTCAGTTGCTGGTTCTTCTGCTTCAGCTTCTGCGATGACAACAACAAAAACAACAACAAAAACGAGATGTCAAAACAAGCGACTACTGTTAGTATCAATGTCAGAGGGGCCCCCCGGCACCCGAAAGTAACACACTTGTTTTCCTAGGAAAGAATGAAACGAGACCCTGTTTAATAGGGGGACACAAATCATTCCTGCCTATTACAGTTACACAGGGTACAGTATTAAAAAAGTGGCCACAGTGGCAGATTTGAGAAATTACGATACTACACCAGTAAACACGTGTTTTAATATCTGCGCATAAAATTCACACGTACGCCATAAATCCTTGTAAAATATATTTGATTTAACCACAGAATAAGTTTGTCCCACATTTACGGCAAGAAAAACAGATTCCAAGTGACTTGAGATATGCTCCCTCTTTAATGACTGTGCCGTTTTGCTGCTGCGATGGAAAACAGACCAGGAAATTCTGCCCAGCAGGAGGTTTCCTGTGGAGGACACATTTGGAGGTTCAATTTCCCTCCTAACAAAATAGGTTTCACTGGAAATTCAAATTGTATTCAAACAATATCAGCATCATTTCACGGTACTTTATGGTTCTGCCCCCCCTGCTTTTCTTCTTTGTTAGTTTAGTGTTGTCTGTGAATGGGAATCGTGATGCTTGCTCAGAAGAGGGGATGTAACGGTACACTCAACTCACAATTCCATACGATTCACGATGCTGAGTTCACAATTATGATTCCCCCCCCCCTTTTTTTTTACAAAATGAGATTGCAGACAAATTATGACTGAAAAAGATACCTTTCATTATTTCTTAGACACAACCCATAAAATACTGTATTTTTTCCGTATCTTTTCTTTATCAAATTAAAGAATCCCTCTTTATTTAAAGTAGGGTATATACCTGCAAAAACACAAACTTTGTAATGAATTTCATTTTTTGTAAAAGAAAAACTGGGGGGGAAAAGCATTGCGATTCATTTTTCATCACACCCATTTGAAACGTCACACATTTGTATCGATTTTGTAACGGTCTCGCGACGTACTGTTACATCCCTAGTGGTGGTTATATTATTGTTTCAGATTATTGTTATTTTAACGCTTTAGTGCTGTTTGAGAATGGGAATTGTCATGCTTGGGCTTGCATCAGAAGCAAAGTCAAGATCCTTCTGGTTCTGCCCTTCGCTAATGGGATTCTGGGCCAAAATATTTGACTGGTACTCGAAGGCCTACAAAATAACCCTTCAGAACTCAGAACTCGCCATCTTCGGCTGCTCGGAGTCCTTTCTGAACTTCCCTACAGCTGTGCAGCAGTCTCTGATGCAGGGGGCAACTGTTGCCAAGAAACTCATCCTGAAGGAATGGAAATCCCCCTCTTCACCTTCTGTTCAAATGTGGTGTGTGACGGACATGACCTCGGTTATACGGATGGAGAGACTTAGGTTCCTGAGGACCAACTCACTCAAAAAATTATCTGCCATCTGGGACCCGTTCCTGGCCTGGAGGTTAGGGGTGACAGGTGACTCGCCCGGCTGGTCGCTCGTGGACCCCTTGCGTGGGATCCCTTGGACAATATCTCGTATAAGTACATAAGCACCTTAAGCAGCTTGTAGCACCACGTTGTAATGTTGAATGTTGATCATGTTTTTGTTTTTGTTTTGTTTTTTCTCTGTCCGAGCCTGTTCGTGTGTTTTGTTTGTGTACTGTTAAGAAAAATTGAAAGCAGCTACGAGCAAGATTTTTTATTGTTATTAAACAGTCTAAATGTAATATTGATGCATCACATCTTACCTATAATAGTAGCTGAGACCAAAGCTGTGTGAATCGGAGATTGCTCTCTTGATCATTATAGAGTCTGTGTCTGTCTGCCGGCAGGCCGGATAAACCCGGAAGTGAAATGAAACGGTTTACGGCAGCTGCCTGCCTTCAACCGTTTCGCTCTGCCTAGCAACAGACCGTAAACACGGAGAACGCCATGCAGGGGCTTGCTACTCTCGCGAACATCTCTCGTTATATTCTAACAGTTTGTTTGGAAGTTATTTTGTTATTTTGTGGTTATGGCCGAAGTGGCTGCCGCAAACCGTTTCATTTCACTTCCTGATCTGCCACGGCCGCAGACAGACTAATCGTCAAGACAACAATGGCCGATTCACTCGGGGTTCAAGCGAGACTACTCGGCGTTGGTCTCGTCTACTATTAGAGGTAAAATGTGATGCATCGATATTACATTTAGACTGTTTAATAACAATCGAAAATCTTGCTCGTAGCTGCTTTAAAATAAAATATTGAAAAAAGAAGAAGCAAAGTCAAGATATTTCAGCATTGTGGCAACACTAGACAACACTAGGCAACGCTCTGTGTGGTTATGTGAGGGTTAATAAACCTTTAAAAGCTGTGTGTTACCTCACACACACAATAAGAGCTGGTATTCCCACAGGCGTCTTTACCTGTCCACAGAGACCCACTGCTACAGTCGACTTGATCAATCCCAGCGTCTGATCATCTCTAAACCAACAGATCTGGCCCCGCCTCGCCTCGCCTCGCCTCGGGGCTGCACAGGTACATCACAGACGAGCAAACAGTGCAATCTGCCTGTCAGTCACCCGGAGGTTTGTCTGCCGATTACCTCTGAATACGCGCCGCACATCTCTAAGTCAACAGCTGCTCAAGTACCTCATGGCCCGTCCTGCTTTATACATCAACAAATAATGGCTCCCCAGCCGTTCCCACAGAGTCTAAAAAAAAGAGAGAAAAGATCGAGTCTCGGTTGTTAAAATTGAGGCCAACGCAGGAGTACCAAAAACTGTAGTTCCTCGAATGCCCACTTGAGCTTTGTTCAAAAAGGGAGTCATTCCCTATTCACCCCACCATGTTAAAATGCCCGACTTTACAACATAACTTAAACATGTTGACAGCCTGGTACAAAAAAAGGTTTTGGTCTCGACTGCTAATGTCACCTTTTATTCAAACTGTCGGCCTACGGGAGGTGAATTTGTATATAACTCACCCGTTAAAATAGATGATAAGAAAGGTTATGATTGACCAGTCGGTCGCCTGTCCAGTGATCACGCAGCACGCCGATCGCGGACCCGTAGCAGGCAGCGCTGCGCCTCTTCGGCTCCAATTTTATATCACTCCTGGCTCCAAATAATCAAAATGGCAGCGGCCAAAAAGCCAAACTGGAGGCTTCAGAACGGGAGCCCACAAACGAGTGGGGGACATCACACTCACTACGACCTTCTCTTTTTATTATAGTGGAAAAGATGCCAACTGCGTGCCGCCTTTGAGCATCAACTCTGGCCAAGCGCATACATTATATACATTCTCGAGATCTGGGCCCATTTTGCGATTATGCGATGCGTCACGGCTACCTGGCCCATCAGCTGCCTTTCATTCTGACAGATAGCCAGAGAGAGAGAGACAGACAGAGACGGTGAGAAAGGAGCGAGCATTCACTCCATATAGCTATAGCTACTGTATCTGCAGTGCAGTGAAATCTATTAAGATGAAATCCATCTCGCTGCTCGCTCGCTCTCGGTAACGCTCCTTTAGCCGTGACTAATTACCAGCCATTTTTGCGGCGCGGATAGATAACACCTTGAGCAATCGATTTCACACGGCCCCTCTTAATATCAACTGTTTAGCTGATTGTCCTTGAAGATATTTCAGAGTGGAACATTTGGAGATCTTCCAGTGTCGCTCCCTCCCTCTCTCTCTCTGGGGGCCGCTCACTGCTGCTCATACTCTCCCTATCTCTCTCTTTGACTTTCACTTTGATTCTGAGCATGTGTGTGTGTGTGTGTGTGTGTGTGTGTGTGTGTGTGTGTGTGTGTGTGTGTGTGTGTGTTATATGGGATGTGCCTCATTACTCTGACGAGCGAGTCTTGAAATAACTCGGTCATTTGCTTCGTATTAATGAGATGATACCGCGAGCCTTTGTAATTCCACTCAAAGACTTTTGAACACGTTAAATGGAGAAAAAGCCATCGGTGCTTCTTCAAACTGAACATGTGCTCTAAGGTTTTTACATGTGGCGTCAATAAGAGCAAAAGCGATATTTTCTTATCAATTTCTCCCCGCATGTAAATGGGTATAATTTGGCTTCAAAGATAGACATAATTTGTTACGTTTGCAGTCAGACTCAGCCAATTTCCACAAAACTCGACTCTTCTGCGAGGGTTTTGTCTTTGACGCCGC
>NC_139643.1:43745991-43768491 GCF_964638095.1 Poromitra crassiceps | reverse complement strand
CGGGGCACGAACCTGCGACCCTCGTGTTGGTAGGCAGGGAAATCTAACGATGCTGCAGTAGCCGGGCGCCCTGCTTTGACAAAACGTCTAAAAAGCAGAAGTGACATGGTGGTAAGTAAGCCATGCTGGGACGTGCCTCCTCCTCGCTGTGTGCCCTGCTGCCTATAGGGAACCCTATGAAGGTAAGTGGGTCCTGTTTTACCACTTGACAGTATACTCACAGGGCAGGCCCGGCCAAGCAGGCTTAATTTGCCTGACATCAGTTAAAAAACAGCCTTAATTGACTTTATAAACTTTATGTCTTTTTCCCCTCAGCGGGAGCGGTTTAAGTGCCCGTGTGTCGGCAGTTTGGCATGGGCCTTCATTCCCAGGGGAATGAAGTCTTTTAAAGGGGTTTTTGAAGACAGATAAAAGGCTTCTCTTCCAGGGCTGGCAGAAATACAATAGCCATGTTGTCATCCCTGCACACACCTAGCGACGGGGCTCTCTCTCCGTACGTCCTCGGCACCGAGCTGGAACGCCTGCAGTGTCAGCCGACTGGTGCAGAACGGCTGATATCGATTCAGCCTTTTAGAAGTATCTGAGCAGGAGGTGAGGCTCCCTCCCTCCCCTCTCCCTCTCCCTCTCTCTCTCTCTCTCTCTCTCCCTCTCCTAAGCACTTGACTCTCTGCCAGGTAGCGCAATCGATCGGGTTTCCCTTTGTGATTTCGGTTCCCAGTGATACGAAATGAGGGGCAGGAAGAGCGATGTTTGCTTTAAAGCCAATGATGGGCGGCCACGCAAGAGACTGAGCGGTCGGTACGATCGCACACGCCCGGAGCAAGAATGAGAGAAAACAACTATGTTTACAAAGTAGGAAGGCTAAGTGACAAAGAAACGTCTATTTGCATAACGGGGTAGGAAATTAGCAGGTGCTCTCTGGGCAAATTGCCTGTAAAGAAATAACAATCTAAAATTGCCCTTGGAGTTGGGACGACGGGGGGCTTTTAAATGCCCCCGTAAAATAGTTCACTTTATGTATTTTAACGTTACTCTGTATTTGCAAAGTGTGTCTGGATTTTGTTCTGTATTTGCAAAGCGTGACTCGAAACTGGCCAGCTAGGCATCTGTACCTGCACCCCCCCCCCCCCCCCACTAGTGTTATTTAGCTCAAAGACAGGCAGCTAGTTCACTAGCTCACTAGTTTTTTAATACACAAACCACCCGCTGAGTCATGACAAGAAACAGATTGAAATGAAACAGAAACAGTCGCTGATCCTCTACCAGTCTGCCCAGAGCCTAGAAAAAGCTGTCAAAGAGTCTACTATTGTGCGTTGGAGGATGGACTAGATAGCGGCGTGCCAAGTAGGCTACATAACATGCCAGTGTTGTTGAGATGATAGGAAATGAGGATTTTTAAATTGTGATTGTTTATGAACTTTTAGAAATAAAATATTCTTGGATAAGAGTCATTGAATATTGGTTTGTCATGCAACATAGAAGAACTAACCCTGGAAATTGATCCGAAATACCCATGAAACATATTTCACGAGGGGGGGGGGGGGAAGCCCTTTCCTCCCCTGCTGCATAATGATGACAACCTTTGCAGACCTAAGCACGTACAAAAAGCTTTGGTATGTCTGCTAGGAAATATTTTTGTTAGCAAGAGCAAACTACACATTTTCAGTACATCCATTAGGTTGAAAAGTTCAGCACATCTTCAAAGCAGCATTTAAAGCGAGGGGGTTGATGAGTACAGAGGTGTGTGTTCATCGGGGGAAAGAGCAGCTTGGGAATTGATGGGCAGACTGGAATTAACAACACAACCTGCTTGTGTGCATTCCAGGATGGATTAACTGCACACATCCCTGAGAAGGATCTGTGTTGCTCTGAGAAGAACTGACAGACATACAAAGCCCTGAGTTACGGGTTCAACTCCCAACATGGCTCATTGTTAAGCAAAATGTCAAACGGTTGAGGCTTCCCACTCACTCGGTTTAATGAGGTCTTTCGTTTCGTTATTTGCGCCGCTAAACTAGCTAGCTTATGGAGGTGCTGTAGAGCAGCGTCTCTCAAAGTGGGGGTCAGGACCAGTGTTGGGGGTCATTACTCAAACTGTAATATATTACACATTACTTTGAAAAAAGTAATGCCTTACTTAATTACTCTCTGGAGAAAGTAATTTGTTACACTACTCGTTACATTACTTTTGCGTTACTCCGCAACATCGCCTGAGATGCATTGTCACCTAATTGCCATATAACATGAAACCTTACATATGCCCATATCAGCACAAATCCCATTGGCCTAAAGAATGTGTCAAGTACAGAATGTGGGAAATATAATTTAAACGATTAAACGATTAACAAGAGCACATTTTAACAGTAATTGTTCAATTTGTTTGTTTTGTTTACAAAATTCTCAGTTTCAATCTTCTTTGTTGCCAATATCCTTTTAAAATAATTTCCCTGTACACCTGTAGGGGATGACAGGCAGGGATGACAGGCTCTGCAGTCATCAAACAGCACCTATCGCCATATCCACAGTGCTGTCATCCAAATTTTATATATATATATATATATATATATATATATATATATATATATATATATATATATATATATATATATATATATATATATATATATATATATATATAAAATACGGTATATATACATACATACATACCCGGTACATACACACAACAAAAAAAACAATAAATAAATGACAAAAAACTGTTTGGTGCATGTGCGCACAAACATTTGTATGCTTCAACCTCCTCCGAGGACAGTGGGGGTCACGAACCTCTGGCACCGTTATTTTGGGGTCGGAGGCTGAAGGTTTTGGAACCCTTGTAGAGTAAAGTAGAGCTCAGTTTCCAAGTAGCTGTGGAGAGATGTTGCTTGAAAGCTAGCTAGGAGTTCTGTTTTCTAGACTAGGGTGGTGTGTGTGTGTGTGTGTGTGTGTGTGTGTGTGTGTGTGTGTGTGTGTGTGTGTGTGTGCATGCGCGTGTGCGTGTGTGTGTGTGTGTGTGTGTGTGTGTGTCAGTGCGTGCATGTGTGAGTGTGTGTAACTCTATGTGTGCGTGCATATAGATATGTGTGTATATGTTTGTTTGTGGGTGTATGTGTTTGTGCTTGTACGTGTGCATGTGATCATGTGAATGCCAGGGTGCCAGTATGTGTTAGGGCATTCACAGACTAGTCGACTAGTCGACTAGTCGACTAGTAAAACCACTAGTCGACACTGTGCTTAGTAGTCGACTAGTCGTTTTAGCAAAAAAAAAAAAAAAAAAAAAAAAAAAAAAAAAAATATATATCTTTAAGAAAGAACATACATGGACTATCATATCCCATATCCCCCACAAAGAACATCAAAACACAACAAAACAAAACAAGAAAACTGCATAAGATACACAATAATCCAAGAACAAACAAGACTATTGGACAAACAACCAAACAAAAACAATGCATTCAAAGTAAATACATAGATCTTGCCCTGTTGGCAGCTAGGAAATGCATAGCTTTAAATTGGAAACCATCCAATCCCCCAGCTGTAGTTCACTGGTGGAATGAACTCTCAAGCTACCATACGTTGGATAACATTTACTACAAGAGCAAAGGCAGATTCTTAGACATCCCCAAAATATGGCAACCACATACAGAGTTTGACTTTAAGAACTTTTTACCCCAGTGTCATTAGGCTTATCAGGATAGGAGCTGAATGCATTGTTTTTGTTTGGTTGTTTGTCCAATAGTCTTGTTTGTTCTTGGATTATTGTGTATCTTATGCAGTTTTCTTGTTTTGTTTTGTTGTGTTTTGATGTTCTTTGTGGGGGATATGGGATATGATAGTCCATGTATTGTATGTCGTGTAAATACCTCATGTTCTTTCTTAAAGATAAAAAAAAAAAAAAAAAAAAAAAAAAATTTTTTTTTTTTTTTTTTTTTTTATTAAAAATAAATTAAAAACGGTTAGTCGACTAGTCGACTACCTTTAGGGACGACTAGTCGACTAGTAAAATTCACTAGTCGTGAATGCCCTAGTATGTGTGTGTGTGCGCACTGTGCACACATGCACGCACGTGCGTGCATGTGTGCGTGCGTGTGTGTGTGTGTGTGTGTGTGTGTGTGTGTGTGTGTGTGTCGCAGCTTGAAGCCAGCCTTTGCACAGAGATACCCCCCATGTCTCTATCTGGGAAGCAGACGGGAGGCGGGCCTCTCTCATCTCTCCCTCAGATGTCTGTCAGGAGCTCAGAGCGTCACACCTCCTCTCGCTCGCACACTCTGAGTAAACACGGCGCTTCAAGGGTTATTAGTGGGCAGTGGAGGGTTCCTTCCTACCAGGTTGAGAAACCTTTGATTTGAAATGTAGGGTGCTTCAGGTGCCAACAACGCTTCGCGAGGAGACGTCAAAAGCACCTCGTGGCTCAGCGATGTGTTAAATTGCTACAATCACTCGCATAGGCTGAAAATCATCTCCCCTATGGCATCCCTCCAAAGATACTGCTTCTAATTACACTCCTTGGTTTTCAGAGTGAAGGCGGCGGCGGTGGGGGAGGAAGATGACAACAAAGAGATAGGCAGGCAGATTTCTGGGAAGATTGAAAGAGGAGTAATCCCAAGCGTCCAATCCGGCGGCTGGAGAGATGTTGTTTTTAGTGCCTCCTCTGCTACGCGAAGGGACTGCAAGCAAGGGCCGCTTCAGGTTGAAAAGACGAGTAAGGTCACTTTAGTGACCTTTATTTAACCAGGAAGAAAAAACCCATTGAGATTCAGAATCTCTTTTGCAAGGGGGTCCTGGCCAGGACAGCTGCAGCACAAATAGTTTCACATAAAATACACGTGAGAGAAAAAAAGCAAAACCAAAAACAACATAAAACCAGTTACAGAACTGAGTGCAAGCCACATCAGTACATCATAAGCATCATCATCGTTCAGTATTAGGACACGTGCATTCACTACTGAAATACTCCTCATGAAAACATGTGCTTCATCCCGGGCAAAAAGCCTGATCTGCTAATACACTCGTCACAGACACCGTTTCTGAGTTGAAACGTAAAGGTTTCTGCCAGCCCAGCACCCGAGTAAAAAGTATATAAAGTCAGTGAAAAATAAAGAGCTGAATGGAACGACAGGCAGCTCCATGTTGCCGCCAGGGCAGGAGACCTGGACAAACTGAGGAGCCTGCTACAGGAAGACCACTTCAGAAGGCAGATCAATGAGCAGTGTTGGTGGACCCCTCTGAAGCTCGCAGCCTGGTGGGGTCATTCTGCCTGTGTGGACTACCTGATCACCCAGGGAGCCCAGGTAGACCTAGCTGATAGGCAGAACCGTACGCCTCTCTCCTGGGCCCTGTCCCACAGTAACCTGGACTGTATCCGGATCCTCCAGGAAGCCGGGGCCGACCCTAACAGAAGCATACACGGCTCACACACCCTGCTCTACTGGGCTGATGCCCATGACGGAAAGCTGGAGATACTGCAAGACCTCATCAGGTTCCGTGCTGCTGTTCCTGTTGGACATAGACAGTATTCACACCCTCACTGACTCTCCTCTCTACATCAGTGCTGCACACAACCACCTGGACTGTTTCCGCCTGTTGCTCCAGGCCGCTGACGTTCTGACCCGTGACGTGGCTTCTCGCCTGCTGGAGGTGTTGCTGGGGCCACCGGTGCGATGCGGCCTTCGTCCAGCTGCTGCTGGACCACGTTGCAGACCCGGCCCTGGTGACCTGGGAGCAGGCAGAGCTGGAGGTGCAGGCGGATCCTGAGGCGCTCAGGGTCTTTCTGGACGCCAAGAGATGTCCTCGCAGTCTCGCCCACACGTGTGTCGGACCCGCATTCGCCAAGCGCTGGGCACACATCGCCTGAACCAAGTCCACTCCCTACCACTAACACACGTGATGAAGGACTGTGTACTCCACCAAAACTGACTTGAAGGACTGTCAGTGTATTTATTTATTTTCATTTCCTAGATTTAGTTCTGCAGCGTGTCGTGTCCCGTGTGTGCTCGCTTCATCGTCCCCATCCCACAATTGAGCGCTCACAGCACGTAATATGACGTGAGGTTCAGTTAGCTTTGCACAAAAACAGCCGGTAGAAATACTTTTTACTTTTATACTTGATTACACTTCAGAGCCTGTGATTTTTTACATTTACTTGAATAAACAAGTTGAATCAGTACTTCTACTTTTACCAGAGTCTTTTTTTTTTTTAGACAAGTAACTGTACTTCTACTTAAGTAAAGAACTCTACTTAAGTAAAGAACGTGTGTACTCTTCCCACCTCCGGGTGCATAACTGTGGAACCGATCCCTCACTCAGTAATGGAAACTGTGTTGCACGTTCTACAACCCTTCAACTCCAAATGAATAAATGAGCTCTATGACTGATGGTACCATATGTTCAATGTATATTTATCCATGTTCATCCAAGTGGCAAATGACATGCACAATATGACCTGGGCAAAAAAAAACCACAAAAACAGATGGTGGACGCTTTACATTTCTTCCCTGTAAACAAGTGAGTGAATCCTAAGCACTGCACCACACAGTCAGGAGAAGAAGAAGAAGCAGAAGAAGAAGAAGAAGAAGAAGAAGCTAATTGCTTACATAGCCTTTAAACACTGCAACACAACATAGAAATAATGGGCGTTGTACTTGACACTAAATGCAACAAACTGATAGGAAAACACTCGTTCTAAAATAAAAAAACAGCGAGCACTGATTCGTCGCCGGAGAGAGCTTGGAGGCTACACTGCCCTCTTGACCCCTGACCCCAGCCAAACAATTAAAAAGCCCCCGGCATACACAGACAGCGCCTCTAATAGGCCACATATGAGCCTGCTAATAAGATGGAGGTACCGACACCTGCTGTGCACAGCCTACTAATTCTGGAGCCTCGACACACAGACGGAGGGACGGATGGAGAGAGAGAAGTGGAGGGAAAGGATGGAGAGAGAGAGAGAGAGAGAGAGAGAGGGAGAAAGGTATAGGGAAGGAGGGAGATGGAGAGAGAGAGAGAGAGAGGACATGGAGAACGGCAGGGGGTAATGTCTGGAGGGTGGAAAGAGAGATGGGGGGGACACGAAGACAGAAAAAGATAGAAACATGTCAAGAGAGGAGGGGAGAGGGGGAGGAGGGAGAGAGGGAGATGGAGAGAGAGAGAGAGGAGGGAGAGAGAGGAGAGAGGGGGAGGGGAGAGAGAGAGGGAGAGAGAGGGAGAGGGAGAGAGAGGGAGGAGAGAGGGGGAGGAGAGAGGGAGAGAGAGAGGGAGAGGGAGAGAGAGGGAGAGGGAGAGAGAGAGAGAGAGAGGGAGGAGAGAGGGGGAGGAGAGAGGGAGAGAGAGAGGGAGAGGGAGACAGAGGGAGGAGAGAGAGGAGAGAGAGGGAGAGAGCGGGGGGAAGGTATAGGGAAGGAGGGGAGATGGAGAGAGAGAGAGAGAGAGAGGACATGGAGAACGGCAGGGGGTAATGTCTGGAGGGTTGGAAAGAGAGATGGGGGGGACACGAAGACAGAAAAAGATAGAATCATGTGAAGAGAGGGAGGGGAGAGAGAGGGGAGGAGGGAGAGAGGAGAGGAGATGGAGGAGAGAGAGGGGAGGAGGGAGAGAGAGGATGAGAGGGGAGGAGAGAGGGAGAGAGAGAGGGAGGAGAGAGAGGAGAGAGAGGGAGGAGGGAGAGAGAGAGAGGAGAGGGAGATGGAGGAGAGAGAGGAGAGAGAGGGAGGAGAGAGAGGAGAGAGGGAGGAGAGAGGAGAGGGAGAGAGATGAGGGGAGGAGGGAGAGAGAGGAGAGAGGGGAGGAGAGAGGGAGAGAGAGAGGGAGGAGAGAGAGGAGAGAGAGGGAGGAGGGAGAGAGAGGGAGGAGAGAGGGGGAGAGAGAGAGGGAGGAGAGAGAGAGGGAAAGAGAGAGAGCATCTGCCAACCAAGCTGCATCCCTCTCTCCCGCTCTCATTACAGTTTGGAGGTTGTGTTTGTTTCTCATCAGACTCCCCGCCTGCTCTTCAGATAACACTAACCGCCACTGCCACTGGAATTCATTATACACACGCAGAGCGAGCAAGCCAGCAGCCAGCGCCCCTCACCTCAGCTCACTCAGGTCTGGAGAGGGGAGGAGAGGAGAGGAGAGGAGAGGAGGAGAGGGGAGGAGAGGAGAGGAGGAGAGGAGAGGGGAGGAGAGGAGAGGAGAGGAGGAGAGGGAGGAGAGGAGAGGAGAGGAGAGGAGGAGAGGAGAGGGGAGGAGAGGAGAGGAGAGGAGAGGAGGAGAGGAGAGGGGAGGAGACCAGAGGAGAGGAGAGGAGAGGAGAGGGGAGGAGAGGAGAGAAGAGGGGAGGAGAGGAGAGGGGAGAGTAGGGAGAGGAGAGGAGAGGAGAGGGAGGAGACCAGAGGAGAGGAGAGGAGAGGGGAGGAGACCAGAGGAGAGGAGAGGAGACCAGAGGAGAGGAGAGGTGAGGAGAGGGGAGGAGAGGGGAGGGGAGGAGAGGGGAGGAGAGGGGAGGAGACCAGAGGAGAGGAGAGGGGAGGAGAGGAGAGGGGAGGAGAGGAGAGGGGAGGAGAAGAGAGGAGAGGAGAGGAGAGGGGAGGAGGGGAGAGGAGAGGAGAGGGGGGGAGGAGAGGAGAGGAGAGGAGGGGAGAGGAGAGGGGAGGAGACCAGAGGAGAGGAGAGGAGTGGAGAGGAGAGGAGAGCAAAGCCAGGCGCTGCCTGCCTCCTCTATTTGAAATGACAAACATCCCTCTTGCTTTTAATTTCTCACTTTCTCATTTGAATAAGAGGACAGACGCCGTAATTAACGAGGTATTAAAAAGCAAGGGAGTGCGTGGCGAGTGAGAGAGAGAGAGGAGGGTGAGGCGACAAGCGAGGAGGAAGAGATGACAGAGAGAGGCAGGGAGAGAGAGAGGCAGGGAGAGAGAGAGGCAGGGAGAGAGAGAGGGCAGGGAGAGAGAGAGGGAGGGAGAGAGAGAGGCAGGGAGAGAGAGAGGCAGGGAGAGAGAGAGGGAGGGAGAGAGAGAGGCAGGGAGAGAGAGAGGCAGGGAGAGAGAGAGGGAGGGAGGGAGAGAGGCAGGGAGAGAGAGAGCGAGGGAGGGAAGAGAGGCAGGGAGAGAGAGAGCGAGGGACAGAGAGAGGCAGGGAGAGAGAGAGGCAGGGAGAGAGAGAGGGAGGGAGAGAGAGAGGCAGGGAGAGAGAGAGGGAGGGAGGGAGAGAGGCATGGGAGAGAGAGAGCGAGGGAAGGGAGAGAGGCCAGGGAGAGAGAGAGCGAGGGAGAGAGAGAGGCAGGGAGAGAGAGAGGCAGGGAGAGAGAGAGAGGCAGGGAGAGAGAGGGATGGAGAGAGAGAGGGAGGGAGAGAGAGAGGCAGGGAGAGAGAGAGGCAGGGAGAGAGAGGCAGGGAGAGAGAGAGGGAGGGAGGGAGAGAGAGGCAGGGAGAGAGAGAGGCAGGGAGAGAGAGAGGCAGGGAGAGAGAGGCAGGGAGAGAGAGAGGGAGGGAGAGAGAGAGGCAGGGAGAGAGAGGCAGGGAGAGAGAGAGAGAGAGAGAGAGGAGCTGCGGAGAATTAATAACAGGCCAGATCTCTCCAAGGCCTCCTTAATGGGCTGTGACAGGAATTTATTCACACTTAGGCTGGTATTAAATCAAACGCAAGGCGAGTGGCAGTGGCAGGCTGCAGCAGAGGAGGAGGGGGGGGGCAGTGATGGGGAGGAGGGGGTTGGCGAGTGGTGAGGGGGGGGGGGAGAAAATGGCAGGGGGTCAGCATGTCACGCCGTCCAACGCTATGACCCTCCCCGAGGTAGAGGGGTCATCTCCACAAGGCCCTGACCGTAGATAGGAGCGTGGAGAGGAGGAGTGGACAAGGGACGGAGGGAAAGAGCGCAAACGATGAGTGATGTGTCGGGCGGTGACAAGACAGCCGGTCCCACGCCCCAGATGGAATGATTATCAAGTAGTCCTGAGAGCCGCCATGAATCAGCCACAGCCTCCATTGTGCAAAACACTGAACCGTCACTCAGACAGACAGACAGACAGACAGACAGACAGACAGACAGACAGACAGACAGACAGACAGTCAGACAGACAGACAGACAGACAGACAGACAGACAGACAGACAGACAGACAGACAGACAGACAGACAGACAGACAGACAGACGGGCGGTCAGACAGTCAGTCAGTCAGTCAGTCAGTCAGTCAGAAAGGAGGGTGGTGACAGCTGGCCAAAATGGAAGCCGCTGTCCAAATGAGTATGGAATTCAGCTGGCGAATCTAATTTGTCATATCCTTTGTTTTCCTTCATTAATTGGCGTGTGACCAGTAATGTCGGCTGTTTCATTAAGGCTGTAATTTGCGGTCACTCGGGTGCCGCAGAATTCGGTCTTTTTTCCTCAGAGCAGGAACGGCGTGGGGACGACTGTGGGGACCTTGACTTGATTATGCACGATCACATTCGATGGCACCGCACGTCTGCCGCACAGAGATTGAGCAATCGCAACCCATTAGGCCCGCCGATGAATTATGGGTAATGCGGTCTTAAACATTTACGCAAACACTGTTGACTTTCACACAAGCGCAAAATGAACTTAATTTCTTCATACACACACACACACACACACACACACACACACACACACACACACACTCACACACACACGTGCATACAGGAAACCATTGCAACAGTCTACTCATACATGCATGACCGAGAACATCAATATGCAAGAAACATACATGCGTACATGACATACAAGGACATACACACAAGGACACAAAGACACACAATCACACAATTACATTCAGACACAGTAGAGCCATAAACACATACTGTACACGCACACACACTCAAACGCACTTAAATGCGTGTACACACTGTCACACACAGCGCGCCTCCTAGTAAAGACACTTGTGGAGAGTGATGAGAGTGATGCCTCTCCCCCCCTCCTCCTCCAACCCTGGGCAGATTGCATCACCATCCGTCAGCCAGACTCCGACAAACAGCAATTACCCCAATCGACAGATAACGAGAGCAAGGCTATCACTCACCACCAGGACGCCCCATAAAGCAGCCAGACATTACCATGGAAGAGTCATTCATCTGCCCCTCCTCTCTAGACACCCCCACACCATCCAACATCCCACTCTGCTCTCGACTACCACTACCTGTTCGACACCACTGGGTACCGCAGGGATAGGACGTATTGCATCGCGATTGGTTCGCTCGTCTGGAAGTCTATCGGATTTTTTTGTTTGGGGATTTTGGTTCAACATAGAAATAGGGTATATTATGGTTAACAAAAGTTGATGAAACGGCAACCTTTTGTGTTCAGCAAGATAAACATCACAAATGAACCCCAATTTTACGATTTTGGATGCATAATGGCTGTTACACACCAAAGAGCGATGTGAATAATATACAGCACGGAAATGGCGATGCGAATTTTGACCCACCTGTCAATCACAGCAACAGATGTGTACACGTCGGAACTCGGAAGCGAATTTCTGAAAAATCGACCTTGGTCTGAAAAAATAAACACCGAAAATATAACGCTCAGCGAAAATTTGCCGTTGGTATGCATGGTTGCATTGAGTGATATAGGTTAGAAAAATATTATTGACGTGGGAATTAATCGCTCCCGGTGTGTAAGGACCTTAAAGGAACACTCTGCCCATTTTCAACCAGCTTTGTATCATTAGAAAATCGGTAGTATATCAGAAAACTGTAAACTGTTTTGAAGTCTGTCATTTAATTTGACAGTTATTGAGTGAGCACTAACTCAAATTAATAACTCATTAATTCAAATCAACTCTCAATAACTGTCAAACTAGATGAATGACTTCAAAACCGTCATCTAGTTTGACAGTTATTGAGAGTTGATTTAAGTTAATGAGTTATTAATTTGAATTAGTGTGGACCAGTGATGTCACTGGATCGCACTACACTAGCCTCACCACTGACTTCAGATAAGTTCAAAACTAGGACAAATGGACTCACTGGCTCTTGGGAACGGTGTGTGTGTGTGTGTGTGTGTGTGTGTATGTGTGTGTGTGTGTGTGTGTGTGTGTGTGTGTGTGTGTGTGTGTGTGTGTGTGTGTGTGTGTGTGTGTGAGCGTGTGCGTGTGATGTTTGTGTGGATATGTGTGAGATGAGATCATGTGCAAAATAAATCAGCATTGTTTTCCAGTAGAGTCATCCTTTAATGCGTGTCTCTTTTCCCTCCACTGACTTGACTGAACAGCGCCCCCTATGCTTCTCATTCAGTCACTTTTGTTGTTCTGGCTAATGGCTACATTGCATCAAAGGATATAATGCTATTTTGCCAAATGAAATCAAGCTCGACATGGCTTTTGCCACCAGGCCCCGTTGGGATCACAGAGACGCATCACATCACTCTCTCCTGTGTCACGTAACAAGGTTGGTGTCAATTCCAAGGCCACTCCAATCGTCACACCAAGTAAATAAAATCCCCCATCGATGCATTTAGAATCATATTACCCTCCCATGCAATCACTCTACCTATCACCTTTCCCCCATAAAGATGCATTGTTCGTTATTTACAACTGCGAGTGAATGTGAATTTTGATCAAGGCCAGCGCTTTTCAAATCTCCTTTCGGCTTATTCTAAGGGGAAATATGTATACGGGCTATAGCAATCTGAACGCCAGCGTGACACATCAGCTGGAGAACTTGCCAACATCCTTGGACTTATCTATTCGCTCGTACATCAATCTCCTCTTCTTCTCGCTCGGGCGTCCCGTCACACTCAGGCATCCTATTTTCTCTGCTGCAGGTGAATTTCATCAGTCGTCCTTTATTCCGTCTGAAGAGCCCATCTGAATGGGAAGGGGCTTTTCCCTTTGACGATCCACCGCAGCTATCTACACGACTATCAATCCACTCTTTTCATCACTTTCTCCACTTGTCTCTCCCCCTCGCTCCCCTTGTTGTGCTGCATCAAGAGGCCTCCGACTATCTGCTACCCGACGCTTCGCTCGTTTCAAAACATCACATCGACGTTGTTTTTTTTCCGACTCGCATTTTGCTATCTGTGCGTGCCATGTGCGTTTTCTCTCTGTGTTTGCTTCCCTTCTTTACCCTCCGCTTCCCACATCTCGCCTGTCTGACAACACAGCGATCTGTCTGTTCGGCCGTCTCTCTCCCGACACCGCATCCCCCCTCCCAAATTACCCATTTTTCTCTCCCTCTTTCACCTGACAGACAGAATGCTTTCTCTCCACCTCTCTCTTCTTCCATTCCAGATCCTTCATCTATCACTCCATCGACCCCGCTCTCCTTTCATCGTTCAGGGCTTAAAGCAAAAACACATTCTCAGCCTGAAATGCTCCTCCTGACTGGTGGAGGGGAGGAAGCGGGGTAATCAGCACACCCTACACTTACTTCTCCATTTCTCTATATACTGTAACACACTAGTCCAATAACATTCATCTATAAAGCTAGTGCAATACGTGTGGAGCCCCCCAGGGGTCAACTGGTACTAAAGAAATTATGCCGAAATCAGTGAGCACTCCCCCCACTATGCCATTTTTATCACCCATTAGTGCTAATTTTGTATTTGTTTATCCTCCATGCTTCCTCCGAGACATGGGCAGTAGCCAGCCGCTTCTTTTCACCTGACAGGGGGAAGCTTCACCAGTAGGACATACTGTAGCACGTGGGAGGATCACGCTATCGCAACGAGTTCCCCTCCCTCCGAGCAGGTGCCCCGAACGACCAGAGGAGGCACCACTTCAGCGACCGGGATATTGCATGTTTTTGGTGAGGGGTTCCTATATGAAGGAAACCCCCAGGGGGCACGGGGAGAACATGCAAACTCCCCACAGAAGGGCCCTTTTGACGACCCCGGGCGGTGGGCGCTCGAGGACATGCAGACGGGCACGCACTCCTTCGGCGCTCACAGCGTCCCAGGTGGGAATCGAACCCAGGACCTTCTAGCTGTGAGGCGACAGCGCTACCACTGCGCCACCGTTCCCCCCCTAGTGAGCACTTTTTTATTTTATTTTTTACAATTTCCTCCTAACCAGGCCCACAGATGTGTGATATACATTGATAACATCAAAGAGGGACTATTAGGCCTATATATATATATATATATAGTGAGCCCAGAGCCATTACACACAGCTTGGCTTATATATAGTGAGGTGCAATAGCCATTAGGCACCTAGACCATATGTGAACCATAAGCATTGATTATTAATCACATCAGTAGGTGTAATTTATGAACCGATGTGTGTTTTGGTGACAAACACTCTATGGAACCTGTTTACTCCCTGTAAATCACGCTTGTAGAATAAGCATGTTAATTCAATATTATATGCGACTATGTGGGCCGCTGTCCCTGTTTGACGTTATCATCAATACAGTACATATTACAATTCTGTGTTGCACGGTCGACTAGTCCGCATTCCATTGGTAAATGTAAAATATTGCTTTGCTTCACTGAATATGATTGGATAAAACACATCAAAAACAACGTCGTGGAGTGATTTATTTTTTCGAGAATAGTTTGTGAATCTAATCCCGATCGTTACATCTCTCTACAATTGGCATTTAGCTCTCTCTCTCTCTCTCTCTACCCCGCTCTTCTCGCTCTCTCCCATCTCTCTCCACTGCTCTTTCTTGCCATCTCTCTCTCTCTCCCTCATCCAGAGCTCTGCTATCTGGCTGGGGCGAGTGTGCAGCAGATGCAGGCAGGCCACAAACATCTGCTTCTCTTGTCTCACTGCATCTCCCCTCTGCTGATCAGACTAACCGCTTCAACTCCCTAAAGCTTGCCACCCTTATTGCTGCCTTAATATGCATCTGGGCAGCCTGGCCTAAACATCACGGCTAAATATGTTCCAAACACATGAGGCGTACTCTGGAAACCCCGACGAGCAGATTGGAAATGTGTGTTTCTGATGAGTTTAAATTTTAGCCTGCGGGTTCAAATATTATGCACAGCATGTGAACAGATACTTTGGTCAAGTCTTTTTTTTCTCTATCACAATTTTCTCCGCAATTGTAATTGGCCAATTCCCCATGTGGTCCCGGTTGTTGCTCCACCCATTCTGCAGATCTGGGGAGAGTTGTAGACTATTAGTACATCATGCTTCCTCCGATACATGTGCAGTCGCTAGCCGCTTCTTTTCACCTGACAGCGAGGAGTTTCATCGGCAGGACGTACAGCTGTAGCGCGTGGGAGGATCACGCTACCCCCCCCCCCCCCCCCCCCCCCCAGTTACCTCTACCTAGAACAGGCGCCCCTATCGACCAGAGGAGGCACTAGTGCAGTGACCAGGACACACACCCTTCCCACCCACAGACACAGCCAACTGTGCCTGTATGGATGCGCGACTAAGCCGGAGGTACCACGGGGGTTCGAACTAGGGATGGGCATTTCTAGCAAAAACACTATTCGAAATTCGCTGGCCAAAGTCGACTTTTAATCGAAATTCGAAAATAAATATAAAAATGTAAAATAAAAATAAAATGTAATTTTTTTTTTTTTTTTTTTTTGTGAGTGAAATGTTGCATTGTCTCCCCTGATTCTAAGTCTAAGGCTTTATTAATTAATAGAAAAAGCTTCTGCTGTGAATTTTTAGCTCAAACAAGCATTGCAGCACTGAAGTAAAGAACATATTACATGACATTGACATTTTCGAAAATAAAAAACAGTTTTGACAATCATGAGTGGTTCATTAAATATTTAGTAGGCTCAGGTCTGAGTGCCAAAGGGGTGCCAAAGTCACCCCTCTCTCCCTCTTCATGGGATTTCATCCGCCATTCATTTTTCCATAAACCTTGCTTAAAATGCTTATAAAAATTGTTTTACTTGCTCAAACCATGCGATTCGACTATACTTATTAGAATCAGGGGAGACAATGCAACATTTCACTAAAAAAAAAATCGAATTTCGACTTTCAATAATAATAGTTGACCTTGATAATAACAACGATTATTCGAAAATTCGAAATTCGATGCCCATCCCTAGTTCGAACCTGCAACCCTCGTGTTGGTAGGCAGGGAATCTACCCCGGCACTACCCGGATGCCCGATGATATATTACATTTGAAAACAAGTGACACGTGCATATGTATATATTGGCATAATGAGCTGTTTTAACGTGTGCTTTGTGGCAGTGCTGTGTTAAGGAGTGCAGGATGGGGAGGATAGCTTAGGCGTATTAGGGTAGCCTGTCTTCTCAATCTCCATATACTTGGTTCATTTGAATCAATTTGCATGCTAATATAAAAAAACGCGGTTATTTACCACTTCCATATGCAGGTTTCCAAAAAGATACAATTATGCTCACTCTGAGAGTAAAAAAAGCTCTGATATCTGGGGTTCTCTGTTTTTAGCAAAGAAAAACTGCCATATAGAGGAAAAATATAATATTTTACCTTCTGTTTCTTGCAGAAATGTCAAATACTTTTTTTCTTTTCTTTTTTTGTATTTTCAGTCAGCTTTGCATTCAAAGTGTTGGAGTAAGCACTTGGTTCTATCTGCAGACTGCAGGGCTTTCTACCATACTGGTTGTGGGTATGGAGGCTCTGTGTGTGAAGGGGAGAGATACAGTTTGTTTTGGACGGCGGCGCGGAGTGCGGTGGAGCGCGGGGTTCACTGCCGTGTTCCACTGTAGTGTTAACATTTAAAAAACAGCCAGGGGGCGACGTGCACAGCTTCCCAAATAACCAGCTCTCATCTGGGCTGCTGACACCCCCCCTGACCTTGGACCATTATCACCGCAGCACACTCAGACGCGCCGGGGCTGCTGGCAGGCCCAATCTGGACAGCGCAAAACACAATGCACATACAAAGAGAGGAACCGGAAAAGGGCATCAGCCAGCACGCACACTCACACACACACTCGCACGCACACTCACTCACACACACACACACTCGCACGCACACACACGCACACTCACTCACACACACACTTGCACGCACGCACATTCACACACTCGCACGCACGCTCACACACTCGCACGCACACACACACACTCACTCACTCACACACTCGCACGCACGCACACGCACACTCACTCACACGCACGCACATTCACACACTCGCTCGCACACACGCGCACGTACGCACGCACACACGCGCACACACACACACACACACACACACACACACACACGTGCACACGCACGCATGCACGCAAAACAAATCCAGACGAGCTAAATAAAAAGGGCCTCCTAAATAATGCATGATGCATTTGAGCAGAGCCTTTGCCATGCTCCACGCTCCATAACTACTGTCTGGAGGCAGATAAAGAGAACCTACTGAGAGGCATTGTGTGTGTGTGTGTGTGTGTGTGTGTGTGTGTGTGTGTGTGTGTGTGTGTGTGTGTGTGTGTGTCTGTCTGTGTGTGTGGCTGCTGCTGCTGGCTGCTCACCTCGCCTGGATCTAAACAGGATCTAGGCTCCATCCACCCCAAAAGGCTGATATTTGCACATGCTGCTGCTGTTAATGTCAGCTGGACCGGGCCCGTTTCCCAGGGAGAGATTAAGCCTAATCCTGGACTCCAAAAATAATCTGCCATGGTAAATGTCAAAGACATCAAGGGCCAGGCTTTAACGGAGCCGGTGTCGTGTCCCCGTGGTCAGTTCAGCTGTGCTTTGCTGCGCTGTAAAAAGAATACCTGACGTATAGTCGTTAAATCTGGCATTTCATTTGTTTCACATGCAAATCCAATTGTCATTTCCTTGTCATGTCCTTGTCTTCAGACTAGTGGAAAGATCCGGCTTATTCTCCCTTATTTCAAGATATCGACGTGTTTCTACTTTCTAGAAAACCTGAAACAAGTTAAACTGCGTTGGAATAATAAGTGGTATTATCCCATTTTAACCCCGTATGCAATAAATGACTTGCAATATTTCCTGCAGTGCGAGTATTAGTTTCTTTGACACCGACAGTCTCATCCAGAGTAAAAGAGTGTTCCTGACTGGACATTTCTACAGAGTTAAAAACGTCTGGATTATGTTTAATTAATATGTGTGCGACTATATCTCTCTGTGCATCTTGAAATGCAGAAATGTCATTTTAACGAAGCCCGGTCGGGAGTATCCAACTTTTCTTCCAGTAAAGTTTTGGCCTTGACTGACAGCACGGTGTCAGTCGAAAGAAAAACGCCGCTCGCGGAGCCTCTCTATCAGAGCCGGGCAAAAACATATCTGACATTTGAAAAAAGCACTTAGCGGTTGATGTCAGACACTTGAAACCGCTCCAAAAGTGAACACATCACTCACAAGATGTAAGAACAAAATCAAGTCATCTCATCCTCCTTTCTCTTCATATTTCAAACAACACATCGGCGAGTATCTTGCTCAAGTCAGCTCTCACAATATCACAATATCATTCATTCTTACCATTTTAGAGACTGTTTACTATAGAGAAAACCCTGTTAAAATCAACTTGGCTAACATTATGAGAGAGCAACAGAAATGCAAAATAGATTCTAAAAATACATGGTTTGGGTGGGATTTTCCAGCAGGTGGAAAAGTGTGTCCTTGCTAGCATTTCCCCCCCCCCCCCACCTTGTTTCTATCAGGCTCTCCACCATCGCCCCCATGTAAAATTCCATGACTTTCCCATGAGTCAGTTTCCATAACTACGTTTGAGCATGTTCATGACCTTGTGCATGTTGTTTTTCAGATCAGACACGTTCTAAGGGCGTAAACAGTCTGCTCTCTAGGGATCGCCACGGAGAAAAAAACATCTTCAAACCGAAATCTAAAGCAACAAAATGTGTGAAAATAGATTCTGGTATATTCCTGCAAAGTGAACCCATTTTATAAAAAATCCCTAATATCGCACAACCTACCCAGAGTATTTATCCAATTCTCTAACTTCGCCTGGAATAAACCTCTCAAAAGTCCACGATATTCTAGAAATTCATGCGAGTATATTAATTAAGAATATTTACAACATAACATAACGTTTTAATCCAAAGTGCCTCAGAGCAGGTGCATATATTTTTAGCATGGGCAGCCCCAGTAGGATTAGCAAACCTCTAATCCAGTGGTTCTCAACCTTTTTTTAGCTTCAGTGCACCCTTTCCCTACAACATTTTGCTTAGAAAACAGCAAGATAAACTGCAGCATTATGATGCAATGAATAAATGATAACCCGCCTTTTGAAGAATATAACATTACAAAATAAGAAATGGAGTGAAAGAGTTGCAATTAGTGGCTAGCAGATTCATTTTAACGCTCCATTTATTTTCATGAATTATTCTGACATCTTTTCCATTTCCCTAGTTTCAAGTACCCCTCTGTAGTACCTCCGGGTACCCCTAGGGGTGCGCGTACCTCAGTTCGGGGGGAACCACTGTTCAAAATCCAAACAGTGTTTTAGTAGTGCCAGACGTGATACCTTGTTGATCTCCAGGATCTCCCTCCTCTCCTCAGTGGCAGCAGGGTGGTTCTGGTGGGCCGAGCGATCCTCCTGTTTGGAGCTGTCGTCGTCCACGAAGGGAATCAGTTGCTGGAAGCGACGACGGAGAAAAAGACATCGGTTACATGTGTGCAACAAATCAAAGTCAGAGGAAAGATTGCGTTTGCTTCCGAAATGACATATATCCAAATGAAGTGAATTACCCGGTACCTCAAGAATCATTATTCAACATATCTGAAATACTAAGACTTTGTAACCTTCTATCCTCCAAAAAGTACAATTTTAATGTTGTGTCTATCAAATCCTGTTGTAAGAGCAGGGCTCAATGACTGGATTGTCTCATTTTGATGATGCATTGTTCTCATGCGCCTCTCTCATCTTATTGGGATTAAGAGGGTAAAAGCACTCGCACGTTTGAAAGCTATACGCCTGCTGAGTGCAGTTAAGAGGTCTGCGATGCGTGCGCACGGCTCAATCTCTTCCTTTCTATGAGTGGATTTCTACAGGCCAGATATCCCTGCAGTGTTTCTAATCTTGTTCCTGTGGAGTGGTGAAAATGGGGATTCTGTGTAAGCTCTCGGACACGGGCTGAGCCTCCCTCTTCAATAGCGAGAGACAGGAGAGTGGGAGATTAATTCATTTTTAAACGCTCGGTGTGCTTGACCTTGTCTGCTTTGACACTACAGCGAGGCTGATGTGCCTGTGAGAGCCTCCGGGCGAGGCGGGCCCTTCCCGGAGAGCCGCTACTTTGAATCACACTGCCCCCTAGTGGTCGGCCGGCCGGGTGGGTGGGTGGGTGGGTGAGGCGAGCTGGATGCTTGCTGCTGCTGCAGTCACACATCAAGTTAGGTGTGTATGTGTGAATGTCTGGAGAACACGCTGTTCCTCTTACCACACACAGCGAGTTTAGCTATAACCAATATGATCGCCAATGCTGAACTGTCGATTGGGCCGAATGTCTTGCTATTGCACTGCATTTCAGAACAATAAAATAATAGGATTAGTTATCTTGATCCGAAGGCAAATTATAACGGTTTGATAATATCCATGGTTTCTCAAAGTGGGATCGGGGGACCCCCAGGGCCAGGGGTCCTTGAGGGGGTTTGAAGGGGGTCTCCAGTTAAACAGGAATAATTTATTTTCACTATAATTCCATCCATAAACTAGAAGTGCACTGAGAGAGTGCAGACCTCCGCCACGGACAATAGTCCAGTCTGCTATGATATGCAAATTTTGTAAATCGGATCAGAACCCTGACCCACCCACATCCCCCCAGCCACTCCCCCTATACCCACCCCTTGAACCCCGACTCTCTACGACCTTCCTATCACTAGCAACGGCCCCCTTTTCCCTAGCCACGCCCCCTTTCCTGACAACGCCCCCCTCCCAACACCCACATATACATAGCCACTCCCCCTACCAGCTCAGTGGCCTTGTGGTCTGAGTGTCCGCCCTGAGACTGGGAGGTCGTGAGTTCGATCCCCGGCCGAGTCATACCAAAGACTATAAAAATGGGACCCATTTGCCTCCCTGCTTGGCACTCAGCATCAAAGGGTTGGAATTGGGGGGTTAAATCACCATGTGATTCCCGAGCGCGGCGCACGCTGCCCGGTCAAATGCGGAGAACAAATTTCACACATTGTGTGACAATCAGTGGGACTTTACCTTTACCTTACCCACCCCTCGAATCCTGACTGTACGACCTTCCCATCCTTATCTACGGCCCCTTTTCCCTAGCCCCGCCCCCTCCCTTGCCCCAAAATGGATCGGATCGGATTCTTCATTGTCTCATGCTACACCCTTCCACCAACTTTCATGAAAATCTGTAGTTTTTTGGTAACAAACAAACAGACACACAAACAAACAAACAAAGGGCAAACGGCACCGTAAACATAACCTCCATACATTCTGTCATTGTTTTGACAGAACGTAGGACTATTTTGGTCAAGGGGTTTCATACAGTTTCTGTAATAAAACATCTAAAAGCTAAAATCTTATCAGATGGGGGGACCCTGGGACAAAATCGTGGGGTCAAATGGGGGTCCGTGGTCTAATTTGTGTCAGTTTAGGGGTCCTTGACGTGAAAAGGTTTGAGAACCACTGCTCTTGTTGTTGGATTTGTTGGGTTTCAATTACAGCTGTGGAGAACAGACTGCAGTAATGTGTTGTGTGCCTGGACGTGAGGAGTTCCTATCGCAAGAAAAATAGAAAACTAACATCACCAAAGCATCCTTTCCCAAAACAAAAATCATCATACCAGACAAGATCATAAACACAGATTAGATACGAGACTCTCTAAACAATTACCGTCCAATAAAAACGGCTGGTGCTGGCAGGTGGGAAAACACACGTCGCTCCAAAAACGATCTGGCGCGTCGCTAATCTAAACGGCGAAGAGTTCTTGGGCTCATTCTGCATCATTGCAGCGTTTGACCTGAGGGTTTGCAGCTGGACGCGAGGCCCTGCGGGACACCAGACCACCATTACAGCAAGCTGCTGCGTCTACAAGCCAGGAAGGACTTGATGGTGTCAAGGTCAACACAAGGCAGACTCACAAATATAAAAAGTCAAAAGTATTTCTACCGGCTGTTTCTGTGCAAAACTAACTGAAGCTCACATCATATTAATATAATTCGAAGACTATTAAACTTAAAAGATCCCCTCCAAACATGTTTTAAGATGTATAGAAACTCTACTTTGATTAATAATTTGTGTGATATGGTTTTTCCACAAAACATTCAATTATTTCATTCAATTAGCTTATTAAAATCCTTAAAATGACGTCTACTTCTTCTCCCTCATTAGGCTACGTTGTTAATGTGATGAGATGTGACACACTACATGAGAGAGGGGGGAAGAGGGAGAGAGAGAGAGAGAGAGAGAGAGAGGCGGTAGAGCGAGCCTGTTTTGAAAATGTAAGGAGTAGAAAGTACAAATATTTGTGTTCAAATATATAGGGAGTGAAGCTAAAAAGTTTGTCAGAAAAATACTCGGTAGGCCTAAAGTACAGATACCTGAAAATTCTACTTAAGTACAGTACTTAAGTACAAATACTTTGTTACTTCCCATCTCTACAGAAATAGAGACAGACAGATAAAGAGAAGAAAAGACAGTGGGGAGAAGGTGAAAGAATCAGACACACAGT
>NC_139643.1:43690991-43740991 GCF_964638095.1 Poromitra crassiceps | reverse complement strand
AGAACAACAAGTCATGTTTCTGTTTAGAGGATCCACGCGCCTCTGGGGGGCAGCACTGTCTGATTATGAAGAGCCCCATGACATGATACAAACCTGCCTTCAGGGCAGGCATACCTGAGAGATGAGGGAGCGAGAGAGAGAGACAGAGAGGGAGCGAGAGAGAGAGAGACAGAGAGGGAGCGAGAGAGAGAGAGACAGAGAGGGAGAGAGAGAGGGAGACAGAGAGGGAGAGAGAGAGAGACAGAGAGGGAGAGAGAGAGAGAGAGACAGACAGAGAGAGAGAGAGAGACAGAGAGGGAGAGAGAGAGAGAGACAGAGAGGGAGAGAGAGAGAGACAGAGAGAGAGAGAGAGAGAGAGACAGAGAGGGAGAGAGAGAGAGAGAGAGAGACAGAGAGGGAGAGAGAGAGGGGTGGAGGAGAGGGAGGAGGTATAGAAGATACATGGAATGGTATAAGAAAAAACTCTGTGATCTCAAAAAGCAAGTTACAACAATGCTGTTTGTGAATTCTGTGGTTGAGGCGCGCTTCTTTTGTGGTAATGCATTCTCTTTCTCCCCGGCTTCTTTGACTGTGGCTGCTATTTTAACAAGGTGCAGAAGGATCTTCTTGGCGCAGGCAGACAAGTTAAACTTACCCTGACCCCGTACGCTGAACTGCCGGTGAACTGTGCTGCAAAATGAGGTCAAGACAGATATAGCACACTGGCTACTGATTAAATAATCATCCTCTCTGTCGGATTAAAATCCCCAATAATCTGTTATAAGAAATCTAATTCTAAACTAATTCAACCAGCCACCAAAAACTGACTTTCATTTTGTTATCACTTGCGACCAAAACCACTTCATCGCACAAAATGAATGCACTTTGTAATAAGGAGGTCTTATTTCAGAGGTCAGTGTTGTGACACAACGTCAGTGAGTTCAGTATGATTATCATATTTAAATAATACATTAACTGCTATGTACAGTATTAGTAGTAGTCTCTGGACCAGACTGCACTGCACTGTGCAACCAAATTATCTGCTGGTGTCACCAACTAAAAAACGTGGAAAAACGTAGTCTGGAGCTCAGCTCATAGTGGCTGTTTTGACATCAAATAGGCCGCCCTGTGTCCTGAAAACACACGTGTGAGAGAGAGAGAGAGAGAGAGAGAGAGAGAGAGAGAGAGAGAATAGCGACGCAGCATCACTGCAAAGGCAAGAAGCCACAAAGCTTGCGTAGCTAGCATTGGATTTCTTACCACAAACACAGATACGACAACGCAAGTTGTGATATAGCGTTACTGTTATCTGACACAAAGGTGGGCAAGAATGGGAAGATGATTGAATTCCACAGATTCTGAGTTCTGTATCGCCTCTCACACACACACACACACACACACACACACACACACACACACACACACACACACACACACACACACACACACACGTCAAACTGTAAATTTGATAGGCCTAACTAAATCAATAACTGTGCAGTATAGGGTGGATATTAAGCATGACAGTCAGATAGAAAATGCAGACCTACTGATGGTAGTTGGTTTGTGTTACCCAACCCGAGACCCAGCCTATCCTTTTTCCCACTGCACTTAAGGCAGGGTTAACTGCACTCGAGACCTCTTTTAAGCCTAGCCTAGATAAACTGGGCTCTTCGTCCTGGGACAACCAAACCAACACATTCTAACCTGGGGGTAACCCTGTGAGTGGTGGAGTTAGCCCCAACAAGCTGCTCACCCTACAACACAAAAGCACAATCCTAAAATATATCATTCCAATCGGCTAATGTGGTGTGAAATGGGTTAAATTAACGTCTACAGATTCAGGCAACTGGATAACATTTGGAAATAGGGCTGCCACTAACAATTATTTTCATGTTCGATCAACTGATGAATTGTTTAGTCTTTAACACAAAATAAAAAATACCAATCGCCACGTACCAGAACCCAAAGTAATGTCTTAAATTTGCTTACTCAGTCCGACCAGCAGAAAAAAAACATTTTATAATGGTATGAAACAGAGAAAAGCAAGCAAATATTTGCATTTGCAAAGCTGTAACCAGCAATTTGGGGGAAAATTTTACTTGATAAAAGACTAAAACAATTAATTGATTACAAAATTGATTAATTCTCTGTCGATCAACCAATCGATTAATCGACTAGACCAGTGGTTCTCAAAGTGGGGTCCAGGGAGCCCCAGGGGTCCTTGCGGGAGTTCCAGGGAGTCCCCGGCAAAAATAAGGGATAATTTATTTCCACTATAATTCCAGAGTGCAGAGAGCACCGTGACAGCACAGAACAAAGGCAAGACTTCAAATCCATGTGATCACTATGAACAGAAAACTATGAGAGGAAACTGACAGGTAGTCATTTAAGTGAGTGTGATGGGCAGAGAGAGAGAGAGAGAGAGAGAGAGAGAGAGAGAGAGAGAGAGAGAGAGAGAGAGAGAGAGAGAGAGAGAGAGAGTAGGGGGGGTTCTCCCATGGTGTTAGAAATAATGAATTCTGAGCAACCAATTTTGCCAGCACTGATCGCAGCAATGGTGGTAGGGTCAGAGAGTACATGTAGTGTTGTGCAATAAGGATAGTGTAGGATAATATACACTTAGAGCAGGGATACTCAACTTGCTTTGCCCGGGGGCCACTTTCGTGAAATGATAGAAGGCCAGGGGCCAGTTAATAAACAAACAAGATTTTTCTGTAGCGGATTGTAGGTTTTTGGGGTGTCAGCCGGAGTTTAGTCTGACAATGTTGTGCACACCGGATAGTTAGTTAGGTTAAGTTAGTTAGGTTAAGTACATACATAAGTGCCTGGGTAGCGAGCAGACGGCGGTATTTGACAATAATTTAAAAAATAATTTCAATAATTATGATTTCGCAGCTAAATCATAGATTATTGAAAGATAATCCATATTCCAGACTGAAATGCTATAACAGAAGTGGAGTATTGGCCAGAATGAATCACTCTGCTATGAAGGATTGTGCAATATGGTCAGTGTATGAAAGTGTAACTCTTTGAAACCTGTAGAGGGCATCCCATGATATATTTCATTACATTATGTAGGGTGTCCACTTCCACTGCACTTTGATATTTTGATACTGTGTCTTGTCTATCTATCTGTACTATATTTGTTACTCTGTACTGTATTTGTTACTGTGATCCTGATATTATGAAAATGTTGTGATGTTTTGTATTGTGATTCTTGTGAGATTTATAAACAAAATCAATTAATTAATTAATTAATGTTTGTGCACACGGTCCGTATTAGAAACTACATGAACTAAACTAAGAAGGAGAGCGAGAGAGAGAGAGAGAGAGAGAGAGAGAGAGAGAGAGAGAGAGAGAGAGAGAGAGAGAGAGAGAGAGAGAGACAGAGAGAGAGAGAGACCTGCATGTTCCTGAGGAGCTGGAAGATCTCCATGGTTCGGAGGACGATGTCTTGGACGGTCTCCTGGCCGATGCGGCACAGCGAGGCCGTGTTGACGTCGCGCGCCGCCGCCGCCTGCTGCTGCCCACCAAACGGCGCGGCGAGGGGAGGGGTCGTCATGGAGACAGCGAGGGGAGGGGTCGTCATGGAGACCACAGATGGAGATGGGGTGTAGGTGTAGGCGGAGCTAGCTGTCAGGCTGTTCCCCACTGGCACACCTTTACATGCCTTGAGGGAGAGTTTCACAGGAGTAGAAGGAAGAGGTAGGGGTACAGTGAAGAAGAGCAGGAAGATGGATGTTGAAAATGGGCAGGAAAAGTGGATCTTAACTCTTGAATTATCTATTCAGTTCAGTTATGTTTATAACCCCTTATCACACAAGCATGTTTAAAAGCGCTTTACATAGCATCATCCCAGTCATATACCACATCCTATATGTACACACAACATAGGTTACATGCATCATATATGTAGTTCTAATGGAGGTTCAGTCAGGAAGACTATAATCTGCACTTTACGCTTCCTCAGTTCACTTCTTATTTCTCCACCCTTCAAATCTGCTCACATGCTCAAAATAAGCTGTCAACTTCCGGGCTTCAATTGAATAATCAGCTGTTTGCCGCCTGGTCTCTTTTAACCAATAGCATAGCGTCACATCACCTCTCACATCACCTCTCACCCCACACACCTCCAGTGTAAGCCTATCACATTGCTTTTCACCCCCCTTGTAAGCGAATCACTTGGCTGCGGTCTTCTTAAATATGCTTTTTTCTGTCTCATTCAGCCTCTCAACATTGCTGCTGTCAGTCTTGCACCCTCCACCTCCCCCTCTCCTCAGATTCTTCAGTCTGAAGAGTCGCATCTCATCATGATGAGTCTCAGAAGGAGAGGCATCACCATCACCAGTATCTCTAGGCTCTACAGGGGGATATATCTGGATGCTGTTCTGGGCTGATGCAGCTCTATCTCAATATCTCCCTGTGGCGTCTAAGCGCCAAAGACTAATAACAATACCGTATTCTATTCATGCTTTCTGTAATGCATCATTCACTTTATTGATTTGAAACTACACATTTTACTAGATTATATACATTGTGGTAGGCTACTACAAACAGGATATCTTTAGACATCATGCAACTCCACACAGAAAGGACCAGGGTGAGTGGCCCAAAACAAGCCAACTTTATCTATATACAGTAGAGAGCCAAAGTGAACATCACTTCCTGCTTCAGCACTGTGCCAGAGATTTTCATCCGCCATTTATTTTCCCATAGACATTTCGTAAAATGCTTATAAAAAATAGTTTTACTTGGTCAAACCAAATGGTTCAGCTATATTTAGAATCGGGAGAGACCATAGAACATTTCACTCAGACCAAAACTAAAAAACAACATAGAACAAATATTTTTTTTTTTTTTTTTACATTTATACAAACATAGCCTATAGACAGTTTCAACTTGACAACATAAACATTCTGAATTGACCCTAGCTTACTCCCTTTTGCAGGGTTTGCTAATACAATGGCTGACAGGAAATAAACTAGAGTCCACACTGTTCCCTAGCAACAGAATTGCGGTGAAGCAGTCTATTAAGTGGCGGACCAGATGTTTGTTTAGTCTGTGTCACAGAAGAATTGTACACTAATAATCCAGTCAAAGTACAAGGGTTGTCTTTGTCGTTTTACTGAAGCAGAGGTTTCAAAACAGCTGAATACACTTGGCCAGCAGAAAATATCACACTGACCCCTGAGTCTTGCCTCGAACATGAATATATATAGGAATAAACATCCCCTCCTCCTGGTTTAAATTACATGGGATTAGGTTTGATCAGAGCTCATCTAAAGTGTGTTTTCTGTGGAAACACATAAGCGCCTCTCTGAACTCCATCTTCCTACTGCATGTGTGAGAGGAAGTGGTTACACACTCTGACATCTCAGACACAGCCAGACAGCAGCCTGACTTCGAGATACAGAAACTAGCATCAGGGCAACTGGAAGAGGAAAGTTCACTCAAAGATCACAGCATGCACAATAATTAACTCTGCTATTAAACTAATCAATTCAGCTGTTACAGTCTGCAACACTCAACTATATTACTATTATATATTATCACAGGGGTGGAGACTCTAAGCTTGTTTGACAGGAGGCTGCTTTGTGATGCGAACATTGGGCGGGGCGGGGGTCTCCTATATTGTGGGGTAATATAATGTAAGTGATGATGTACACTTGTGCTTCCTATCATTCATTTTGGTGACTATCATTTTTTTATTATGCAGTGCTTGATATACAAATAGATAGTTAAATAATATAATCACAGGTTGTACATTTCGTAGAAATAACTGTTAGACCATCTGAGACTCGTGACAAAGACTTGCAGGTGACTTGTGAACATCTCTCCCATTTCATATTACATCTATAACCTACTACATCATATAGGCTACCATACTAAATATGATACATATCATATTATACTACTATATAGCCATATCAAACTTATATTGGCATCAGTTTGAACAGTAATGGAACAGTACTGTTATAGCAGTGTTGCATCACTAATTAACTCAGGTGTGTAGCGTTAGATCATATAGCTACATAAAGGCTACACAATCTCTGTGGCAACCAAGTCAAGCTAGCTTGACTGGCAATGAATGGGATGGATTTTAAGACAAATATCGTGCCGCCTGTGGCGTTTTTTTTAGAAGTTGTATTATCTAGATGAGAAGTGTTTTAGCGTGCCTTTAAACTAGGAAAAGTACATTGACCGCTATCCTAGACTAAATCAAATCAAATCGAATCAGTGAAGTCAAGTGTAGAGTCGGTGTTATAACGGGTGAATGGACGAGTCAAAGTGAAGTGCTTGTCACCACAGCTAAAATGACAGTCACAGCATACGACACTTCAGCTCTCTCACACTCACAGTCCACTTTATTGTGTCGTTTCTGGCGCGATCTAACTCGTTACAGTGTAACGAGTGTTCGTGTTTCGTTAGTAACACGTTTGAGAATTTGTAACGTTACCTGTGAGGTGATAATGTATCTGTTTTGTTGACATGTCAAATCCTTTGCTCTGCTCCCAGGATCTCAGCTGCTGCAACTATCGCGAGATTCGTCCTCGCTACCGGTACTGGCAGCAGTAATTAATGATGTGCGAGCGACACTTGAAAATGTTTTATACTTTTTAGTTTTATTTTAGAGGATGCGGGGGTGTCATAATTTCAATACACTACACCCTCTTGTTATTCCAGATCAACAGTAGCCCATATTTATCTTCTTTAGATTCAACTCCCTGCGTTGACATGCTTTGAAATGAATTGTATTACAACATTACGGTAAAGCACTAACACATCAGATTCAGACTTGTTTGGGGGAATTTAAGGTAATAGCGCCACATGCTGGTCATTTCCTAAATAACATCCAATGTCACATCTGACTTCATGTTATCAACCTGCAAACCTACAGTTAACTTTCTGGTCACATAGCCTACTCATGGTTCGTCATGGCTTTCTGTTTAGTAAACATAAATTCAATTTGTGAATGCATCACATGTCTGGTGTCTAGTCTAGGCTACTTGAACTGTGTTTCAATTCAAATGTTCAGTTCATCCATCCATTCATCCCTTATAGGCCTACACGCTTGGATTATTTTGTACACTA
The DNA here is from genome assembly GCF_964638095.1 of Poromitra crassiceps. Lineage (NCBI taxonomy): Eukaryota > Metazoa > Chordata > Actinopteri > Beryciformes > Melamphaidae > Poromitra > Poromitra crassiceps. The sequence continues at coordinate 43,733,920 of NC_139643.1, read as the reverse complement.
TCAGAATTCAAATTAGAATTTGAAATAGAAGAGATGCCTCAAACAGACATTGTAGTCCTTCAGACGTGTGCTCTGCCATGCAGAATTACTCTGACTTATATGAGTGGAAATAAGAGCAATATTGGGGAAAAATTGTTTTGCTTTCAGGCTCGAGTGGGGCTGAAAAACTAGTTTATGATGCATATTACTTAATTTCCATTATTCATTAAATTTTGGCTAACAGTCTGGATTTCAATTTTCATTTATCTCAAACACATTTTGTGTAACAATACCCTCAATACATTTCTTTCCCCTTCTTCTCTCTTTCTTTAAAAGCCCCCTATCTGCCAAATGCAATAGGCCTACTGATATGGAAAACAGTATGTCAAGTTCACTTAACTGCCCACAACTTCTTAATTGCAGGACGAGTGCTGGTTAGCTTGCCATGATGAATGAGCGTTGCTCTTCCAATCCCCATCTGCCAGACCGCCAGACCAACTGAGCCATGCCATTTGGAAATGAGTTTCTCTACAATCATCCAGCCTGTCTCCTTGGTGTGTTTAATTGGGACTGGGGGTGGGGAGGAGGGGGGAGTGAGATGAATATGCTCTTCTGTGATGAGAAGAGCTGAGTCACTCAGCTCACTCATTGAGCCGATGTGTGTGTGTGTGTGTGTGTGTGTGTGTGTGTGTGTGTGTGTGTGTGTGTGTGTGTGTGTGTGTGTGTGTGTGTGTGTGCGCGCGTCCGTGCTTCCGTGCATGTGCCAGAGGAACAGGAAGAGGGAGTGAAGAGGGTGGACTCATACAAGTATCTTGGCGTCCAAATCAATATATAAGTAATTTGATTATTAGGTCAACTTAAAGCAGGGGTTCCCAACCTTGGGGCCGCGACCCCAAGTCACCTGATTAATTTATTAATTACACCACAGAGACAATTTAAAACTACCAAAGAGGATTAGGGCCGCTTGTGATTTATTTTTGTAAATCCTGAGTTTAAGTCAGGATTCTGAGAGTAAAGTCATGAGTTCTGAAAATAAAGTTAGAATTCTGAGTTTAATGTCAGAATTCTGAAAAGAAAGAAGTCAGAATTCTGAGATTACAGCAAAGCTATGGGTTAAAGTCAGAATTCTCAGAGATTAAAGTTAGAAATCTGAGATCTACCTTGGGTCCATTGATGTGAACACAGACCTGCCATACATATTGACCAGAGCTGTTTAAAAGTTGTGAAGGACAGTCAAGATACATTTCCCTCTCCCACATTTCCATATAGGCCATGCATGTTGATATATTGTAGCTGCAAAAACATCATCAAGATTCATCAAGGTAACGCTATCAGAAAAAATAACATCGGGTATCTCAAGAGCATCTCATCCTTTCCACTTTGGCCCCACCATAATCATATTCTATGGTTGCCTCATACAACCCGGGTGGGGTGCAGCAGTGAGAGGATTCAAATAAATGATTGAACGAATAGGCAATAGCATATCTCATTACCTCTGCATGGTCCCTGTAGCATACATCCTCTACAGTACTGTGTGTGCATGTAGCTGCGGCCTCCAGCATAGGAACACATCAAGCAGCAACACGGACGACCTTGAAACCCGTGCCAGGTTTGACTGTACCTGCTGTGGAGCATCATTTCATCCATGCTGCAGGGGCTTTGAACCTTGGCTTGGACATGTGTGTGTGAGAGAGAGAGAGAGAGAGAGAAGTGGAGAGAGAGAGACAGAGACAGAGGGAGAGAGAGCGAGAGAGATTCAGAGAGAAAGCAAGAGAAAAAGTGAGAGAGAGAGAAGGAAAGGCAGAGAGAAACCAAAAAGAAAGAGAGTGATAGAACTCCCCTTGTGAGGAAACACGAAGCGTGTAATAATCATTAGCTGAGGGGGTATCAGGGCTAAAACGGATTATGTAGCTACCTAGCGCATTACTCATGCTTTAATTAAATACATGCTGATCTGGTTCCTCCAGGGCTAAGTTCAGACAGAGAGAGAGAGAGAGAGAGAGAGAGAGGGGGGGGGGGATACAATGGTTTGCTCTGAAGGCAGCCAAACTCCCAACTCTATTCTGCAGAATGCAGCAGCTTTCACCCCTCTGGAGTCTCTGGACACCACTGACCTCTTCAGGATTAAATAAGAGATGGTATGGCTGAAGTATGGGATGCAGAGGTGCAATGTGAATGTGTGTGTGTGTGTGTGTGTGTGTGTGTGTGTGTGTGTGTGTGTGTGTGCACCTGGCTGAGTGCACCTGGGCCCAGCCCCAGTGTGCTTGCCTTCAGACAAATGGACCATTTTCACGGCATGCCGTTTTGTCTCTCAACGGCAGGATAAACACAGGTGTAACCAAAACATTAATGAAGGCCTTGGCACTGGAACACCTAAATGTAATGGAAGTTGGAAACCGTCATTAAGGTTTTGGGCACACCTGTGTTTACCCTGCCTTTGAGACACAAAGGGCCGCTGTGAAAAGGGTCTATTCGTTTTTTTTTCGGTCAATTGCTCAACTTCGGCCTCGCCCGATGCCCGCAGCTCAGCTCCTGGTGGCCTCGCCTAGCCTGGGTAAACCCAGCCTCCACGTGACCTCTATCTATGCGCTCTCAGACTGAGAGCATAGAGGTCACAGGTCACGTGGAGGCTGGGTTTACCCAGCTGCTTACTGATGACAATTGCTCGAGTGACCATGACTGATGACATCATCGAGTGCTCGAGTGACAACACTAATGATGTCATAGAAATGATGACATCACAATTGCTCGAGTGACATCACTGATGATGTCATAGAAATGGTGACATCATCAGTGATGATGTCATAGACATTGTGACATCATCAGTGACATCACAATGTGGGACAAAAATTGAAATAGAGCCCACTTACTCCCATTTGAATGATGATGATGATTAAAAAGTCTTACTCGCCATTTGATGAGGTATTAAATTTGGTAGCTATTGTGCTGATTGTGTATATCAATCACAGACCCCTGAATTGAATCAAAATCATATTGTGGTAGACTTTGTGATATCAACAAATATAGTATCATTGTCCAAAGAATCTATATAATCATCATTCCTGCATAATATACATGTGTATACCAGAACCTCAGCAGTCGCTCTCCGTCGCTTCCATCCCTGCCCTCGCTGTCAGGTGAGAGGGAGCCTAGAGGCAACGACGTGGAGAGAGCCGCAGGCCAGAGATTTCACCCATCCAAGGATACTGCATGTCAGTCTTACCTCTGTCCAATGCCAGGCAGTTAACTCTAAGCCAATCAACAACCTTTCCTCAGAGATTTCATTTTCAGCCTCTCATCAATGCTGGTTGGTTTCTAAAAAGCAGACAGGTTCCAAAATTAACTTTTTAATTTTTAATTTTATTTACCAGCATCATCAAGACCTTTATTTGTATGACCTGTTTCAAATGTACACGCATAATCCTATAATAAGAATGCAAAGTGTCTGTGAGTGAGTGAGCAGAAATTGTGTTCGGACCACAGCTATGCCATTTTTTGTGCGATCATGCTGAATCTTTCAGGAAGTGTAAAGAGCACCCCTGCAGGTGACCTAAGGAAGCCACATTTTTTAACTAGGTCATTATGGCTGAATAAATGGGCAAACATGGCTAATTAGTGGCCAAAATGAGTGAACACATGTTCAGCACCAAGTGGAGCTCCAGAGTGGAGAAGCACACCTGTTGGAATCAGCCTGGGAAGTGGAGTATATAAACTCTGGGGAGAGAGAAGAGAGGCTGCAAAGTTGGAGAAAAAAATTAAGTGAATATACTGACTGTAAATGAGCGTCCGTGAATTAAACATAAAAGGTGAAACAAGTGTAGTTTCTTAAGGAAAATGTCTGTGTTTTTTAGGAGTCGGCCGACATGGGCTTTTCAATGGCCGATGCCAATATTTAGAGAGCAGGGCGGCTGATGGCCGATATATAGAATTAATTGCATCGATTTAATAACAAACGAGACAAAATTTATGAACTTTAATCAACATTTATTGAACAATAATGTTAATGTCTACAGTGCACTTTTTTTATCAATAATGTCCACAGGTAATAAAAAAAACTAAGCTTTGTAAAAGAAAAACACAACTTGTGAATGAAAAATAAATTGTTTTGGTGCACTCACTGTAACAACTCTATAACTCAGCAAGTCCAATTACAGTGTAAATTCACATTGAATTAAACGAGACAGAAAATCAATTTCAAATGTAAAATCAACCCATTTCTGATTCTATTTAAATGTGGACAACTAAGTAATGAAAAAGATACAAAAAGTACAGCAACCCTTTTCTGACAGATTAGCCATTTGATATGTTGAGTCAGAACTTTGCCCTTTTATCATCTTGACAGATGTTACATTTTGAAATAGTCTGTTTCTTTCATGTAAACTGATCTTCTCCATCTTCCAACCATCCTGAACAGCCTCCACTTCTCCTAAATCTCAAGGAGCTTCATGAGGCATCGATGCCTGATGGAACTTTTCAATAGCAATACAGTATTATGACAATACTGATGTTCATCTCAATTGAAATGCAGGATGATACGATACAAGTACCGTAGTAATTTTCTAATAATATCCCCAAATTTGTTTAATCTCATTTTAAGACACTAATGATTTGCATTTTAAGTGATCTCTCCTGTGTGGAGTATCATGTGTTTCTCCAGGTTTTTTTTATGACCAAAACATTTCCCACAGACTGAGCAATTAAATGGCTTCTCTCCTGTGTGGACTCTCATGTGTTTTTTCAAGTTTCCTTTGTCGCGAAAACTGTTACCACAGACTGAGCAATTAAATGGCTTCTCTGCTCTGTGGACACTCATGTGTTTTGTCAAGTTTCCTTTCTGACTAAAACTGTTACCACAGACTGAACATTTAAATGGCTTCTCTCTTGTGTGAATTCTCATGTGTTCTTTCAAGTGTCCTTTATGACGAAAACTGTTACCACAGACTGAGCAATTCAATGGCTTCAATGGTTTCTCTCCTGTGTGGATTCTCATGTGTTCGTTCAAGTGTCCTTTATGACGAAAGCTGTTACCACAGACTGAGCAATTAAATGGCTTCTCTCCTGTGTGGACTCTCATGTGTTCTTTCAAGTGTTCTTTATGAGGAAAACTGTTACCACAGACTGAGCAATTAAATGGCTTCAATGGCTTCTCTCCTGTGTGGACTCTCATGTGTTCGTTCAAGTGTCCTTTATGACTAAAACTGTTATCACAGACTGAGCAATTAAATGGCTTCTCTCCTGTGTGGACTCTCATGTGTTCGTTCAAGTGTCCTTTATGACGAAAGCCTTTACCACAGACTGAGCAATTAAATGGCTTCTCTCCTGTGTGGACTTTGATGTGCTCTTTCAAGTTTCCTTTATGACTAAAACTGTTATCACAGACTGAACATTTAAATGGCTTCTCTCCTGTGTGGACTATCATGTGTCTGTTCAACTTTCCTTTACGACTAAAACTCTTACCACAGACTGAGCAATTAAATGGCTTCGGCTTCTCTCCTGTGTGGACTCTCATTCCACAGTCTCCATCAGCTTCTGTTTGCATCTGTTCAGTTGAGTTGCTAGCTAGAGGCTCTGCCTCTCTGTTCTCCTCAGTTTGGTTTTGATGAAGCTGTGAGGACGGAGGTTTCTCTTCATCATCTTCACTCTCCACAGGGACAGTGTAGACAGTGAATGGGGACTGGGTGATATGGGCGTCCTCCGGCCCTTCAAGCTGCTCTCCCTTCTGACTGATCCAAATTTCCTCCTGTTCCTCTTTAATGTGTGGGGGCTCTTGGTCCTCCTGAAGCTGCTCTGCCTCCTGACTGATCCAGATTTCCTCCTGTTCCTCTTTAATGTGTGGGGGCTCTGGGTCCTCCTGAAGCTGCTCTGCCTTCTGACTGGTACACAGTTCCTCCTGTTCCTCTTTAATATGTGGGGGCTCTTGGTCCTCCTGAAGTTCCTCTTTAGGGGTCTCTGGGCCCTCCTGGTCCAGACTGGGGCTCCACTCCTGCAGCTCAGGGGGAACTTCTTCTTTAATGACCAACAGCTGCTGGAAGTCTGGAGGTACGGCTACTCTGTGTAACCGCACTACAGGATTTAAAACAGTGTCCAACAGCTTTCCTTGTTGCTCGTTCTTTTTGGAACGAGAAGATTCTAGCCTGATATCAGACTGAATTGTTAACTTGTTACACTCCATTTCCCTCTTCAGAAGCAGTCAACTCAGTGGAGTGGGAAGATCTGATGGTCTGCAAAGAAGCGTCCTCCTCGTACTCTGCTATTTTCTTTCAAACAGCCCAAATATATTTTCAACAGCCGCAGTTAGTTAGTTAGTCGCTAGTTCACCAACGCTAGTTCACCAACGCTCAGGTCAGGTTTTGGAGATTACGCTAGACGTTTCCTCCTGAACGTTTTACTGACAAACGTTGTTCTTCAAAGCTCCAACAACGTTAGCTCCGTTAGCTTCACAGCTAAAACGATCACCTATCTACCTCCGTCCGCGGTGGCATGCAGCTTGATGACGTCGACGGTGGGTCATGGTCGCGTGATTTCGACACTAGCCAACCATGGATGTATTTAAAAGAGGCGAACACGTCACGGTAAAAGACCCAGAGTGCCTTGCGGCACTGAAGGAGCAGATCGGGGAAGGGGGTCTCGGGGGGGGGGGGGTTCTGCATTACTGTTACTGATGTAAAATCTTAGGGGTAAAATAAAAAGATTGAATATTATAAAATGTGTCCCGTCATTTTCATAATTACAAAATCACCAACATCAGATTTTCTGTCAAACAAGAGACATAGCCTAATGGGAATTTTACATAATTGTACGTGGGATCAACAAACAGTAGACTACTTGCAAGCATGTAGTCCTAGTGATCAGATTAATATATAGCCTAGTGGAGAGCTAACATTCATAACCTTGCAAGCCAGTTGGATTGTCGCAAGATCTTGTGTTCATAACGTGAGCAGCAGATGCAAAACAACCATTAAATCAACAAGCACGAGATGGAACTTGGTCATATTTGCAAACTGTATAACTGTGTTATTTAGTTATTATTGCACAGACATATGAATGTGTATTTTTCTTGCCATCAGAGTCAAAACAAAGCCCATTACAGAGAGAGAGAGAGTATTTGAAAAAGATTTATTGAACCGGTTCTTTACAACTGTATAGGCCATGGCAATGTATTCAAATACAATTGATGCTATCCATGTACAGTACTTCTCAAGTTGCTGGCGTAACAATCCATGTAGCCTATATATTAATTTGTCTGTGTTTACATGTCCCAAACTCTGTGCAAATGGGTGTCTCTTTATACAGTGTCAGACGTTGATACAGTAATAATACAGACAATAGTAAACGACAGTAAACTAATAGTAAACAAACAGTGGTTAAAACGTTTGATTAGGATAGTGAATGGAAGTATAAATTAGCAATCATTCAGAGCACGTGATTATCCAGCATGCATAGACTCATGAAATATGAATGGCTGCTTTACAGTACAGTGCATAGTGACCTCCATTTAACATAAACACTTAAAAAGCCAAGCTAACTAATTAATACAGAGTTGTAGACATGTTAATACATAACAAGGGGGGTTGAGGAGGGTAAAGCACTTAAAATCAGTTACAAGGTCTGTTTTCTCCAAATGTGTCTTTCCAATCAGTTCAATAATCACTTCTTTGGGAATGTGTGCACAGAACTATTCCCATACGGCAGTCATGTGACTGTGGAGTGACTGTCACACTGAAAAACAAAACCACCTAAGGGTGCAATGACCAGTGCTGCAGAACAACCAAAGACTACATGACTGACCACCGGTCACAGCAACTATAAAAGCATGGCCTTGGAGCTTCGCATCATTCCTCTGGGCCTCCAGTGGCTCTTTGGAGGGGCTCAGATGATTCCTACATCTTGGGGTCTTCACACAGCGTGCAGCCGGGCTTGAGGTCGGCCTGCCTCTCCATCTGAATGGTAACGGAGTGGAAGTTGTAGGAGGAGAAACAGGCCTGTGTCATTTCCCTCAGGACTGACTGAGCGTCCACGGAGTCATCTGTGGAAAAAAGGAAAACCATGTTTATGCATCGACACAACTTAAAGAAGCGCTTTGGCCCTCCGCCGGTGAAGAAAAGAGGGTGAAAGAAGGCCTTGCAAATCTAAATGAATGTTACTCAAAGCATTGTTGTAGGTTTATTCGCCTTATGTAGCCACACCCATTTGACCCGTTTGTGTGGTCGCTAAAAAAATAAAATGGCTGGCTGCTCCAATATCATCTAACTCTGAATGAACTAATAATTTAGCCAATTGTATGTAACATACCAAATAAAAGCAAACGGCAATGTCTAAGAATGCAACGCCATGTAACTGGCTCGTTAAGTCTCGCATTCCAGGGAATTACGTTACCATCTGCGGGTCTTATAGATGTAAATGGCGCGAGCGCTCGGAGGAGAGAAAACTATCTGAAGCTTTCTTTGTTGGAGTCCAGGTATGTTTTACAAGAAAGTGCTCGTCATTGTCGACAGGCTCGCTTGCTTGCTGTGTACCGAGCTCAAAGTAGTAGGCTCCATTCTTTGTTTTACCCCCTGCACTGTCCGCTATGTGTAGAATTTAAGTTTGGTTTGCTAAACACATTTCAGACACACGAGACAGAATTTCAACTTAAGAGGCAAACGTTTCTCACCAGCTAGGCCCCTAGAAAACCTGCATGGCAAGTTCCTCTCACCTATGGCTACGTGCGCCGTCAGTACAGCCTGGTTCATGGTGAGGGCCCAGATGTGAAGGTTGTGGACCGCCTGTACCCCCGTCACCGCTAGCAGACGATCCCGCACTTCGCTGTATCTCACCCCTGCTGGAGTGCCTGGATAGGAGGGAGTGAGAGAGTGAGTGAGTGAGTGAGTGAGTGAGTGAGTGAGAGAGAGAGAGAGAGAGAGAGAGAGAGGCAGAGAGAGTGTGAAAGTGAATCAGAGAGAGAAATGACAGGCGGGTGAGGCGCTGAGGAGTATCACAAGATGTACGATGCCCTGCAAATCTGTACGATGCCCTGCAAATCTATTTATCTCACTTTCTACTCACAAATGTGGGCGCCTGCTGCCTTACCTTCCATCAGGACAGTGAGGATATCTCTCATGATGGTGACGGTGGTGCCCAAGACAAATATGGAGAATAGGAAGGTGCAGATGGGGTCGGCCATCTTATATTCTGGCTGGAAAAAACAAACAGAGGGTTCAATACCAATTGCAGTGTTAAAGACAGATAAGACTGTCAGTCACTATTACTGTATTACTCAAATTTCCTCTATTAGTGGCCTCTATTCCATTACTGGCCTCTGCTCTAATATAGGACGGGGGCACGGCCTGCACGGACAAATAAAGGCCCCTCCCTCAATACAGGCCGGGTCCAAAAAACAAACAAACGAAGGAGCAGAATATGGTTCTGTAAATTTCCCATAACACAACGCATCTACCGTGTGACGTAACCGGACGTAACGCAGACAAGACAAACATGGCACCGACCAAACGAACCAGACGAAAGTTTGACGTTAAGTTTAAAGAGAGCGTTGTGCAATATGCAGCGGAACATTTGGTACAGTGTGATGTGGAATCAGCCCTTCAAGCAGAGCCTGCACGATGCCTACGACGAGTGGATAGCTGGGGACGCAGATAAGCAGTACACAGCTGGAGGTGGAAACCTAAAAGCGCCTGCTCGACGCCTGCTTGTGGACTGGGTGATCGCCGCCTGGGACAAGCTGGACAAGGATCTGATCAAAAAGTCCTTCCAAGTTTGTGGACAGTCTGTGAAAACTGACGGGAGTCAAGACAACCTCATCCACTGCTTCAAGCAGGGACAGCCCTGCGCCGCTGGACGGGAGGCTCTCGCCCAGCTGCGTTAGCGGGACCAGGAGAACAGACAGGCAGCCGAGGATGAGGAAGATGAAGAGGAACTGGTCAACAATGAACTTGTTGTTCTGGATGATGTTGATGATGATGAGGACGCGGAGGATACCGACATACTAGATGAGGAGGATACTGAGTGAGTGAGTGACCACCAATATTTATTTGCGTTGTTTGGTTTTATGCAATATTTTGCAATAAAAGTCATGAAAATAAAGGAGTATGTCCATGAGAGTTTAATATTAAGAAATAAAGGCCTCACTCGAATACAGGCCTCTGCTCTAATATAGGACGGGGGCTCTCTGCGGCTCAGTAAATAAAGGCCCCGGTTACTATTAGCGGACACACACACACAGAGAGAGAGTGAGTTCTAACCTTGAAGAAGATGATGAAGGCGCTGACCAGCACACTGAGGCTCTGCAGAAGGTCTCCCACCACGTGGACGAAGGCCGCTCGCACGCTGGCATTGGCCTGCTGGGCCCTTCCTCCTGTCACACAAACATGACAGTGAGACAACGCTTCAGTGAGACAGGACACAGTGCTTCAGTGAGACAGGACACAGTGCTTCAGTGAGGCAGGACATGGCACTTCAGTGAGACAGGACACGGTGCTTCAGTGAGACAGGACATAGTGCTTCAGTGAGACAGGACGTGGCACTTCAGTGAGACAGGACACAGTGCTTCAGTGAGACAGGACATGGCACTTCAGTGAGACAGGACACGGTGCTTCAGTGAGACAGGACATAGTGCTTCAGTGAGACAGGACACAGTGCTTCAGTGAGACAGGACATAGTGCTTCAGTGAGACAGGACACAGTGCTTCAGTGAGACAGGACACAGTGCTTCAGTGAGATAGGACATGGCACTTCAGTGAGACAGGACACGGTGCTTCAGTGAGACAGGACATAGTGCTTCAGTGAGACAGGACACAGTGCTTCAGTGAGACAGGACACAGTGCTTCAGTGAGACAGGACGTGGCACTTCAGTGAGACAGGACACAGTGCTTCAGTGAGACAGGACACGGTGCTTCAGTGAGACAGGACATAGTGCTTCAGTGAGACAGGACACAGTGCTTCAGTGAGACAGGACACAGTGCTTCAGTGAGACAGGACATGGCACTTCAGTGAGACAGGACACGGTGCTTCAGTGAGACAGGACATAGTGCTTCAGTGAGACAGGACACAGTGCTTCAGTGAGACAGGACACAGTGCTTCAGTGAGACAGGACGTGGCACTTCAGTGAGACAGGACACAGTGCTTCAGTGAGACAGGACATGGCACTTCAGTGAGACAGGACACGGTGCTTCAGTGAGACAGGACACAGTGCTTCAGTGAGACAGGACACAGTGCTTCAGTGAGACAGGACACAGTGCTTCAGTGAGACAGGACACAGTGCTTCAGTGAGACAGGACGTGGCACTTCAGTGAGACAGGACACAGTGCTTCAGTGAGGCAGGACATGGCACTTCAGTGAGACAGGACATGGCACTTCAGTGAGACAGGACACGGTGCTTCAGTGAGACAGGACACAGTGCTTCAGTGAGACAGGACACAGTGCTTCAGTGAGACAGGACATGGCACTTCAGTGAGACAGGACATGGCACTTCAGTGAGACAGGACACGGTGCTTCAGTTAGCCTGCATGCTGTAAAGCTAATTATACTGTGGATTATAATGGAAAAAAGTTGAGCTGAGAGACAACTGCTTTTGTGTCTCCTATATCAGTGATTCTTAATCTTGTTGGCGTTCAGTACCCCATTCCCTGATTTCATCCAAGTACCCCCTTTAACTGAGTACATTTGGCTTCAAAACCTGTGAGAGAAAACTAGAACATATGATGCAATGAATGATTACCCGCCCTTTGAAGAATATAACATTACAAAATAAGAAGTGAAAGAGTTGCAGTTATTAGTGCCTCCTGAGCAGATTTATTTGAATGTTTCATATTTCCATTTTCCTTGATTATTAGAGATTTACTGACATCTTGTCAAATTGACTGTTGATCATTATGACTGACTGGAAGTTTTGACAGCTCTGTAACACCACAATCATCTGAAGCTCCTCCTGATCCCTGGCAACATACCGTGCTCTGCCCCTTTCCGCTCCACATCCCCGTGGTCGTCAGTGGAGTGGGCGTGGTTGGAGAGGTGGGAGTGTCCCTTCTCCTCCTTGTGACCATGGCTGTGCCCATGTGAGCTGAGCCCGCCGTGGCTGTGACCATGCCCGGACTGGTGAAGGGTGAGGGCCATACTGTTTAGAGAGGGGACAAGTCATTTTTGGAGAGTGTAAAAAAGATGAAATAATAGAGCTGACTCATCGTGTCAGCTCTATTATTTCGATTGATTAGTCGATCAACAGAAAATTCATCTGCAACTATTTTTTATGATCAATTCATTGTTTAGACTACGGTAATATTTAAGAGACAAATACAAAATTAGCATTTTTGATTTGAATATTTTGTGGTTTCTTTACCCCTCTATGACAGTCAACTGAATGGGTTGTGGAGAAGACAAGACATTTGAGGATGTCATCTTGAGCTTTGGGGAAAAGCTTATCAACATTTTTCACAATTCTTTCACATTTTATACCCTAAAAAAGTGGTTCTCAAAGTGGGGTCCGGGGACCCCAGGGGTACTTGAGGGGGTTCCAGGGGGTCTCCAACAAAAAGGGTAATAATTTAGTTTCATTAGAGTCCAACCATAAATAACACAATGACAAATGTATTTTTGGTCACAGGTTTGATACACTTTGTGTCATAAAATGTGTACAAGTGTGACGACCCTCCTACTCAATACATACAATTAAATACAATCATTTATTAACTAAGGGGAAAAACTTAGACAACACAAACTACATTAGCCAAACGAACAGAACAAAGGTGCATCGGTGAGGAGGGAGAGAGACCGAATGGTCTGAAGCAGAGCCGTGTAAGAAGAGTCGCAACATCTCCATTCACTCCAATGGGCCAGTTTTTTACTCTCAAGAGTTCCAGGAAGTAAGGTCCTGGATTAAGCAGCACTGTCGAGTTGCAGCAAAATGGACAGTTTGTGTTGTACTTTGAAAGTTTTTTTTTCTTGAATAAAATTGTACATTATCAGCTTTATTTTAGCATGCAAAAGTAGCGCGAGGCCCCTTCCTGGCTGTTCATTAGCTAATGAGTCTCGCATTTTGGTCCTCCGCTGACGCCACTCTGGCCATGTTTACATTACAGGCAAATCCGATTGGCTGCTAAAGTCATTAATCATCATTATCTTGATTGGTTTCCCAAATCTGATTTGGGAGTGTGTCCACACTGCCACAAATTTGATTTGGGCAAGTGTTCAGGTCGGATCTGTGTGTCCAGACCTCCATATGTGGTTTGGGACAAGTGACACAAATCAGACTTCAATCAGAGCGTCCAGACTCATAAAACCAATCTGGATAGAATCATTAATAGGTCATTAAAGTTCACAAATCAGATTTGGCCTCCTAGTCTGAAAATGGCCTCTCTCTCTAGACGACACTAGTCTGAAGGCCCAAATGAGTGCACCAGGCTCAGGTACAGCTAACAAACCCAACTCCGGGCTCCTGCAAGATAGGGCCACAGGAGAGTCAGAGGGTCATCACAAAAACTAAAATCTTATGAGATGGGGGACCCTGGGACAACATCTTATTGTGGTCTAATTTGTGTCCGTTTCGGTGTCCTTGGCGTGAAAAGGTTTGAGAACCACTGGACCGAACAACAAATCGATGAATTGAGAAAATGATTGACAGATTAATCGATAATGAGGATAGTTGGAGTCTGCTTGTTTTACTCACATTATGTTGGCGAACACAGCGCACCCAGAGGTAATGAGCATGACGGTGCCATTGATGGTGTAGTTATCGTCGATGAGGCGCTCTATGGCCAGGTAAACCAACACACCTGTTACCAGCCAGATGGTGAACACTGACAGCAGCGCCCCGAGGATCTCTACAGGAAGGGAAGGGGGAGGAGGGGGGGCAGAGGAAGCAAGAGAAACAACACAATATTTTAATTGTGCTTTCCAAGAAATAATAGAATTAAAATGACAATAATAAAAGCAAAAAAAAATTAAGTCATAACCCCATGATTAAAAGGTTTGAATTCGTACAGCAGATGTGTCCATCAACAGCCGTCTCTCTTGTCAAAGTGTCTTTGAGCGAGACGCCTCACCTCGCCCTGCTCCATCACATTGCTTAAATCATGTGACTTTACCTGTTGAAGACATCCCACCAGTGTCCATACCTTATGCTGCCTTGCAGACTACTGGGACGTGGGTGTTTCCCAGTGGAAAAGTCCCACCCCCTGGGTGTCCAGGTAGTGTAGCGCTAAAGTCCCTGCCTACCAACCCGAGGGGCACAGGTTCGCATCCTCGTGTTTCCTCCGGCTTGGTCGCCGGTTGGGCGTCCATACAGCCACAATTAGCTTGTGTCTGCGGGAGGGAAGCCGGTTTGAGGGTATTTGGTCCTGGTCGCTGCACTAGCGCCTCCTCTGGTCAGTCAGGGCGCCTGTTCAGAGATGAAGGGAACTGGTTGGAATAGCGTGATCCTCCCAAGTGCTACGTCCTACCGGTGAGGCTCAAGCTGTCAGGTGAAAAGAAGCGGCTGGCTACTCGGAGGAAGCATGGTGCTAGTTTTGGCTCTCCCCAGATCAGCAGAGGGTGGAGCAGTGCCCAGGGCAGCAGGGGGAGTAATTGGCAAAGTACAATTGGGGAGAAAAAGGGATTAAAAAGAAAAAGAAAAAGTCCCACCCCCCACCTTCAAAGCATTCCAGTGCACAAAGGCAAAACGCAAACAAGAAACATGGCAAACCGCAACAAACTTTTTTCTGTTTGCCAAGTAGCAAGACAGCTTAACGAGCGGAGCACCCTCCTTGCATATTTAAACGAAAATGAGGAGCGACGACGACGCATAAGGTAACAGACTCTATTATACTGTACATTTTAGGCACTTCATACTTTGGACTACATACTCCATTGTTGCGGCCATTGTTGTGTGACATCAAGACAACTGATTCCCAGCCTAGTCGGGGTAGACTTTTTCCCCCCGGGTTTTCCAGTCGGAGCTCAGACTTTGAGCGGCATTCCAGTGCACTTTTTCTAGTAGGAGGACGGAAAATCCGAAGGTCCCAGTTGTCTAGAAGGCAGCATGAGACCAGAATTTCATTTGGGCAACTAGGGCAACTGTATATGGGGTTTCAATATGGAGGGATCGTGTTTCTCTGATAGATAGGATGCCTGGGTGTTTACAGCAACATCTTGCCAAGTGCAACAGAAATGCAGCAGCTTCTGGTAGAAACTAGGCCTTACCTGCATGGTGCAGCTTCTGGTAGAAACTAGGCCTTACCTGCACGGTGCAGCTCCTCATAGAAACTAGGCCTTACCTGCACGGTGCAGCTCCTGGTAGAAACTAGGCCTTACCTGCACGGTGCAGCTCCTGGTAGAAACTAGGCCTTACCTGCACGGTGCAGCTCCTGGTAGAAACTAGGCCTTACCTGCACGGTGCAGCTCCTGGTAGAAACTAGGCCTTACCTGCACGGTGCAGCTCCTGGTAGAAACTAGGCCTTACCTGCACGGTGCAGCTCCTGGTAGAAACTAGGCCTTACCTGCACGGTGCAGCTTCTGGTAGAAACTAGGCCTTACCTGCACGGTGCAGCTCCTGGTAGAAACTAGGCCTTACCTGCATGGTGCAGCTCCTGGTAGAGACTAGGCCTTACCTGCATGGTGCTGAGCTCCTGGTAGAAACTAGGCCTTACCTGCATGGTGCAGCTCCTGGTAGAGACTAGGCCTTACCTGCATGGTGCAGCTCCTGGTAGAAACTAGGCCTTACCTGCACGGTGCAGCTCCTGGTAGAAACTAGGCCTTACCTGCACGGTGCAGCTCCTGGTATAAACTAGGCCTTACCTGTACGGTGCAGCTTCTGGTAGAAACTAGGCCTTACCTGCACGGTGCAGCTCCTGGTAGAAACTAGGCCTTACCTGCATGGTGCAGCTCCTGGTAGAAACTAGGCCTTACCTGCATGGTGCAGCTCCTGGTAGAAACTAGGCCTTACCTGCACGGTGCAGCTCCTGGTAGAAACTAGGCCTTACCTGCACGGTGCAGCTCCTGGTAGAAACTAGGCCTTACCTGCATGGTGCAGCTCCTGGTAGAAACTAGGCCTTACCTGCATGGTGCAGCTCCTAATAGAAACTAGGCCTTACCTGCACGGTGCAGCTCCTGGTAGAAACTAGGCCTTACCTGCACGGTGCAGCTCCTGGTAGAAACTAGGCCTTACCTGCACGGTGCCAGCCGTAGCTGAGCTTGTGTGTGGCGGGTCTGGAGGAGAGCCAGAGCGAACACAGGCTGATGATGAAGCTGGTGAAGTCCACCAGCAGGTGCGCAGCGTCCGTCATCACCGCCAGGCTGCCCGCAAAATACCCACCTGCAGGGGGAGAGAGAGTGCAGTGAGTAAACCTCACTCCCTGACTGTGTTCCAATCAGCTAGTAGGTCCCAGCGAAGTGCACTGCACAGGGCATTTAGCCGTGTTAAGACTGAATACCCTGTGCAGCGCACTTCGCTGGGAACTACTCGCTGTTTGGAATGCAGCCATCTGTCGCTAGACCTTCTCTTAAAGGGACACTTCTCCGAAAAACAATGCTGCATCATTCATTTGCATGTGGTCTCACAGATATCCGAACACTGTCAACAGTTTTGCAGACATTCGATTTAGTTTGACAGTGTATATTGAGAGTTGTCTTTGTCTTTATTTAAGATCCCCATTAGCTACAGCAGAGCTGCAGCTATTCTTCCTGGGGTCAAACAACTTGCATGGTTTCAAGACATCAAACAATTTGCATAGTTTCAATCACATACAAAATTTACATTCTGTGTAAAAAATACATTCTGTACAAACGGTACAGTTGATTTGAGTTCAGTTGTGGACCAGTGATGTCACTCATGCACAAATCATATCACTGGTCCACAACTTAACTCAAATCAACTCTCAATAACTGTCAAACTGAATGTCTGCAAAACCATTTCCAGATATGTGTGAGATCATGTACAAAATAAATCAGCATTGTTTTTCGGCGAAGTGTCCCTTTAAGAGACGCTCTAGTGACAGATGCTATAGGTTTTAGCCTCCTTGCTCGAGCATCCGCCTCCCATGTCGGAGGTTGCGAGTTCGATTGCCAGCTGCGGGGGACTACCGTACACAACGCAGGTTACAAGAGCACTGACTACACCAGCATGTGAATAATATGATCAAAGCATCACAATCAACTTCTTAATAGCCAATCTTCAGGTATAGACCGAAGAGCCAACAGACTGATGTCGGTAGAGTAATCTTCTAGTTCTGGAAGATCTACTGGTAAAGACTCACCTAGGATCTCTCCGATCATGAAGATCAGGCAGACGGCAGAAACCACGTACAGCCTCTTCTGGGCAACTTTCTTCTCTCGCTCACGATCCTCCTGAGCACGGCTGTTGTCATGGCAATGGTTTGTGCCGCCGGTGGCGTCTTTCTGCAGCGCCTCCTGCTGGTTGTGCGTGCTGATGAATCATTACAATCAGAAGAAATGCAAGTTAAGATGATATGCGCACACAACAGCAAGTACTGCCTAATACTGTGTTTCAACCATTCGGAGTGACTTATGTCATTGTGGAATCTCCCTGGACCTTTTCTACAATAAACATTCACCCCAAGTTCAAAGCCACAGAATCAAGGCACTAACTTGTGATATCTAAAACAAAAAAA
Organism: Poromitra crassiceps; assembly: GCF_964638095.1. Taxonomy (NCBI): domain Eukaryota; kingdom Metazoa; phylum Chordata; class Actinopteri; order Beryciformes; family Melamphaidae; genus Poromitra; species Poromitra crassiceps. The sequence goes on along the minus strand of NC_139643.1, from coordinate 43,716,348 downwards.
AACAAGATTTTCTTTTTTTAATCCTGCTTCACTTGTCATTTGCAAAGATAAAAGTGTGTTGAATCCAATAGTCTGTAACCATCCATTCTGCAATACTATCTATTGTGTTTCAGAATCAGAATCCTTTATTTTGCCAATGTATGTTTGCACACACACACACACACACACACACACACACACACACACACACACACACACACACACACACACACACACACACACACACACACACACACACACACACACACACACACACACACACACACAGGGCAGAAACACACAAGAGCAATAATACATGTATGTAACTTTGAAAAGAAAAAAACAATGAACAGTAGCAAAGGAAGTGCAAGGTGCAATGAAATGAAAGGTGCGAGTCAATATTGCACTCCAAACTTCTACGAGAAAGTGTGTGTGTGTGTGTGTGTGTGTGTGTGTGTGTGTGTGAGTGTGAGTGTGAGTGTGAGAGAGAGAGAGAGAGAGAGAGAGTGTGTTATTTGTTGATGAGTCTTATTGCTTGTGGGAAGACGGTATTCCTCAGCCGGCTGGTGCGTGATTTGGGGGTCCTGTATCTCCTCCCTGAGCGCTGGAGGGAGAACTTGCTGTTGTGCAGGTGAGTTGGGTCCTTGATGATCCTCAGGGACCTCCTGAGGCACAGCTGGGTATATATGTCTTGATGATCTTCAGGGACCTCCTGAAGCACCGCTGGGTGTATAGTTCTTGATGATCCTCAGGAACGTGCTGAGGCACCGCTGAGTGTGTAGTTCTTGAAGACTGGGCAGCGCAAGATTAATCCTAAATGGCCACGATTACGTTCAGCATGTTTGAGCGTGTAATTGACGCTGTTCCACTGCCTTTTGTTTTGCCTGTAGATGGTCCGGTTATTAACTTCAAATGTCAGGCCTGTTTATGCCTGCAACCAAAGGAACGTGACTCTTTGGCGGTAATCTTCCTGCTTCCTAGAGGTGGAGTTGACATTTAGGATCAGCTTCTATTCTCCCAGAGAACGATTCCATGCTCCAGGATCTCACACCTGAACTGATTGTTTGAACACGGCTGTGTAGACTTAAACTGGCTTTGTTTCGAACACATAATTGTACTCAAATTCAGTGACGTTGACCCGTCCTGTCTTTAACGTGATCTCAAAATAACGAACGCTCTTCAGGAACTACCTTGTGCTATTCATGAACTTAACCTGCCTTGCAACCCTACCACTGTACATACTGTAACTTTACAGTACTGACTTTGTGTTTTTCATGTATCAGAGATGTCTCAGGGAGATTTACATGAAAATTGAGATTTATGGTTGAAGAAGTTTCCCTCCTAAAGAGAAACAATATCACTGGTATGATATTGGCTACCTGCGATATGTATTTAATCCTTAATCTAATTGTGAAAAACTCTTTCTGCAGAACAGGTTTAACTCTTACCTCCAGTGAACAACATCCATTGTCATTAAATTAACCAACCGTATCTCATCTACCGTCCTGTCATTCCCACGGTCCAAGCAAATGCAAAGCTTTTATTATGAGAGTCAACTGTAATCCCCATATTGATGTATTGACAATCCAAACGTTTGTTGTTGTTGTTGTGCGGCCTCGCCCTGGCTGCTCCTTGATGGCATACTTCAGGGATGCTGGATCACCTGTCCTGGAGCTGGCAACATACAGAGCTGTCCATGGCTGAAGACAGGGGGTCTGAAGCTAGACTCCCACTTCTTTCAGTGCCTGCCCCTGGGACTTGATTTTGCTCTTATGACATCACTGATGACATTGTTGGAAAAAGCAACAATCTTGTCCCAAACTCAGTAAGAAGGGATATCCACAACATCTTAATTCATCAGTGTGACTCTTATGCCATCACTGATGATGTCACATCTGCTTTTATGACATCACTGATGACGTCATCAGTGGGACAGACAGACAGACAAACAAACAGGGCCCTAGCTCCCTTTTATATATATAGCTGTTATTGTGTTATGTGGTGCTATGTTATTTTCCAGTCAGGAAATATTAAGTGCAAATGCAATTGAAAGACCATGAAAGAAAGAAAAATACTTTTTTTTATCACACTTGAGATGGATGGATGGATGGATGGATGGATGGATGTGTATCTCTGTGAGGTCACACATTTATTGTTGCTACATAATTTTCATCTTGTTTTTTTTATAGGCTACACACACCATTAGCATAAAATGGTGAAAGAAATAGGTGCTTTGTATCTAAACAAAGTGGTTGCTGGTTGCTAGGCGCAAATCAATGTGGCGCAGGTGTGCGACGCGACTCGGACGTGGGGATGCAAAACTCGGCATGACAACGGAACTGCCTCTCTCTGCTTCATAAACAATGTAGTGCAGCGTGCAGCCCGACAATATGAGCCAACAAGTTTGCGCACTGCTAATCCCCGCAGAGAGAGACCCGTGTGGAAAACCAGTGGTTAAACAAGGGAACGTGGGCAAAGACACTGCCTAGTGGCAGTGCTGAACAGAAACAATCGCCATGAATGAAAGAAAACTCTAGCGTTAGGCTATAGGCAGTCTATCCACACAGTGTAGACTAATCTGCGTTAGAAATTAGGCTAAAAGTTTAGGCTACTTACCTTCCCATAACAGTGTACATGTTCTTCGGTTTGGTCACCAGGGGAACTCTCTCTGGATCCTTCTTCTTGAACATGACTGGATTTCTGGTTCTAGTTAGCTAGTTAATTTCACAGAAAATCCTGGCTGCCGGGGGAAAAAAAACTAGGCTACAATATTTTAAAACCCGTAGAAGTTTCTATTTTTTTTTCTTTCGAGGCTTCTCATCTAGCTGCTCTATTTAGACAGCGTTTCTTTTCTTTTCTCTTCTGTTTTCAGGTTCTTCAGGCTCCCCTCTGAAAGTGTCTCACCAGCCGCTGAACATCTTCACAAACCCAGAGTTCAAACAGCCCTAAGTATTTGTTGAAGCCTTGTGACTACCACCCTCCACCGTGTGCAAATCAGATGCATGGCCGCTTGCAGCACCTTGGAGCTGGCAGCTGTGATGAGAGGAAAAGAGTGGCGGTGTGACCAGGCATAGACTCGTTAGATTGTAGTAGCATGGGGGGGGAAGCATAAAAGACATTTTAATTCAAAACTTGTCTCTGGGTGGATTTTTGACTCGAAAAGGAAATCACAGTGGCTAAAGTTTAAGTGAGCTCGGTAGGATTTTGTGAATTTTAGTAGGACAGGTAGCCTACCACTACCCAAGGTCATACTCGACCAATAATAATGTGTCATTAGTTGGGGGAATTGGAATGTACAATATTTTTATTTTTATGTCACACTTCATTCTGAAAATCTACCACAAGGTGGCGACAACACATCATCTACCATAAGTGTTTCTGGTCAGATGTCAGATTTAATTAAGATTGTGGTTTTCAAAGGCAGTCATGGGGTCCAGGGGTCACCAGAAAAGTTAAGAATGTCATGATGATCATACCAGATATTGAGCAAAATGCCTCTTTATTCAGGGATTTTGGAGCCTGAGGCTTCCAGACACGTGCACACACACACACACACACACACACACACACACACACACACATTCTGTGCACTAGTGTACTGCATACTTTGTTTACTCTTGGGCAGCGTCAATTTCTTATAGGCATTAAATCCCATTAAATTGACTTTCCAGGACTTCACAACCTGCCCAGTCTGACGTGCGGTGTGGGCGTCTGGAATATATACACTACACAGACAGACACACAGAGAGACAACTTCAACTTTATTATATAGATATAAAAAAGTTAGTATATAGCCTACATATTGTAGCGTATCGCTGATACACCAAGGAACGGAGAGTTGTAGTTGGTACAGGGTCTTTATTCACAGGCTTCGTTAGCTCCTAGCAGCTAGCTTCACACAGCTAGCTCTACACATAACAACCGGTCTCGCTCACTCCGTATCTTGACTCCCTGCGGCACAGCGGCCGCTGGTCCTATATACCCCGTTTCCCCTAGGAACACCCCACACACATTAGTTCCTAGCTACAATCCAGACACTTAGGTTGCACATACATTACAGGTAATACTTGGATTACCCAAACACGTTACATACTCCTCACCCAACAATAAGGTTAACGCCCACGTTAACACCCACAACCCAACATATCCCCCTGTACCAAAACACACCACCCCACAACATTTTGCATTCCCCCAATTTGCCTCTTATTTTTCAGCACACTTTCAATTTCCGTTCCACCACCACCATTTCCATTTCTTTTCCCATTCCTTAAATTCAACCCACATTTCAATTATCACAAGCCCCAATATTTACATTCCCTCTTTTCTCTTTACACTCATCTTCACATCAACCACTATTTCCATCCCCCCTTTTTAAAGCTTCTGTCCCATCTGAAGCACATCAGTCCTGCTCAAACCCCAGTGGGGTTAGCCCTCCGCAGGGTGACTCTCCTCGGTCTTCCCCCCGTGTCCCACAGTCCACACATGCACTGCAGTATCTCCGCACGTCCTCCTTTTGTTTGCCCCAGTAGAAATGTCTACGGAGGAGGCTGAGTGTCTCTTCGGGCCCCCGATCACCGTATGGGCCATCGTGCGCCCCCTTCAGTGCCAATTCTCGCAGGCAACCGGGTACAACCCACTGAGTCCCGTTTTTCCCGTGTCCCTTTCTCTCTAAAACCCCATCTCCACCCAGATGCAGGTCCGAAAACATGTTCCACAGTCCCCTTGTGGGCCCGGAACATGTGTGAATCTCTTCCACAGGGGGCCGGCGTCCGGCCGCCACCCACGCATACACCGGACCGATATCCGCATCCTCCATCTGTCTGCGTCTCTGTGTGTTGCTCAGGCTGCTCCACTGTTTGTTGCTCGGGCTGCTCCCCCGGCTGTGTGTCTCCTCCAGCGTTCACACTCTTAATGCAGTCTCCAGCCAAATGTCCAGGCGACTGGCAAGCCCAACAAAGCCTCACCTGTCTCTCCTCTCTCGCTGTCCTCCAATCCCCGACAGCTTCTTGACATTCCCTGGCTAAATGTCCCATCGCGCCGCATGCCCAGCAGGCTCCCTGCTGTCCATGTCGTTGTCCCACATACCCGGTCCGTATCCCGGGCTCGCCTCGGCACCACCTCGCCACGTGGCCCGGTTCTCCACAGTTCCAACACAGTCTATTTTGTGTCTCCTCCGTCCGCTTCTCTCCGTGCTGCGCGACCTCCCGTAGCGTCCGCAATACCTCCACTGCCCAGGCAGGAGTTCCTTCCACCAGCCGTCTGACTTCTTTCAACACACGGGCCTCCATGCCCGCCAGCCTCGAGCTGATCTCTGTCGTCAGCCCTTCTTCTCTCCCGTTCACCGACAGGCTTTCTTCTAGACGCGCCATCACACGTGGCGCTCGTAGCAGCTAGCTCACACAGCTAGCTCGCTACAGCTAGGTCGCTCGAGCCTTTGATCTCCAACTTTTCTCCGCTGTTCCTCCTCACTCTCTCCTCTCGACCGAAAACAGAGGCGCTACCGCTTCACTTGCTGACACCAATGTAGCGTATCGCTGATACACCAAGGAACGGAGAGTTGTAGTTGGTACAGGGTCTTTATTCACAGGCTTCGTTAGCTCCTAGCAGCTAGCTTCACACAGCTAGCTCTACACATAACAACCGGTCTCGCTCACTCCGTATCTTGACTCCCTGCGGCACAGCGGCCGCTGGTCCTATATACCCCGTTTCCCCTAGGAACACCCCACACACATTAGTTCCTAGCTACAATCCAGACACTTAGGTTGCACATACATTACAGGTAATACTTGGATTACCCAAACACGTTACAATATAAACAAATTGCCCATTTCACATAATATAACTGATGTCAATTATTTGATTTTGACAATCCATCCATCCATTTTCAACCGCTTATCTGGGATCGGGTCGTGGAGGTAGCAGTTCCACCAGCAGGGGACCCCAAACTTCCCTTTCCCTGGCCACATTAGCCAGCTCTGACTGGGCGATCCCGAGGCGTTCCCAGGCCAGCATGGAGATATAATAATCTCTCCACCTAGCCCTCGGTCTGCCCCGTGGTCTCCTCCCATCTGGACATGCCTGGAACATCTCCCTAGGAAGGCGACCAGGTGGCATCCTTACTAGATGCTCAAACCACCTCAGTTGGCTCCTTTCGAGCAGCAGCTCTACTCTGAGGCCCTCACGGATGACTGAGGTTCTCACCTTATCCCTAAGGGAGAGATGCCAGCCACCCTCATGAGAAAAATCATTCTAGTTCTTTCGCTCATGACCCATCCTTCATGACCATAGGTGAGAGTAGCAACAAAGATCGACCGGTCGATCGAGAGCTTTGCCTTCTGGCTCAGCTCTCTTCAAAAGCATGCCACTTCCTCCGCCATTCTTCCTCTGTCTCAGTCAGAGAGCAGTGTCAAGGCGACAGGACGATCACACAGCTGAGCCAGGCTCAAAGACCTCTCACTCTCTTTTCAGTGTGGTGACCCTTGTTTTGTTTAAGGAGGCCTAAAAGCAGATTTGACTCTAAAAATAGCGTGTGATGCGTCGTGGCTATTTCGGTCCTCACTTGTCTGTGGGATCTAAAAAAGTAGGCGTGTGTTTTGGGTTGCCAAAGCGTCGTGCGTCTGAATAGATGGCCCAGTGGGTTGCTAGGGGCTGCAGAGAGAGAGAGGGGAACGTGGCACGAGAAGGGTTAGTTACACATGGCTGTTCACACTGTTCTTTACACCCGGACCCTGGGACCAGATCCATCCGGGCCCTGGGACCAGATCCAGGAGAGCTGCGTGTGTGTGTGTGTGTGTGTGTGTGTGTGTGTGTGTGTGTGTGTGTGTGTGTGTGTGTGTGTGTGTGTGTGTCTGTACACATGTATGCATTATGCTCCATCTAGCTCTCTCTTTCTTCAACAGTTGTTGCATGACAAACGAGCCAAGACCATTGCATCGGGAGCCCGAATGTTTTCAAGACACGCAAATGTAGTCGCCCTGGTAACTTACCCATCTCCTCCAGGGCCGTAGCTAGCTATGAGCACGGGGAGGTCCGGACCTCCCCTAATATTTCAGAGGAAAAAAAAAAAAAAACATTTTTTTTTTTTTTTTTTTTTTTTTTTTATAAAACAATCTGCATGGAAAAGCATGAAAAACACGGGATCGCTTTTATTTTGAAACGAAAGGCAGGTCAGGCAGGAAGTCATCTGACGCCGCGTCCGCGGTAACTTGATTCCGAGAGAGCAGTAGCATGGTGGTGAGTGATGACTGTCTGTCTGCCTGGCGAGATAATTGAAGGTGAGCGAGCTGCGAGACAGTGAGCGAGTGAACGACAGACAGTGAGTGACACTGACAGATTTTTTAGCAACAACCAAGAAAGTAAGTGTCTAGTCTGTCTCTTAAGTAATGTTACCTGTGTGACACGTTGGGATGCTACTGGCTAATCATGCATGATGCCAATTGCCAAGCTCCCGAAGTCAGGTATGCAGGTGGCTATATGCATGGTTTCAGTTTCATGACCCAATAAGTAACAAAAAGAGGTGGTGTAAAGTTAAAAACAACATAATATATTTTATTTTATTTTTCAATCGTTCCTATCAGGAATAAATAAATGTCCCTCTGTATGTTTTTTTTATTATCGATGATGACTTTGTGTGTTGTGTACGGCTTGGGTTGTGTACCTGTGTTTGTAGGTGTCATTTTGATATGAATTTGGCTAAAACAGTTTGTGTTTGTTAGTTACAATTATGTTGACAGGAGAGCTGAGCAGGTGGTGACATGAAAGAGAATATACTGAATAATGACATCACAACAGTATAATCCTAATGTTGATTTAAAATGATATATTACTCTAAATATGGCTTAAAAAGGGGGGGAAAAAAACTCAATTTTTTTCAATCCGCCTCCCCTTGCTGGACCTCCCCTATTTCGGAACCCTGGCTACGGCCCTGATCTCCTCCACCCCGATGATCACTGTTTGTGTGTGTGTGTGTGTGTGTGTGTGTGTGTGTGTGTGTGTGTGTGTGCGTGTGCGTGGGTGTGTATCTGATAAAAGACCCCAAAAGCAGTAAACAGCTCGGGGGTCAGGCATCTGGACAATGCACTGACGTCAGACCTGCTCAGTCAAACTCGCACTCAAATGACGCCAGTCCACCATGCCAAGGAGCTGGGGTAATGTGTGAGACAGACAGAGAGAGAGAGAGAGCACGTAAGAGAGAGAGAGAGAGAGAGGGGGGGGGGGGTGTAAGGGGAGAGAGGGGGAGAGAGAGTGAGTTCCTCACAGGTTCCTGCAGCCCACAGCAGAACTGCCAAGGAACTCATAAGGAGTAGTAAACAGAGAAGGGAGAGAGCGAGAACAGACAACGCTGTATCTGTTACAGCCGAGACAAACACCGGACACAGGAGAGAGGGTTTAGCACAAAACCCAGTCGGACTCTTGAGAAAGCATCTGAAGACATCCCCGAAAGATCTAAAGAGACCAAGCCTATCATGATGGAAGTGGTCCTCACCAGACTGCGAGACTTCTCCTGCAAGACCGCCACCTTTGACGACCGCAAGGCTGCGGGACAGAGCGCGTGCAGGGAGCCTCGAACCCGAGTCGACCCCCTGAGTGTGGCTGCTGGGGAGGGTGGTTCATCCAAACTGGACATCGAGAGTGCGCTGGCCTGGCTGCGCAGGGAACTGGTAAGACGGGTGGGAATCACAAGTTTGATCATGATGCAATCCCATCTCGATTCATTTGACAACGATGCGATTTTTGCCGATATCACAAATTCCGTCACGATTCGATTCGATTCAGGGGGGTTGCGATCGATATTAGACGATATGCCCCACAATCAGTTAAGCAATCAGTTAAAAAAAAAAAGCAACTAAAATATAATTTGCTGCTCGCCATGTTGCCATTGCTTGTATGCGGAAATGAAAGAGGGAAATGAAAGAGGGCGTGCGCTTGGCAAGGAACGGTCGGTGACGCACAGACGTCGCAGACGTAGCGTGGATTCCAAAATAAAAGCATAATGTTTATTTCTTTTATGGCGGGTCATAGCGATTAATATCGATGTTTTCACTGTGGATCGATGCAGTTGGATCATTGATCATTGAATCGATCTTGTCATTCCACTAAGACTAGAGACTAACATCCCACTAAGACTAGAGACTAACATCCCATTAAGACTAGAGACTAACATCCCACTAAGACTAGAGACTAACATCCCACTAAGACTAGAGACTAACATCCCACTGTCTGCTTTTCAAATGTTACAATAAACCCATATCACTGTGGCTGATGCATTAAGAGTTGCAAGTCTTGAAAAGGTCCCGTCTGTGTTGTGTCAAATCTTCCATCTAAAGTGAATTGATTTGGTGGATTAACATGATTCACCAAGGAATCAGATCCACTTTCCATGTTTGTTGGTTTTTGCATTATAGAGTATTCAAAGTATTCAAATTGCTCCCTATAGCTGACAGTTAACTGGAGCTATAAAACCCTGTGTGCGGTCCTCTGACCACAGCAAGATTCCACTGAGAATAGAAACATTTTTATTGGTCGTTAGGCCTAAGGTCAAGTCATTTGTCACCCCTATAAAAATGACCTCTGAGGTCATTCAGGAGGCAGGATTCCATCATTGTGTGGGAGGTGCCACTTATATTGCCTTTTTGTTCGTGAGATGCGTGTAGGTCATGTTGTTCCAATGTCACCCTCTCTAAACAATCTCTCTAGTTAAAGCGACAGAGTGTGTGTGTATGTGTGTGTGTGTGTGTGTGTGTGTGGGTGTGTGAGTGAGTGTGTGTGTGTGTGTGTGTGTGTGTGTGTGCGTGCGTGCGTGCGTGCATGCGTGAGTGTGTTTGTGTATGTGTGTGTGTGTGTGTGTGTGTGCGTGTGTGTGTGTGTGTGTGTGTGTGTGTGTGTGTGAGCAACTGTGTGTAAGACTCATTGTCACTGTCATATATCACTTGGCATTTAGAGCATTCATCCAGACAGCTCGTCATGGTAACCGAGAGTCCTGACTGAGCACACAGAGATGCCAGGCGTCCAAACAGCCAGTGAAGACAGAGGCCTTCAGGCAGGTCTATCAACATCCCTCTGAGGTAGAAGGCTGTGGAATAGTGTGGCAAGATCTGCCTGTGCTCATCATCTCTGATCTTAGAGTTAGGTACACTGTTTAGTTTAACTAACTCTGTTGATTGCTGCCTTAGCATACAAGTGAGGTCAAATTGGCGACATCTCACCAAACATAAACACCTTTGTCACTTTGGCAAGGGCGAAGAGATGACATTTTTACGATGAGTACGATGAGTCATATATTTTACTTGAAGAACTAAAATGGGCATTGATCACTCAGAAGGTTCTGTGAAAGTAGGAAAGTATTTTATTTATATTATTTACATTTATATTATTGTTATATTATTTTTCAAGAGGACAACGACAGAGACCCAGAAATGACTTCCACTTCACATTGACCAATAGTAGTCTGACTGCCTGGAAGCGTGCTGCGGGTCGAAGCTCTGCCATCATTGGCTCCGACCGGCTCCGACCATTTCGATTCCGAGCGGAAAGGAATTTCCCTTTTCTGCTCCCTGCCTCCGCCACTGTGAAGCGACAACAACAACAACGCTAGCAGGCTAGCATTGCTACACGGTGAAAATGGCAAGTTTTGACGAAGATTTGGATTGTGCAATAAAGCAGGCCTGCTTGGTACTATTAGGCCATGTTCACATTACAGGCAAATCTGATTTGCTGATAAAGACATTAATCATCATTATCTTGATTGGTTTCCCAAATCTGATTTGGGAGTGTATCCGCACTGACACAAATCCGATTCTCAAGTCGGAATCTGTGTGTCCAGACCTAAACAGCCTATCTGCATGGGTTGCTATGGTAACGACGTGGGCGTCATTAAATACGTACGTTGGTGACGTGGTTTTCCTGCGCCGAAGCTTTTGATGACGAGTTGCGAGTGACGTTCAAATCAGATTTGGTGGATCTGACTGCGCGTCCGCACTAAAGTCACATCAGTCGAAAGCAGATTGGAAACTACCTCCATATGTGATTTGGGACAAGTGACACAAATCAGACTTGGAGCGTCCAGACTCATAAAACCAATCTGGATGAAGTCATTAATAGGTCACTAAAGTTCACAAATCAGATTTGGCCTCCTAGTCTGAACATGGCCATAGTGGATGGTTGTAAAGGTAACAGTATTTTTTCCCGCTAGACCAGAGTGAGAGTTAAGAGCAGCCAGACTCTCTCCTGCGCGGTTACAGCGTGCAACGGAGAGAGAGAGTCTGGCAAGCGAGACTAACCAATGGGCAATGTCCTTTTGGCGATAAGATGTTTGTGTGTCACTTGTGTGAAAGTGGCGTAGATCCAGCTCCTGTGTCTAGCCTTCACAGGACATTTGTGCTGCTGCTGCAATCCAGGACAATAGAGGCAACCTCTCTCAATTGCGACCATCACCTCCAAACAAGTCCTACGGCCCTGTGTATATTGATTCCCATAGAGGAAGAAAACAGAAGCTTCTGATGAAGTTGGTTTAGGTGTGTGTGGTCCGCACAAAGCCCCGTCATTTAGACTGTTTGGTCAGGAAAGTTCACACTGGAACAGCCAAGTAAAGGCCATAGCCACACACGCACGCAGGCAATGCATGCACGCACACGCACATGTCACACACACACACACACACACACACACACACACACACACACACACACACACACACACACACACACACACACACACACACACAATCACACAATGTCCAGCACATTATCTGGAAAGGGCGGGGGGTGGGGGGGTTGCGGGTGGGGAGCTGGACCCCCACTAAGCCCACATCTCCACCTTTCCTCAAAAGAAAGTTCACGTTTCTTCTCTCATTCCTCCGTGTGTTGACAAAGGCAGCACAGACCAGCATCTTTCACAGCCAGAGCCCAGTCTCAGCCTGCTGCTGTCATTAAGAGAGAGAGAAAAGAGTTTTGGGGTTTTGTTCGGGACATTCCTCGCTCTTTGGGGACAAACTTGGACTCTGGCGTTGATGGAATTCTGAATATTCTATTTGACAATGTGGGCAATTTAGACAGCCTCTCATAAGAAGGGAAGAGAGAGGATGATAGAAAAGGCATTTGCATCAGAAAGAAGGCAGCGCTCAAATGAAATGGCTGGAAAAAGCGCATGTTGTTTCACACCGAGGACATGAAGCCTCTCAGCTCCATCAAGGAGGCTGTTTGGAAAAAGACATGGAACTCTGTGAAGTTCAACTTTGATCTTGATCACTTTTGTGTCCTGCATTATGTGACATTTGGGCCTGTCTGTCTGCCTGTCTGTCTGTCTGTCTGTCTGTCTGTCTGCCTGTCTGTCTGTCTGTCTGTCTGCCTGCCTGTCTGTCTGTCTGTCTGTCTGTCTGTCTGTCTGTCTACCTGTCTGTCTGCCTGTCTGTCTGTCTGTCTGTCTGCCTGTCTGCCTGCCTGCCTGCCTGCCTGTCTGTCTGGTCTGTCTGTCTGTCTGTCTGCCTGCCTGCCTGTCTGTCTGTCTGTCTGTCTGTCTGTCTGTCTGTCTGTGTGTGTGTGTGTGTGTGTGTGTGAACGGCCAATCAAATCAAGGTTAAAGTTTTCAGGGAGGCGAAAGGGCAATTAGCCCTACTTGGCTGTATGCAGAACACCTGTGTGAGCAGGCTGGTGGGAGAGGCCCCACCTCTTGGGAAATGTAGTCTCTACATTTTGTAGTTTTAAGTACTGTATTACTGTATGCAGAATACCTATGTGAGCACCCTGGTGTGAGAGGCCACACCTCCTGGGACATGTAGTAGGAAGTGGTTCCCAACCTTGGGGTCACCTGGAATTCAAATGGGGTCGCCTGATTTTTTTTCTCCTTTTGAATTGCCATGTGTCTTATGTGTGCAGATGGAGATGCGTTCCCAGGACCAAGCTCTCATCCGGCAGCTGATGGAGCTTCACTCTGGCATCCAGGAGCTCAAGCAGGAGCTGTCTGAGGAAGAGGAGGAAGAGGAGGAGGAGGAGGAGGAGGAGGAGGAAGAGGGCAGCTGCTGGGACTCTGAGAGCGAGCGAGGAAGCGGCAGCGTCTACTCCAGCTCGGGGGAGGTGGCCTTTTCAGCCTCCTACCTGAGGACACCTCCGCCCCTGGCCTCGCTTTCAGCCAATAGGGCCTTCAGCAGGAGGAGCTCTGTGCCTTGAGGGTGCCAAATTACAAACCTCGAAAGTCCCTCCTCAACTCTCGCATCTTCTACGATCCTAATCAAAGAAAATAGGAGATGCAAGATAAATAAACTCATGAATAAACCGTCACTTTTTCAGCATGTAAACAGCATGTAAACAGAGGCAGTGATATGAGTAGTTAGTTGGTTATACTCACACAATTATATTACAGTTAAAAAGTATTTCCATTTACATCCTGTCACACACACACACACACACACACACACACACACACACACACACACACACACACACACACACACACACACACACACACACACACACACACACACACACACAACATTACTCTAACGCCTTCATTACCAGACAGTTGATCCATCATCATCACTTATGTTTTCATTACAAAGGTACAACGTGGTTATAGGCTGCTATAACTTGAAGATAGCATGTATAGATAGCATATGTGCTGTATTATAAACTGACCTAAAGGCAACCATTGTTGCCTTTGTGTAGTATTGTTTGTGTATGTGTGTGCGTGTGTGTGTGTGTGTGTGTGTTGTGTGCCAGAATTCGAGAAGGTGAAAGCTTTTTTCCCCTGTGTAGATAGATGAAAATGTCCTCAAATGTGATCGTCACCAGTGTAAGCACAGTCAAACCACCATTGCACAAAATGCGATGAGCTGATTTCCAGCTACTGTACAGCCTAAATTTTGAGTTATACATTTCTATGTGTTTGTATAATAATAATAATGAACTGTCATTTACACCCATGGTCCCTCTCTGTGTATCTGAAGAAAACTCACTGACCTTTTTTAGACTTTAGTTTACAGACAAGCGCAAACATTTGTGTGCTATTGTGTACGTGTGCCATCATCTTCCTTGCACCCGCCCCCACACCCATACCCCTCACACCCCCTACCCACCCCTTGAATCCTATACCACCTTCCTATGCCTAACTACACCCCCCCTTTCCCACTAAACTCACTGAACGTTCATGACTGACTGACTGACTGACTGACTGACTGACTGACTGACTGATGATGAGTGAGTGAGTGTCCTGACTTTCCCATCTTCTGACCCTGGCCGGGCCTGCTGGTCCAGCACTGTGGGATAAACTAGATCATACAGCAGCAGGAGAGCCTCAAGTTCACTGCAACCTCCACATGCATTAGTAAAGCATACTCATAATTTCTACTACTTTTTTACCGCGGCGCTGGATCAGAGGTCCCACCGCGGTCATAAGATGGAAAAGTCAGGACACTCAGTAGTCACTCACTCAATCACTCACTCAGTCATGGATGATGGACGTTTAGTGGCTAAAGGGCTGTAACTCGGGATAGGAAGGTGCTAGAGAGTCGGGATTTGAGGGGTGTGTAGGATTAGTGGCTTGGAGGATATGGGTGGTGTTGCTGGGGGGCGGGGAGTGGCGCAGTGGTCTGAAAGTGTTGCACTTGTTCTGATCTGTCTTCTTCTATGTTCAATGTTTGAACTGAATACTAGGAGAGCTGAGTAGATATCTTGTTAGCACAGTGAACCACATTGTAAACTCATGTTTTAACAGATACTATATGGTTAGATGACTGATAACTGCAGATCATATTTGTTTGGGATCTTGTGTGTGTGAGAGAGAACAGGTACTGTACTGCAGTGGTACAGTATGCCACCACAATAAAGACATGAAAATGATATTTCTGCACCTTTTATTCATTTTAATACATTTGATCACTTAGAAAAGAGAACTCCCGCACACTGTCTCCACTTGCAAAAAGGTTTATTAACAGAAAGAATAACGTTTCGGTCCAAAGACCTTCATCAGATTTTGGATTTAGTCAGGGTTTTCCCTCCTCCGACGCACCTGTCGTTTTTGGGTGTGCAGAAGCTTTGCTCCTTCTAATACATTTGATCACAAATAATTTGAAAATCAAATAGAATCAAAGTCACAAAATTTGCTGACTTTCCAGATTTATTCTTTCCACTCCTAATGTTTCTTGACCTAGTAAAGAAACAAAACATCTAAAACATATTTCATGAGCGCAGGTCTGCATTAAGTGCCACTCACATGCATACAACTGAGGAGAAACCTCTGGAAAATATCAACAAACCCAAGCCTAGTTTTGTCCTTCTCTTTCCTCACGCAGGCCATTTGAGGCAATTTTACATGCAACAGGTGTCTACTTTTGACACATTTTATTACAATGAGCTATTATGTGAAAGACTACCAACAGGCAAATGCATTCATAAATCATGCCATCCCAGCGATACAGTGAATGCATTCTATCTCATCCTGTTGCATGTCCAGCAGAGCCAACGCTTTGTCCTTCGGTATCAGAGCATGGTTCTTTGTGCTCTCCAGCCACGCTCTCTCTCTCTTTAAAGTCTCCCAGAGAGGTCACTCTGCTGAGGCAGCTTACTGCTGATCTACCCCCTCTACATCCAGGCCTCTGTAACTAGTCTCCCCCAGAGAGTACACTCTGCTGGGGCAGCTTAGTGCTGATCTCCCCCCTCTACCTCCAGGCCTCTGTAACTCTCTTCTCCCCCAGAGAGGACACTCTGCTGAGGCAGCTTAGTGCTGATCTCACCCCTCTACCTCCAGGCCTCTGTAACTCTCTTCTCCCCCAGAGAGGACACTCTGCTGAGGCAGCTTAGTGCTGATCTCACCCCCTCTACCTCCAGGTCCAGGCCTCCGTAACTCTCTTAAATCTCCCCCAGAGAGTACACACTGCTGACGCAGCTTACTGCTGATCTCACCCCTCTACCTCCAGGCCTCTGTAACTCTCTCTCTTAAAGTCTCCCCCAGAGAGTACACTCTGCTGAGGCAGCTTACTGCTGATCTTCCCCCTCTACATCCAGGCCTCCGTAACTCTCTTAAATCTCCCCCAGAGAGTACACTCTGCTGAGGCAGCTTACTGCTGATCTTCCCCCTCTACATCCAGGCCTCCGTAGCTCTCCCTCCTCAGTCTTTGGATCTCTGTGTTGAGCCCCAGCAGCGTCTGAGCCAGCTGACGGTCCTGCGAGCGCATCTCCAGCTGTGTGGTGAAAGATGAAAGAATCAGATCAGTGTGACAGGCACTCCATTGTGTACGCTTATAGTCACTGTCTCACAAGGCCACACAGATAAGTGCTTATTTTTGATACAACAATACATCAACAATTAACAGATGTCAGGGTTGTTTTTGGACATGACTAGTGAACCAAACTGAATTTGTAAAAAGCACAACAAAAAACATTCTAGAATGTCAAAACTCACCAGTTCAGACCTCAGCCAGGTTATCGCTCCGTCTATCTTTGCTCTCCGCAGCTCTTCGTTGGCTTGGAAACTCCTGCCGATGCTGAGCGGGCGCTGACCGCTGGATCCAGAGTCCTGCGGAGCTTCTCGGGACTCCCCCGTTGTCCTGAAGGCGTGAATCAGTTTGTTCTTAATGTTCTCCAGAACCATGGTCGACAAAGTATCCTCGCTGTGACTGTCTCGGTCCATGCTGCCTTCTTAAGGGAGAGGGCTACAGGTCTGAGTGTGTGTGTGTGTGTGTGTGTGTGTGTGTGTGTGTGTGTGAGAGAGAGAGAGAGAGAGAGATACTGTGGGTGTGCAAGAGGGCATGGAGGTCCAAGCAGGTATGTACTGTATGTGTCCTTCAATCCTGCCTCCTTCTGTAGAGCGAGCACCTCCTATGGCAAGATGGAAAAATCATGTCCTCATCAAACTTTTTGGGGATGACCCCTGCTTCTTTTCTTGTTTTTTTCTACTGTTCCTTTTATGGTCTTCTTCTTCTTCTTCTTCTTCTTCTCCTTCTTCTTCTTTCTCTACGTGAACAGACTCCTTTGCAGCAGCAGCAGCAGAAGTTTTGTGTGTCTCTATGCCGCAGCCTCACTCAGCGCTTTGCCCATGCCCGGCGTGGAGCTGGCCTGTTTTGTCATTGTTACTATGGAGAAGCAGCCCCCCCCCTTCCCCTCCCAACACCCCTCCCACCCCACGCCTCCTTTTGCTAACCCTAATAAGAATGGTGGAAGATCTCAGACAAAGAGCATTGTTGCCTCCAAAAAGAACTGAAAGGACCACCCCCCCCCACCTCAACCGCCACCGTCACCACACCCTCCCCCTTTTCTCTCTCTCTCTCTCTCTCTCTCTCTCTCTCTCTCTCTCTCTCTCTCTCTCTCTCTCTCTCTCTCTCGCTCTCAGTCAATCCCGCCCCCATACAATTCTAGTGTGAGAAACGTGGTGTGAGCAAGCTCTCAGTTGGAGCAAGTGCCTATAGTTTGTGTGTGTGTGTTTGTGTGTGTGTGTGTGTGTGTGTGTATGTGTGTGTGTGTGTGTGTGTGTGTGTGCGTGTGTGCGTGTGTGTGTGTGTGTGTGTGTGTGTGTGTGTGTGTGTGTGTGTGTGTGTGCGTGTGTGCGTGTGCACACACGCGCTTGCGTGTACCGTGCACGTGAAATCCATCAAAACCCCAGCAGACCTTTTTTTCCTCAGCACTTCTTCCTAAATAAGACCTGCTTGTCAGCTTAGGAGACAGACAGGTTGGGTGAGGAGAGGAGAGGAGACACAGCTTCAGTGTTAGCCGACTCAAGAGGCACAAAGGCCATCCTACGGTGAAATATAACCAGGTCTTTTGTTGGCCCAAAGTTAAGTCCGTTCCCTGTGGGCTTTCTGGGATGTTTTTTTGGCACGCCGGCCGCGCACAGTTTTCCCCCTGACTTCTCTATAGAGATGAGACAGGGGTCTAGTGTATTTGGCCTCCCTGACATATGGGCCTTTAGCGGTGAGAATTGAGAGGGCACATTTTGGGGGGGAAGACACATCAGAGGCACTCAATGCTTTACAAGCACACAGCATTTCCCCCAAAGGTCATTACTTATACTTTGAGGAAGTGTTTTGTTCATATTTCAATGCTGCGTCATATGAAACGCATTGCCCGAAATGCTGGCACAGAGAGGTGTGTGTGTGTGTGTGAGAGAGAGAGAGAGAGAGAGAGAGAAAGAGAGAGAGAGAAAGAGAGAGAGAGAAAGAGAGAGAGACCTCCTGATTGCCTGCACTACTTGCATGACCTGTCTCTATAATGAAGAAAGAGTCCTCAAGACAATTCTGCAACACGTTTCTCATCCACACATGGAGCATTAAATGAATATGCGATGGTGCATCTTGTTGCCCTGTGACCCGTGAAGACAGATGAGCGTGTTAGAGAGAGATGGAGAAGAGCAGCTGTCAGAGCTCATAAGGCTCTGAGCTATGACTCCATTTGTGCACAAGTCTGTGGAGCGCGAGAAGAGCCGTCGCTCCTGAAGGTCAACGTAGCAGGACGACCCGCTAAAGACCCGCTAAATACACAGACTGAGGAAGGCTATAGAGAGGAGCTATACCTTTCCTCGTGTGACCACAACGTGCAGCAGTTGAGGTACGACTGAGCGTGTGTGAGTGACTGTGTAGCATAGCCACACATCACTGTCTGCACTTTCTCTAACTTCATTTTATCCAATGGTGTTGTGGTAAATTAAAAAGTGGATAACCAGGGACAACATTAGCCTGGGTGAACCCAGCCTCCACGTGACCTGCTCTCAGTCAGACCTGTTCTCAGTCACTACAGTGCTAGTGACTGAGAACTCTGAGAGCAGGTCACGTGGCGGCTGGGTTCACCCAGGCTAGGACAACATATCATCATTTTTCACAATAAAGCAAACACACACTAAAACAATAAAGATAGACTTCCCCCCGGTTTTATTTTCTTGAAAAGATTGCATTTTCAGGTAACACATCAGTCTAATGCTATAAGACTGCTACTTCTTTTTTTCTTTTCTTTTTATCCCACTTTTATCCCCCATTAGTGCTAATTTAATTTATTTATCCTGGTTGCTACTCCACCCTCTGCCGATCTGGGGAGAGCCGAAACTGGCTCCATGCTTCCTCCGAGACATGGGCAGTTAGCCAGCCGCTTCTTTTCACCTGACAGAGGAAGCTTCACCGGTAGGACATAGTAGGACATAGCACGTGGGAGGTTCACGCTATTCCAACCAGTTCACCTCCCTCTGAACAGGCACCCTTAACGACCAGAGGAGGAACCACATTAGCAACCAGGATATTGCATGTTTTGGTGAAGGGGGTTCCTATATGAAGGAAACCCCCGGGAGGCACGGAGAGAACATGCAAACTCCACACAGAAGGGCCCTTTTGACAACCCCACCCGGGCGGTGGGCACTCGAGGACATGCGGACGGGCACGCATTCCTTCAGCGCTCACAGCATCCCAGGTGGGAATCGAACCCAGGACCTTCGAGCTGTGAGGCGACAGCGCTTACCACTGCACCACCGTACCCCCCCAAGACTACTACTTCTTATTTGGAATTTATTACAGTTTTAAAGGCTGAGGAAGTCAACTCAAATTTGGCACAAAGCAATACAACTGCGCATTTGCTTGGCCGGAAATTATGGTGGTGTCCAGATGGTTTCCAGGAGTACACAACCTGCCTTTGACCGTCTCTGGGTCATAAGTATAACTCATAATACCCCACTGCCACGCACATGTTCAGCCCAATCTGACGTGGGGTGTGGGCATAAGGTTGTTTCTAGGATTTTCCAGGACCTTCCAGGACTTGATGACCTGCCCATGACCTTCCCCGCATCATAATCCACCGCCATACAAATTTTAAGCCCAATCTCACCTGGGGTGTGGTCATGAGGTATTTTCCAAGTGTTTTCCGGAACTTTTTGCAGGACTTTCCAGGTGGTTCCAGGACTTGTTGATGGGCCCATGACCTTCCCCAGATCATAACTCCCCGGCAGGCAAAATTCCAGCCCAAATCCGTCCTGAGGTGTGGGCATGAGGTGGTTTCCAGGAGGTTTTCCAGGATTTTCCAGGACTTTCCAGGTGGTTCCAGGACTTGATGACCTGCCCATGACCTTCCCCAGACCCCCCCCCCGCATCCCCGCCCCCGCTATGCAAATTTTCAGCCCAATCCAACCTTCGGTGTGGGCGTGCATAGCAGACAGACATACAGACAGACACACAGACAACTTCAACTTTATTATGTACCATTTACCATTTACCATTCGCATGTATTTAGGTGCTTGGAGGGTCATGATCATGCCCAGTATCTGAATCTGGTGTATTGTCCATCTTTGCTGCCTCCTGGTGGTATACGCAGAACGACACAAGATAGTGCTTTTGTCTACTTACAACATAGATGTTGCAGCCCTACAATACAGTGATCAAGAATATAACAATCTACAAAGGTCAGAAAATAGCAGAGCAAAACACTTTATTTCACCTTGTATTCATTCATTTTTGAATTGTGTAACTAGGGCAGATTAAATGGGCATTGGCCAAAATGCCTCAACACAGGTTCAGCACCATGGAGAGCTCCAGAGTGGAGCAGCACACAGGTGAGCGCAGTTTGAATCAGCCAGTGAACTCTGGAGCAGCACACAGGTGAGCTGAGTTGTAATCAGCCACTGAAGAGGACTATGACAACCCTCTGGGGAGAGAGAGGAGAGGCTGCATGCCAACTCCGTGAGGCCTGACTAAATGGCCAGTCACACAGGGACAAGTATTCCACTAGTAGTAGTAGTAACAACAACAACAACAACAACAACAACAACAACAACAACAACAACAACAACAACAACAACAACAACAACAACAACAACAACAACAACAACAACAACAACAACAACAACAACCATCTGAATCTGACTCTGAATCAGAATCAGCAAGTATGTACACAAGGAATTTCACTGCGGTTTGCTTTGCTCTAACAGAGAAGAAGAAAATAACTGGTAGTCTAGTCAAGTGAAATGAATATGACAGCATCCTTGCCTGTCTCTTCCACATCAGTGAGGAGATGCCAGCTGGCTATCCTCTGCTCTGCTGTCTGTCTGCAAGACATGCTGCCTTCATGTCCTGTGGCAGAGTCGGTACATATCACCACCCCACTAGAAAATACCGTATACCTCAGGTTTCACATGGTAAATACTTACTAGGCCAGTGATTCTCAACCTTTTTCTATATATTTATATTTATATTTTATTTTATATATATATATATATATATATATATATATATATATATATATATATATATATATATAATTTACAATTATAGTTTGAAGATCGTCTTTCTGTCTGCTCCATATTTCACTGTTGCTGTGATCGTTGCGCTGCATGCTGCACAAAGACAAATTTCTTATTTGTATCGTGTTTACTCATATGGCTATTAAAATAATTTTAAATCTTGAATCCTGAATATTTTTTCTACATTCTAGGCTAATTGTGTTAACTTCTCGTAGCCTAAATGAAATAATGGTGAAGTTGAACAATTCATCACTTTGCTGAGGACCCCATGATATTCATTACAATTAACTGTCAAAAGCACATGATGTTTATGGCTCTGTTCCTTCCATATGTCATAGGCTAAGTATGAAATGCTCACGACCCCGCTTTGTAGATCAAACCGTTCCATTCTGACATTTAACAGGTCGGAGAAGAGATACTTCACAAGACATACCAAGTCAAGTGATCTTGCCACTCTTTCATCTCTGTTATAAACAATAAAATTAACCAAATATCATGGTTATTTTTGGTTAAAGGAAAAAGTCGCAAGTTCGCAACTGAGCAGTTCATGACTGAGGATACATTTTTGGTGCACTACTCCTTTATTGTGAAAGCTATCTCTGCAGATGAGGGGTTTCACAGACAGGAAACGGTTCAACCAGAGACTTTCAAATATAGAGACACCTCAACTTCAAGTCACTTCCTGTATCTGTGCCACGTAGGGTTCCCCACTGCCACACCCACTTAGGAGACTGGTCAGCCAATGAAGTTTCACACCATTGACAGACAGCCAATCACAAGCTGATAACCACATCCATTCATGAGACTGGAAATTATCCTTCTCTGGTGCGACTTCAAACGTTTGCACTACAACTGAAGTCATGAACACAACTGCAGCAGTCTGTGGTTTGATGTGTATCTCATTTACACCACAAGTCAACCATCACCTTTTCAATACCTGCTCTACTTTGCCCACTTCGTCTCACTGCATGTATAACATACTCACTCTGTATTCTGGTTTTTCATCTGCAAATGTGTAGTTGAGACATTCGAGACATTGTGCACATATGAGTTTAGCATAGGTAGGTGTTACAGATCATTTGGACACTTGCAAGTCCTACAAGATGGACTGAAACAGAGCTAAGGGCAGACGTCAGGAATATACAAGGTGAATGAGTAAATGATTAGAAATTAATAGAATACAATACTGCACAATGTTTTTTATTCCATACGTTTATTAATTTAGGGCTATATTAGCAAATTAATTATACATGTGCATAGCTGTAATTCACAGGCAAGCCTTGAAGGGCTTCACAGAAAATAGTCTAGCAAGATCTATCTAAACACAATCAATAAACAGAAACTGAACAACTTATATAAAAGAAGCTTGTCACGAGAAAGAAAGAAAGAAAGAAAGAAAGAATGAAAGAAAGAAAGAAAGAAAGAAAGAAAGAAAGAAAGAAAGAAAGAAAGAAAGAAAGAAAGAAAGAAAGAAAGAAAACAAGAGCAACTTTTAACCTATACTGGCACCGGCAGCGACAGCCTTGACCTAACAACTTATATAAAACAAGCAACACAACAAGCCAAACAATCTTGCTCAGTATTCGCAAACGTTTCACATCAAGGAGCTCTAAATTGACACAAGGATCAAATTAGAGCAAAAATTAATTATTCCCCTTTTGCTGGGGACCACTGGAACCCACTCAAGGGCCCCTGGGGTTCCCTAGACCCCAATCTGAGAACCACTGATCAAGCTAATCTACAGCCTAACCTAAACAACTACCCATGTGTGTATTTTTCACAAATCTGCTTCAAAAACATGAATGTGCTAAACATGCATTGCATTACTCCACAATAAACAGCAAGTGACAAAAGGGTTATATTCTTGGCCTCTTCAGTGTTGGTTCATTGCATGTGTTTATTCTTTCTTCAGAGTGTCCTTAATCCAGGGGAGAAAGAATTGGACTTTCATGAAGATGTGGGGCTCCTTGGCGTTATTACACGGTGTACCTGTATTTGCTGCTATCCCCTGAAGCTTGTTGTTGCAGATAAGCGGTCCACCGGAATCACCCTAGGATAAAAAGGCAACATGAAGAGTTTTAGTGGTTTAACCGGTAGCCGAGTCTAATGCTGATCTTCCCATTAAAACTCATATACTGTATTTGAAAGCACACTGGTAAACAACTTTCAATTGTTGAATGTTCAAGAAACCGTCCATGTCAGCATGGCAACTACTTTTTCATTGATCTGATTCAAATACAATTCTGTTTGATTACCTGACAAATCCCCCCCTCACAAGAGTGGGTGCAGATCATTTGATCACAAGAGAAATGGTCTTCCCAAGCGTCTTTGCACTCGCAGTTGGATTGCAGCATCGCTGTCCTCTCCATCAGAACACTACTGGTGACTTCTACTGTAGGATCAGTAAATCCCCAGCCAGCCACAGAGCACTTACTGTTGGCTGGGATTGCTTCATTCGTAGGTAAGGCAATGACGTTCACATCAGGATTCATTGTGGCAGGGTTCTCTAACTGTGAAAAAGAACAGAACAGCAGTCAGTTTGGCCCATTCCAAGTCTCCAGTATCCAAGTCACTGAGCAGTTGGCTTAACTCACCTCACTTGTCATTCTGCAGTTGTACCACTGCATAAAAATATCTACCCATCTACTGTATCAGTTATCAGTTATATCTGTAAGAGGTGTCATGGGTCCTAGTGTCCCCATACTAGATATAGATTATTAAGTGAAAATCCAGCCATTTTATCAGCCTAAATCACCAAGTGGGGACGCAACAGAGAAGAGTGGCCCGTCCCCTTAAATGAGATGCTGCAGATTTGATTTGGTGAGGTTTCATAAAATAAACACAGCAACAAACATTTAAATAATTTATTGATAGCAAAAAGCCAAATCCTTCCTCCACCAAAAAATATAGTTCTTCACAGTAGGCTACAGCTAGCATTAGCTGGCGTTAGTTACTGTAGCTGTTAGCTACGTTAGTTACATTGGCCTAAAACAACACTGAATGACTAGTCTCTTAAAACAGACGGTTAGCTCTCGCAGCAATTTTCAAATGCTTCCGCGTAAAACGTCTGTACTCTAAGTACAGATGTAACGTCTGTACTCTAGGTCAGTGGTTCCCACCCTTTTTTGTCTTATGTACCCCTTGAGCTGTTTTTCCATGATAGTACCCCTCACTCATGCGTGTTGATGATTACATACAAGTAAATCTATACAAGATATATGTTTCACTGAACTGCCGGTGTTTGGGCTTTTTAGTTGTTGTTTTTTGCCATTATCAGTAGCAGAACAGTGTAGCAGTTGACACTTGCCAGCAGAACTAGTTGCGGCACATACATCACATTTTAACAATGGTCTTATGAAATGACTTGGAATATATATATATTTATTTATCATTTTGGAGGTAAATTGTATTCCCCAATCATTCTAAGTACCCCCTGCAAGCTGCTCAAGTACCCCTAGGCTACACGTACCCCTGGTTGGGAATCACTGCTCTAGGCTACAGACATTTTAGAGCTGGGAGAACTTGGTCAAAATGGAAGGGAAAACTCAGGGAAAATAATGAGCGATGATGGGGGGATGTCCCGGATGTCCCGCCTAAAGGCAGGTGATTGGAGAAATATGAGCAGATGCCCGCTCGTATTTCTCCAATCACCTGCATCGGTTCAAACTTTCTCCGGTCTCAAGCGTTTTTTCCCCCAACTTCCTTTGTCAATGTTCTGTGTGGGCGTGAATTACAGACTGTTTATGGTGCATTCACAGAATGTAGAAGAGACAGTCTGGCTTGAGAGACTACTGAATGACCAATTTGACATAACTGTTAATCAGTTTGTGTCATGCTCTTTCCATAAAGCCCACCAGCTTTGATATCTGTTTGGTTAGTTGTTGATATTATAACAATATTGTGGCTCTAAACTAACATTTTTTTCTGTGTGTCAAGGCGGAATAATTGTTTCCGGTAGGCTATCTCGCTCTGGGTGCAGACAAAGAGTTGAACAAAGAGAGAACAGACAGAGAGAAGAACGCTGCAGCTATGCAGAATTGAGTGGAACAGCTAGCTCCGGTTCTTATCAATCTAAGTTCTAAGCGCAAATGATGACATGTGTTGTTACAGCAATCAATATAAAACAGTTTGGCAGAGTTACACTGTGCTGTGGTTACAGGTGTGTGGTTGTAGTATTTTA
>NC_139643.1:43568491-43685991 GCF_964638095.1 Poromitra crassiceps | reverse complement strand
TCAAACAACAAATGCAGAAGCCACAAGCAGAGAGAGATGCAGCAATGGCGAGGTCTCTCCGACGAGATGAACTTGAAATAACTGAGATCAATGACGATCATCTCATAACGGCTAATTCTGCTGAGAGGCGTCAGCAGGCAGCCAAGAGACATGGTAAGGAAAATATGGGAAGATCATTTTAAGATGTCACATTTGCTTGATACATTTTCTTGACACTGAACAGCAGTGAGTAGTGGAAATGGTATTGTGAGCTGCTGTCCTACATGTGAATGTTTGTTCCACAGAGGGAAAAGTTTACAAGCTGGTCTTGGTGAGCTTTGGGCTGCTGTGTGCTACACAAGCTGCTCTCAACGTCTCTCTGCGTCTCATCGTGCGTGAGTGTCGTTCTATTTTCAATTCCTTATGTTTGTTCACTGCCAAGAGCAGCAGGTATATCTCAATTCCTCCAACCTAGTAGGACTAATTAAACGAACATGGTTTTCTGCTGCTTTCAGATAATTCAGACGTGCAGAAGCTTGAGCTGTTGAAGATGGAGAGAGACCAGGTACAGACGCGTTACAACAGCCTGGCTAAGGAGAGAGACCAGTTACAGACCATCCTGGGAGCGGGTTTATGTACCCAGAGTGAGTACATTTTGATCATAAGTTAAATATCATTAAATGAAAGCAGTTCACATAGTTATTATTTTGTGTGAGTGTGTGATCATTTAACATACATGTTTTGTTTTGTTTTGTTGTGTTGATTTGTCGCAGCCCGAAGGTCTAATTGTTGGACTGAATTTGACTCTAAGCGGTACTACGTCTCTGATGAGCGGAAAACCTGGGAAGAGAGCAGGCAGGACTGTCTGCAGAGACGAGCTGATCTGGTGATCATCAACAGCAGAGAGGAACAGGTGTGTGTGTGTGTGTGTGTGTGTGTGTGTGTGTGTGTGTGTGTGTGTGTGTGTGTGTGTGTGTGTGTGTGTGTGTGTGTGTGTGCACGTGCGTGTGTGTGAACCCTCTAATTGCATCTCTCCAAACAGGGATTCCTGGTTGGACTAAACAGGAGGGTGTGGATTGGTCTGACAGACAAAGAGGAAGAAGGGGCCTGGAAATGGGTGGATGGATCACTTCTGACCACAGGGTAAGACCTGATCACATTTGTTCTGACTAATACGTGTGAGACTTCACTTCAGAGTCACTGTAGCTACAGTAGGATGATGTCTTCACCACAGGTTTTGACTCATTGTCCTCCTCTGTTTCAGGTACTGGAGACAGGACCAGCCTGACAATGGCAACAACAAGGTGGAGGAGGACTGTGCTGTGCTATGTAAAAATTATAAAAAATGGTGGGACCAGCCATGTGACAACAAGGACAGCTGGATCTGTGAGATGAAGGTGTGACAGTTCCTCAAAACCGCTTTGATTTGATAGCTTTGTTAATATTTACCCTAAATGGCTTGGAGTCAAATGTAAGTGCATTAGTATACCTGTAGTATATTTTACAGGAGAGCAGCAGCTGTCTTTCAGTAATATAACATGTTTACAGTAGGCTACAGTTTATATAATCTGTTTACAAAATGTTGGTCAAACTTTAGGACTGTTCCAGCATGATTGAAGTTTGGTAATTCCCTGCCTTCCCTTGCTGTTTTACATCACTGTACAGTTTCCAGTGCTATTATTATTTTATGTGATATTTGCTATTTCTTATATTTTAGTTGTAAAACTACTTTGACATAAACGCTGTCTAAATGTAAAAAGTTAATCCCAAATGAGAGGCTGTCAATCTCTTTGAGCCAGAATTGTCAATTTGTATAAAAGAAACTTAAAGGAGAATTTCGTTTTTTTTTAACCTGGACCCATCTCCTGGCAATAATTATGATTTGGCCACTCACCGAGCGATGTCCGCGGCGTTTCTGGGCGTCCTAGCGTTGTTTTGAGATCAATAGCGTCCAAGTCAGTCGTAAAATGGAGCTGACTTGGGGCCAAGTGTGAGCCTGTCTTTCCTGCATCTAAATAGCTATTTTTATTCCCGTTTTCGCCATCAATCGCCATAATCTGATCCGTCAACATCCACCAGAGTGATATTTCCCCCCAGGCTATTTCCTGGTCTCTCCCAGGGACCAAATTACCTCAAACGTGATCTCGGTCACCAAGTCTCGTGAAGTCCCGCGATACTTTCCTGCCAACTGGTCAACTACAGGTAGGACGCTTTGCGGTGGTGGTTTTAGCGTAACCTATGTGGGGTTTGGCGTAACCTATGTGGGATTCGAAATAACGAAGGCCCCAAATCAGCTCCATTTTACGACTGACTTGGACGCTATTGATCTCAAAACAACGCTAGGACGCCCAGAAACGCCGCGGACATCGCTCGGTGAGTGGCCAAATCATAATTATTGCCAGGAGATGGGTCCAGGTTAAAAAAAAACGAAATTCTCCATTAATGCACAAAATGTTTTCCTGTCCAAAACCAAATGCACCAAACCTTGATACATGTCATACAATCCACAAATACATACCACTCAAGTTGGAAGTAATATGATAAATGTATTTGAAGTGCTTCATTGTTTGATGAAAATAATGATTCACCATAATGTAGGCCTACTACGGAGATGAAAGTAACCAAATCACTCAAAATATCTGCAAAACTAATTTTCAACCTTCTTTGGCTCATTGCCAACAATGTGCAGCAGTGACATGTAAAGGGTTTCTGCAGAGCACCACAC
Organism: Poromitra crassiceps; assembly: GCF_964638095.1. NCBI lineage: Eukaryota > Metazoa > Chordata > Actinopteri > Beryciformes > Melamphaidae > Poromitra > Poromitra crassiceps. The sequence goes on along the minus strand of NC_139643.1, from coordinate 43,683,287 downwards.
TTAGGCATCACAACCACAGCTGCCACACACACCATGTGACTCAAACAATGCCAAATTATCACATCTGTAGAAAGCAGCAGTGCATGTCAGTCAGCAGGGCCGTAGTATCACGGAGGAAAGTGTGGACGATTCCAAGGGCCCTTGACTGACTTTTCTTTTTTTTACAGTGCACCTGAACGCAACATACAAGATACCCGCTGAAAAAGTGTCCTAATGTTCATGTCATTCTGGCCAATACTCTACTTCTGTTATAACATTTCAGTCTGGAATATGGAATATCTTTCAATAATCTTTATGACTAAAAAGGCTCAAAGTAATCTCATGTGTAAGAAATGACTGTTCTACATTGAAGTAAAAAATGTAAATAATTAACTTGTTGGTTTTGGATTTATTTAGCTTCAAGAGTGCATTTTTGTTCGTGTGACCCTCAACACAGGCTTTGAGAATCCCGGGGCGCTTACTGATACTTATGCTTAAATGAACCCACTCATAGTCTGGTTTATTTCAATAAAAACATATTGGCTAGTGGAAATTCTAATTGGCTGGTAACTTCTAGCAGCCATATTGGCAGGTGGCCAAAAAAGCTCATTTCAAGCCCTGCAGGGAGAGCAGGTGGTGACATAGGAGTGAGTGAGAAAAGGATCAAATATTGGTGTTTAAGACTGAATAATGACATCACAACTGTTCATTTAAAATTAGTTATTCCTCTAAACCTGACTTCAAATGCCCAAAAATTTTCAGCGGCAGCGCCGTTCGGCCCCCAACCCTCAGCAAAATCTGGCCCTCTGGTGGCGAGGACATTTTTTTATGGTCCTCTCTATCATCAAAGTTCCTGGGTTACGGCATGACAATATTTGTTCTGTATTATTTCAATTGTCACACTCATCGATACATATTTGAGGTTTGTTTATTAATTGGGAAAAGGACCACTGGCACAAACGCTGCGAACATGATCCGGCTACTTTTTCAATCTGACTGGCTACTCAAAAGTTTGGGGAACTCTCTGATTTAAAATGAGATATTCCTCTAAATTGGGCTTCAAATGGCCAAAATTTTCCGCCGCCGCACTTCGGACGGCGGCATCCGTGGGCCCGGTGTGATATCCTTTCATGGGGCCCAAAATCCCTGGCTACAGCCCTGTCAGTCAGCAACATGCAGCCATAACAATATCCAATATCACTGCAAAGTTGGACTTGAACTTGAACACACCACAAACACTACAGCTAGTACTAGCATGTACGTTCTGCGCCTGACTGAGGCAGTGTGTTAACTCTCTCTCGTAACGGACAAGCCCGTCTTTTATTGTCACATGAACACCACAATACATGCATGCGGCCACAACACACTCATGCTGACGGTGGCCGGTGAAAAGTGTCCTCTGCATTAAACCCATCCAGGCATGTCCTTTCCTCTGAGGGGCAGGCCAGGAGCAGTGGTCGCTTTCTCGTACAGCGCCCGGGGACCAACTTCGGATGTTGTCGTCACTGGTCGGATGACGACGACGATCTGATCTTCTGCATGTTTTTTTAGTGGGGAGGTTATATACGGAGGAACCCCCTGGGGGAGCACGGGGAGAACATGCAAACTCCACACAGAGAGAAAGGCCCTTACGACGAGATAACCCACCTGGGCAGTAGAACTATGACGAAAAACAATTGTCGTCTACTGTACCTATTTTCACTGATGAAAACTAGACGTTCCTTAATGTGGTAACCCGCACTTTAGGATGCACCTTTTAAGAGTTTGTAAATGCACCTGGTAAGAATTTCCAGTATGACAACGCCACCTTCTGTTTAAAGAGCGGAAGGAGCTCGACCCAATGACAAAGAGGATAAATGACCGTTTGTTCAAATGGAATCACCACTGAGGCATGGACTTGTATTTTATAACAATCATCAGTTTTATTACAAAGTTTAAATAAAAGTGCCTATCCTAAAAGTACAGTTGCCTGTAGCCATCCAGTTTGGCCAACCACCTCTACCGTCTCCGCCCGAAAACCCCCGGGGTGCCTGAGCGCGCTCCCACGCCCCGCCGCAGCCCACCGACCGGAACACCTAGTGAGAAGGAGAGAAGGAGGGAAAACAGCACTACAAGCCAGCATGCAAAGACCACTACAAAAAGGGGAAGCATGCACTCCCCTGTTGTCCCACTACAAACAACAGACTACACGCCAACCCTGTGCACACTTAAGACTAAAACGTATCACTATACCACCTCACGTGGAAGGATAAAGAAAAGCTTCCCCCCACCAGTGCCCCACACCGGCAGCTGCGACGAAGGTGGAGGCGGACACCCGACAGCCCACCCAGAGTCAGGACGCGCTGGCCCGGCCCAGCTGCGAGTCAGTGGTCGACCAAAAAGGAGTACAAAGGTTGACAATGTTTAGGTCACAACTACAGCACTGGTGTTGTGCAAACAATGGTCTAATCACCATGTAGAAATCACAGAGTATTTTGTAACAATGGAAATATTCAACCCAACAATAAAAGCCCTAGGAAACAGTGGCTGATCGCCCCACACTGAGATATGTCTGTCCGTCTGGTTGGAAGAGAAACACACACACCATTAGAATGGCATATATAACAAAATAAATCAAATAAACCAAAAACAACCAAAACACATACTTGTTACATGCCACGAATGGGCCAAATGGATAAGTCTCTGCCCGGTCCTCCTATACTTTCTGCAGGCATAGAGATAGATAAAATTAAAACAAATTAGCACACACACACAACAGTGTAAATTTCAACTTCCATTACGGCATACCAGTCAGAGCACTGAGTGAAAGCCAAATATACAGCCGGCATCAAGCTCTCCAGTTTCCTTCTGTGGGCACAGAGAGCAAATTTAAAACACAGCCACACATAACAGCATTAAAACCTCAGCTATCAGAGCATAGCCTACCAGTTTACAGGAATGAGCAATGCAGTCAAGAGTCCCTGTCGTGCCTTGTGTGGGAGAGACACGACGTACAACCAGACAGGTGAGCGTCTCCTTCTGTCTATGGAGACAAGCAAGCCAGACCTACCCTAATGATGCCTTCACCCCTGGTGTGGTGATTATGCAGCTGTGGAGAATTAGTGCTTAATTGAATGATTGGCCCTATTGGGCCTCCACTGAGTGTCCCAGGACACCACATTCGTCCCCCCCAAGTTGAATCGTCACCCGACGATTAAGTCAACACCAGGGCCTAAAGGGGGCGGGGCCAGAAGGCAAATTCGAAGAGGCAGACGCACCTATCGTTTCAGTTCTTGCTATGGCCGATCTAGGTAGATTATGAGGGTTTTCATTCCTCCCTGCTGTGGCTCTGGTTGTACGGCGGGGGCCAACATCTTCAGGGTCCACCTCCTCCAATGCTCCCGCTGGACTCCCGGTCGCACGTGGTGTATGGTGCTCTGGTGCGTTGTCAGTCAGCGCTGCGCCCGGCTCCACGGGGGTGTCCATCAATGACGTACCATCTGATAGTTGTTCCTCCTGGCATACCAAGGTCAAGGGCCCTTCCCAGTGGTTGGACTGGGGAGGTGGGACAGGCAGTGGTGGAGTCTGTGGCACCGGGTCTGGGGTAGCCTTTTCACGACTTTGCCTAGGGGGAGATTGGTGGTGAGTAGCACATCGTATTTCAGTTCGATGGACCCTTCGCACTGCCCCCCCTTCGTGAGGAATCACTCCATACACCACCCCCCCTATGTTTGGGGCTTCTGCCACTGTATACAGCTCCGGGGCCCAAACATCTTGAATTTTGTTCCTCCCCCGAACTTTGTGGTTCTTAAGGTAGACATACTGTCCTATCCTCAGGGGTGTGTCATTTATGTGTTCGTTGTGTACCTTCCTCCGGTAGTCCGCTGCTTTCTCCAAGTTCCTTTGGGCTGTAGCATGCGCAGTTTGGAGTCTCTCCTGATGTTCCTGTATCCAATCATCGACAGTCAGCTCCGGCCCAGCTCCCATTTCTGCTCCCAGGAGGAAATCTATCGGCAGTTGGGGTTGAACACCAAACATGAGCACATGTGGGCACTGACCTGTAGAGCGATGGGCAGTTGTGTTGTACGCCCACACAAGCTGGGGCAGGTACTCCGGCCAGCGGCGTTTCTTCTCTGGTGGTAGGCTGCGCAAAAGGTCGTGTAGGGTGCGATTGAAGCGCTCGCATTGGCCGTTTCCCTGAGGATGGTAGGCGGTAGTTCTGGATTTTAAAATTCCATACATCTTGCACAGCTGATCAACGAGAGCACTTTCGAAATTTCTCCCCTGATCCGAATGGATCCTTGTGGGGATTCCAAATATATTGAACCAGTTGTTGATGAGAACCTTGGCTACTGACCTTGCAGTTTGATCACGAGTTGGTATGGCCTGGGTATATTTTGAAAAAACATCCGTCAGAACCAAGACATTCTCCCTCCCATCAGTAGCTGGCTCTAAAACAGTAAAGTCAATGGCCAAAATCTCAAGTGGCCGTGTGGCCACCACTGTGCCCATGTATGTCTTTACAGCAGGTTTCTCTGCTTTGGCCAGCGTGCATCGTTCACAGTTCTTACAGTAGCCTTCGATATCTATCCCCATTCTAGGCCAGTAACAGCGTTGCCGAATCAGTTCCATAGTGCGTCTTATGCCTTGATGGCCATGTTGATCATGCAAACTCTCCAGTACCTCCTTCCTCAGTTGTTGTGGTAGCAGCAGTTGGTACACGTCTCCCCCATCACTGGCATGGGACAGCCGGTATAGAAGCCCATCTCGTTCATGAATCCGGTCCCACTGACGAATGAGGTCAATCACGTCCGGTCTCAGACGGTTCCTCTCCACATGGTTTGGCCTGGCCCCCCGCTGCCAAAATGGTCGAAATGCCTTGATGGCTGGATCGGCCTGCTGCAGGGTCCCCAAGTCACTGCGGGACCTGGAGGGTAGTACACTCACAGTGTTAACTGGGAGGGGCTGTGGATGGGGGGATGCCAACTGCAGATCCAGTGGCACGGAGGTCCCTGGCCGGATGTTCTCCAACTCCCCCGGCTTAGACTCTGTATATTGGCGAGAAAGTGCATCAGCATTACCGTTATTTCGGCCAGGCCGGTAACGTACCTCAAAGTCGAACGCTGCCAGCTGGGCGGCCCACCTTTGCTCTACGGCCCCCAACTTGGCGGTCTGGAAATGACTCAGTGGGTTATTATCAGTATAAATGATACATCTATGCCCCAATAGATATTCACGGAATTTGTCGGAGAGAGCCCACTTTAAAGCTAAGAACTCCAACTTCATAGAGCTATAATTGTCCATGTTCTTCTCAGACTTTCTGAGAGCTCGGCTGGCAAACGCTATGGGCCTCAGCTTCCCATCATGCTCCTGTGACAAAACCGCCCCCAACCCCAGATGGCTCGCATCAACCTCCACAACAAAATCCTTTTTGAAATCTGCGAAGGCGAGTATAGGGGCACTCACCAGGCCTGATTTCAACTGAGTGAAACTTTTCTCACACTCTGTGGTCCAGTGCTCAGGGGTGATGGTAGGGGTCCGGCGGCTAGTGGGAGCCTTGGCCAGAGTTGCAGCCAGCTGATGGAGCGGCGTCGCCAGCTTTGCAAACCCCTGTACGAATCTGCGGTAATAACTGGTGAAACCCAGAAAGGACCGTACCTCGGTGAGGTTACGAGGTTGCTGCCAGTTGGCCACGGCGGATACCTTTTCTGGGTCCGTTGACACCCCCTCCTTTGACACCAGGTGACCCAGGTATTTTACCTCTTCTTGGAAAAAGTGGCACTTGCTAAGTTTAGCCTTCAGCCCTGTCTGCTCCAGCCGCCGCAGGACCATCTCCAACCGCTGTAGGTGTTGTGGGACAGAGTTGGAGAACACAATGACATCATCAAGATACAGTAGCAGAGATGTGAAGCTTTGATCACCAAAGATCCGTTCCATCAAGCGCTGGAAGGTTCCAGGGGCATTACATAAGCCGAATGGCATACGATTGAATTCAAACAATCCAAAAGGTGTGCAGAATGCAGTCTTAGCTTTGTCCTTGTTGGCCATAGGAACCTGGTTATAGCCACTGGCCAGGTCGATGGTGGAAAACCACTGGGCCCCACCCAGGGCATCAAGGGACTCCTCGATACGAGGTAGGGGATACGCATCCTTCCTCGTTTTGGCATTCAGGCCCCTATAATCGACACACAACCGAATCTCTCCATCTTTCTTGCGTACAATCACGATAGGGGAAGCGAAAGGGCTACAACTCTCTTGAATAACCTGATTGTTTAGCAGTTGTTTAATGTGCTCCTTGACGGCTTCATATTGGGAAGGTGGAAGACGCCTGTAGCGTTGTCTAACCGGGGCCTCGTCTAGCAAATGAATTTCGTGTTCAATCAAATCTGTGCAACCAACATCACCCTCCCCCTGTGCAAAAACATGGCTGTATTTCTGCAGTAGGTCTCGGGCATGCTTTTGCTCTTCTGCACTTAATTGTGGCCACTGAAGATTTGACAACTCCTCATTTATCATGTCGGGGCCAGCTGACTGAAGAGATATGGTGGCACACTGCTCTTGTTCATCTTCCCCCTCTATGAACTCCACCCCTTTTTCCACCCCGGTTACTAGCTGGAACTTCCCCAACAGCTGCCTGGGCCTGAGGGTAGCCCCTGTAGTTCCCACATTGACCACTGGGATCATTGCCCTCCCCCCCTCTATCACCACCAAGGATGGAGACAATATTAGACCATGGCCCAGGTTGGACCCACCTGGCTCTAATAAAGCTGTCCTACGTGCTTTGCACCTATCCTGGGAGCTGATCACAGAGATAAATTTCATGCTACCTGCTGGTATGTAGACTGCAGACTTGCTACCCACACGAACTTTACTCTCCCTGGTAGCGGGGTGGGCCTCTACTCTATGACACTGGGGAGTCACCCCCAGTAGAGATGCTGCTTTTGATAAGGAGGGAACACCTCCTGCCTGCCAGAGTGAGTCATCAAAACATTTATCAAGGACATTCATGCCCAATAATCCAGGCACTGGGTCTGCCCCTGGAGGATTTAAGTTTGGTGGGTCCCGTATAACGAGCACTCCACGCCTGGGTACCGCCCGCCCCATGACCTCAATGTCCACCTCAAAATACCCCACATAGGGGATTCCCAACCCGTTAGCCGCTTTCAGCTTAAGCCACCTACACTCCCTTAGCTTGTGGGGACCCCATGGCCTGAACTGTTTTTCAAAGAAAGACTCTGTGATGGTTGTTACCATAGAGCCAGTGTCGACTACACAAGACACAGGTACACCTCCCATTAAAACTTCCTTAATGGAGCATTTCCCAATTAGCTGCTCAACTACCTCTGGACAAACTGCATCAGAAAAGACATTATCCAGGATAGAAGACTGTGTGGCAGCTAGAGGGGGATTCATACCCGGCCTGCGTGCATCTCCGTGGGGTAGACTGTCAGCCCTTGGACGTTGGCCTTGGCGGCACTGCCTTTTCATGTGGCCGGGATGATGACATTGCAGGCAGATCGGGACCCCATCATCCGTAAATGGGAGGTTGGACCTGTAGGGCTTGTTAGATTCAGCAGGAGGAATGTTCATCTGCTTACATAGCATGTCGATCTGAGCCTGTTGTTTCAAAAGAAGTTCCATGACACTAGCAAGATCAGGGTTACTAGACATCTTAGCAGGGTTATTAGGCATTTTAACAGCATTGCAGTCAACTACTTCTATCGCAGCGGAACAATCGGCTGATACAGAGCGTGAATGCCTAGAGAGCTTCTCTCGGCCGCCCACCCAGGTGAGTGCTTCCTTTCTAAACTCACGTAGGGAAATAGTGGGATTTTGGCTTACAATACGTTTAAGCTCTTGTTGAATGACTGTGTCACGGGCATGTTCCACCAGCAAATCCCTAACCACCTGCTCAGACCTAGTGACGGCAGATGGATCAATACGAAGAATCTCCTCCATAGCTGTCATAATGGCATGAGTAAACTGAGTAAATGATTCACCTTCTTTCTGTCTCCGTGCATACAGCTTCTCTGTTAGCTCTACCACTGAGCTAGGTGGGCTATAATGTTGCACTAGTGTTTGAAATATAATCTCTGGGTCATTCCTTTCTTGTGGAGATAGAAAACGTATTTCAGTTTGTGCAATTCCCTCCAAGTGATCAAAAAGAAATAAAGCTTGTTCTGATCTGGACCGATGACCAGCTCCTATACAGGCACGGGCCTCTTCAATCCACTGATGTACTGATGGCTCTGAGGGCTTACCAGAGCCTGAAAACATGGGGCATCGTCTCTCTCTGGGGGCATAAAGGACTCTCTCCACCACTCTCCTCTCTCCAACCTCAGATCCACTCTGTGTACTGCTCTGCCCTGCTTCTGGAGGATTCTGAGCTTCCCGTTGCTCCTTCTCTGTCCTCAACCTTCGGACTTCCTCCCTAAGGGCTTCAATCTCCTGTTGACTCATCTTTGAAACAGGAGACTGTACACTAATTCACAGTGGACTGAAGATGACTTGGAGTCTTGAGGGTCCGTCGTCTTGCCACCCAATGCTGGAGTTTGTCCGACGTCTTCTGGATCAACCACTGTTTCCTATTACAAGGCTACACAAAACTGATTACAAGATTGAACAAAACAAACATGCCTCAAATGGTGATCCTGCCGACACTACGCCAAATGTGGTAACCCGCACTTTAGGATGCACCTTTTAAGAGTTTGTAAATGCACCTGGTAAGAATTTCCAGTATGACAACGCCACCTTCTGTTTAAAGAGCGGAAGGAGCTCGACCCAATGACAAAGAGGATAAATGACCGTTTGTTCAAATGGAATCACCACTGAGGCATGGACTTGTATTTTATAACAATCATCAGTTTTATTACAAAGTTTAAATAAAAGTGCCTATCCTAAAAGTACAGTTGCCTGTAGCCATCCAGTTTGGCCAACCACCTCTACCGTCTCCGCCCGAAAACCCCCGGGGTGCCTGAGCGCGCTCCCACGCCCCGCCGCAGCCCACCGACCGGAACACCTAGTGAGAAGGAGAGAAGGAGGGAAAACAGCACTACAAGCCAGCATGCAAAGACCACTACAAAAAGGGGAAGCATGCACTCCCCTGTTGTCCCACTACAAACAACAGACTACACGCCAACCCTGTGCACACTTAAGACTAAAACGTATCACTATACCACCTCACGTGGAAGGATAAAGAAAAGCTTCCCCCCACCAGTGCCCCACACCGGCAGCTGCGACGAAGGTGGAGGCGGACACCCGACAGCCCACCCAGAGTCAGGACGCGCTGGCCCGGCCCAGCTGCGAGTCAGTGGTCGACCAAAAAGGAGTACAAAGGTTGACAATGTTTAGGTCACAACTACAGCACTGGTGTTGTGCAAGCAATGGTCTAATCACCATGTAGAAATCACAGAGTATTTTGTAACAATGGAAATATTCAACCCAACAATAAAAGCCCTAGGAAACAGTGGCTGATCGCCCCACACTGAGATATGTCTGTCCGTCTGGTTGGAAGAGAAACACACACACCATTAGAATGGCATATATAACAAAATAAATCAAATAAACCAAAAACAACCAAAACACATACTTGTTACATGCCACGAATGGGCCAAATGGATAAGTCTCTGCCCGGTCCTCCTATACTTTCTGCAGGCATAGAGATAGATAAAATTAAAACAAATTAGCACACACACACAACAGTGTAAATTTCAACTTCCATTACGGCATACCAGTCAGAGCACTGAGTGAAAGCCAAATATACAGCCGGCATCAAGCTCTCCAGTTTCCTTCTGTGGGCACAGAGAGCAAATTTAAAACACAGCCACACATAACAGCATTAAAACCTCAGCTATCAGAGCATAGCCTACCAGTTTACAGGAATGAGCAATGCAGTCAAGAGTCCCTGTCGTGCCTTGTGTGGGAGAGACACGACGTACAACCAGACAGGTGAGCGTCTCCTTCTGTCTATGGAGACAAGCAAGCCAGACCTACCCTAATGATGCCTTCACCCCTGGTGTGGTGATTATGCAGCTGTGGAGAATTAGTGCTTAATTGAATGATTGGCCCTATTGGGCCTCCACTGAGTGTCCCAGGACACCACATTAACTAAATAAAAACAACGTTGTGATGAGAAAAACAATGAGGAAATCTATCGACATTTTCATCAACAAATAAAAACTAGACACAAATGTTAGGGAGGGATGAATTGAGAAGAAAGAGATCCAATTAGATTCAGATAAGAGGAAGTTAAACAGTGAACTCTGTGTCTGTATTGCACATTCAAACCTTCTAACAGATGAATAGATACAATAGATACAAATCACATACATGAAACCATCTGCCTACCATTTTCACACCACTCTCGCTCACCACGTACACAGTTTCCTAGTAAAGTATAGCTACTTCAAATCGAGGATAGTCTGATAAAAAGTTGCTAATGATTGACTGCTTTGTCGTCTCGCATCTCTTAGTGTCGAGGCCAAAAAGTTGTACTTTAACACACCCCAAAGACTACAGTCGACGGTCAACTATAGCGCGTAGGTTCAGCGCCTGCGGCTGCGTGAGGCCTTAGCGACGGTTTGCCTACCATTTTCACACCACTCTCGCTCACCACTTAGACCAGTTTCCTAATAGCTATTTCTAATCGAGAAGATGTCTGATAAATAGTTGCAAATGGCTCTGGTGTTGTCAGGCCTTGCCTGGTCTTTTGCTTGTGAAAGAAGAAAGGAAGAGGCAGAGGTGGAAAATAAGGAGAAACTGCACTAATATAAATGGGTGATATCATACTGTACAGTGACAGGCTGAAGGGGCTTTCCTGTAGGCACGTCGTGAACATATCTGTGTATTGGAATGATCAGATGTTTTGACATCTTACATGGACATTTTACATGGACATTCTCCCAAAGACACAACCCCCTCCCCCCATTATACATTTACTTACTGGACATTTTACATGGACTTATTACATGTATATTTACATGGACTCCACTATATGTCACTTTAAAGGTCTGTTACTTTGCACTTTATAATTTATAATAGTGTAGGGGTCTACCAAGGCCACTGGTTCGCTGGCACTTGGCCGCAGCAGTTTGCCGGCTTGGATCAGTCCTCCGCTTTATACGAAATATACCCGATAGTGGCTGCCTGTCACATATGGGGGCGCTTCTGGGCACGTAAAAGGATAGCAGTCAAATGCGATAATGCTGCAGTAGTCGCCATCATCAATAAAGGACGATGTTGACATGTGTGATTACAATGTGAACATATTTATGCTTTTGTGATGTTATCTGTATGATACTGCCACCTGTCGTTCTAGAGGAGAAGTGCTGTGCGTAATACGTCACAGGTATGCGCCTGGCGCAACAGGTAAATAAATAGTGTGGACGAGCGTCGCACTATCTCTTTTCACTCAACTCCATGAAGAGCAGACCTGCGAGTCTGATTGTATGTTTTGGCAAAAGCCTGTTTGAAGAATAAATACGCCCGAGGCTAAAGATACCTTCTGGTCTGTTTACTGAGGCAAACGCAACATCCCGCGAACATAATCAACAGGTTATGGGCCCAGTAAGAATTCTATAAGCGGACTTTAGAAGGAGAGCAAGCCGCAAGAGCGAGTAGCTAACGATTAGCTCCGGGCTAAAGCAGGAGGCTAACAGAAGAAGCTAGCGTCATAACAACAAGACAACATGCTCAACGAGACCCCAGCTGGCTAGCGGGAGAAAGCTAACACAACCAGCAGCGAGGAACACGTCGCAAGAAGAAAGGTGAAGAATAAGACGACAAGCTAAAGTAAGATGTCAAATGCGTCAAGCAGCGTGTCGCCGCATCTTATCTTCAACGGCGATGAGAAGAAATTCCCGCTATGGTATGAACGTTTTACCGAGCACTTACACAGGCTAGGGCTAAGAGAGACTATTCTAAATAAGCCTGAAATAGGAGATGACGACGATGAAACCCAGATATTAGCCGAAGACGCTAAAGTTAATGAAGACTGTTACGCTGAATTGGTGCGGTACATAGATGACAAGAGCCTGTCCATAGTACGCCACGAAGCCAAAAGAGATGGTAGAAAAGCCTTACAGATGTTGAAAGACTATTATTCGGGATCAAGTTATCCAAAGATAATAAGTCTGTACGGGACATTAGCGGATCTCCACATGGATGTGAGAGAGAGTGTCACCGACTATCTGATAAGAGCGGAGGACGCCATAACATCCCTAAACGAGGCAGGCGAGAACGTGAGCGAAGGACTGGCTGTAGCAATGGTACTAAGAGGGTTGCCAGACTACTTTAAACCACTGGTAGTCTATGTCACACAGAACAAAGACAAAATGACATTCGTAGACTTCAAGATGAGACTAAGAAGTTATGAGGAGTCAGAGAAAAAGAGCAACACTGCAAGCAAAGACAACGTGATGAAGATGGCGGCACAGCGAGGCCGGACTTCGGGTAGAGCTTCAGTGAAAGACGAAGATGAAGCAAGCGACATGAAGTGCTTCAGACAAGAAAAGTGTGGTGTGGACACTGCAAGAGAGACAATCACGCAGAGGTTGTATGCAGGAGAAGAGGAAAAGACGAGGTGAAAAAGCTGGTCGCAGAAAAGCTAGAAGACGACCACGACGTCACCTATAAAGCCAACCACACCAAGATGAAAAAGTACAACGAAAGATATCAACGACGAGGAGGACCCCCGACCTACGAGAAGCCCTACGTGACCATGAGAGGCATCATGGTCGACGGAGGATCAACGTCACATATCATCAACGATATAAAGAAGTTTGTAAGCATCGACAGATCGTTCAAGCCGAAAAGCCATTCAATCGAGCTAGCAGATGGCACAAAGTGCAGTGGGATGGCCCAGCAGAGAGGGACGGCAGCGGTCTACCTGTGAGATGACGAGGGACGCCAGCGCAGAGTACTACTCCGAGAGGCCCTGTACATGCCAAAGTACCCCCAGGACATCTTTTCGGTCGCCAGAGCAACCGACGCAGGAGCAGTCATCACCTTCAAGAAGGGAGACAGCGACGTGCTCAACAAGGACGGTAGCAGGTTCAGTATCCACGAGGACAGTAACCTGTATTATTTGCCAACGTATGAAGAAAATGTAGACCACAGTAAAGCATGCTACGATGTGCAAACATGGCACGAGATACTAGGCCATTGCAATCATGATGATGTACAAAAGTTACAAAAAGTCGTAAAGGGGATGGAGATAAAAGGTGGTATAGCAGGGCCTGTAATGTGTGAAACATGCATTAAGGGGAAGTTTGCTCAAACGAGAAATAGAGAATCTGATGCTAAGGCTAAGAAACCCCTGGAGTTAGTCCATACAGATTTAACCGGTCCAATACAGACACCTAGCCTTGAGGGATTTAAATATGCCCAGTCCTTTACCGACGATTATTCAGGCATGATGATGGTGTATTTTCTGAATGCAAAATCTGACACTACAAGCCACAGAGAGGTACCTGGCTGACATAGCACCTCAAGGAGAAGTGAAGTGTGTAAGGTCAGATAATGGTACTGAGTTTACCAGTAGAGGCTTTAAGGAGCTAATGGATAAACATAAAATCAGACATGAGACATCGGCCCCATACTCACCCCACCAGAACGGCACCGCAGAAAGAAACTGGAACGCATTATTACACAACTGTTTGTGCCAAAATGGATTTAAACAGAATCCGGCAGAGCATTGTGTTTACACAAAAGAAAACCTGAAAGAAAAAGTGATAATACTAATTTGGGTAGACGACCTAATAATTGCAGCTACCAATGAAGCAGTCCTGACAAAAGTAAAGAAAATGCTGACAGACAGATTCAAGATGAAAGACCTAGGAAGACTGAAGCATTTCTTAGGAATAGACTTTGAACAGACTGAAGGACAAGTAAAGATGTCCCAGACAAAGTATGTCGACAAGATATTAGAAAGGTTCGGAATGCAGGAGTGCAAACCTAGAGAGACTCCATGTGAATCTAAGTTAGAGTATTCGGAGGACAGCGAAAAGCTAGTAGATCCTAAAGAATATAGAGAGGCAGTAGGAAGTCTGCTATACTTATCTACATGCACTAGGCCAGACCTGAGTTTCGTAGTAAGTAATCTATCAAGATACTTTGCAGAACCTACAGAGGAGCACTGGAAGACAGTGAGACACGTGTTCAGATATCTTAAAGGAACAAAAGAACACCATCTAACCTTTAAAAGAAATTAAAAAGAAAAACTAGGACTAAAAGTTTTCGCAGACGCAGATTGGGCAGCAGATGTTACCGACAGACGCAGCACAACTGGGTTTTGTGTCAGCTTAAGTGAAGGGAGTGCACTGATATCATGGAAAACACGCAAACAACAGACGTGCTCAGCTCTCCTGTCAACATAATTGTAACTAACAAACACAAACTGTTTTAGCCAAATTCATATCAAAATGACACCTACAAACACAGGTACACAACCCAAGCCGTACACAACACACAAAGTCATCATCGATAATAAAAAAAACATACAGAGGGACATTTATTTATTCCTGATAGGAACGATTGAAAAATAAAATAAAATATATTATGTTGTTTTTAACTTTACACCACCTCTTTTTGTTACTTATTGGGTCATGAAACTGAAACCATGCATATAGCCACCTGCATACCTGACTTCGGGAGCTTGGCAATTGGCATCATGCATGATTAGCCAGTAGCATCCCAACGTGTCACACAGGTAACATTACTTAAGAGACAGACTAGACACTTACTTTCTTGGTTGTTGCTAAAAAATCTGTCAGTGTCACTCACTGTCTGTCGTTCACTCGCTCACTGTCTCGCAGGTCGCTCACCTTCAATTATCTCGCCAGGCAGACAGACAGTCATCACTCACCACCATGCTGCTGCTCTCTCGGAATCAAGTTACCGCGGACGCGGCGTCAGATGACTTCCTGCCTGACCTGCCTTTTGTTTCAAAATAAAAGCGATCCCGTGTTTTTCATGCTTTTCCATGCAGATTGTTTTATTTAAAAAAAAAAAAAAAAAAATTCTCTGAAATATTAGGGGAGGTCCGGACCTCCCCGTCCTCATAGCTAGCTACGGCCCTGTTATCAACATGCGAGGCAGAATACATGTCATTAGCAAAAGCAATGCAAGAATGTATTTACCTAGAACAAATGCTAGAGAATCTAGACAACTACAAATATGTCCAAACAAAAATCTATGAAGATAACCAGGGGACCATAGCGATAGCAAAGGACCCCAGTATGATTTTGGAATGATTACCTGATCAAAATGTGGCAATAAACTTATAAATTTCAGCAAAGCCAACAAAAAATAAAGGCATAATTCGAACACAAAAAGCATTAACATTTCAGCATCTAAATAGACACGCCTTGTTTGGGCATGAGCTCATTGAGTAAATAGACAAAAAAAAAAAAAAAAAAATTATATTAAAAAATGATGAATTAACCGATAGGTTAATCGATTATTAGCGTCGGTTAATCGAAAGTGAAATTAACCGAAAATTGACATCCCTATTATGACATGATAAATGCCCTTCTCCTGGTACTATATAAAGCCCCCATCACCACAGCTTAAATCACACTTGTGCAGTCATCACTCACCTTGTGTCAGCATCACGCATTCATCCAGCATCTCCAGAGCAAGAAGCTTCATCCCACCACCTCCCCAGATCACCACCAATGTTATGACTCCTGTTGGAAACAGATCCCCTTAGGGGGGATGTCCTATCTCATACAGCACTGACGCCCTCTCTCATAAGCAAGAGGAGCGTCACATCATGGAGTCATACGCCATACTCAAACTGTCTATTCTGATTCAATAAAGTTTGTTAAAATTATATTAAGAGTCTCTCATGATTGAAATAGAAGATTGTCTTTCTGTCTGCTCCATATTTTGTATTGCTGCTGCATACTGCACAGAGACAAATTTGTCATTTGTAACATGTTTACTTACTTGGCTATTAAAATAATCTTGAATCTTGAGCCTGTCAGAGATCATAAGACCCACAGCAACTACCCAACCCGGACCCACAGTCGCTTCTTTTAAATCGAGCAGAGACCTGGCCGGGTCGGACCTTTGGGTATTCGGGCGTTCGGGCATACCCAAAGACCTCTACATCAATAACCTAATGCTTGTTCGCACTTCACTGTATTATTACTCTGCATTCCATGTATATATCAGCAAAAACAATGTGTGGTACTCCATGTGTAATTGAAAATACTTTCAACTCAACATCATCATCATCATCATCGTCATAAATGTTATTTGTATTGTACTTTTGATTTGCAATAAATCTCAACGTGCTACCTTCATTTTAAATGTTGAAAGTATTTTCAAATTACGTTTAGAAACTAGAAGTGCTGAGTATTGGTCCAATGGTCCAATGTACTGCACTGCTTTCCTAATAGTCAGATGTTCACAATTCTTCTTTCAGTGTCTGTGAAGTAGGCTAGTATGCCTGCGTGTCTGATTCTCTTAACCTAAACCACAGGAAGAGAGTAAATATGCGACACAAGCGGGCAGATGCAAACTATCAGTTTCACATTGACCACAAAAGCTAAACAAATACTGCCACGACAACTTTCAAACCACCCTTGCCAATCTGATAATTTATGCTATATTTTCTTTTACTAGCTGTCCCATGTGTCACAAATCTAGAATTTCTACTTTGATATACACAGGAGAATATAGGCTACTACTCACTACCATTTTTGATACTACGGGGGGGGGGGGGGGTGACAGCACATCAAGAGACATCAAAATGAACGAAGACGTCATATAGGCTACAGACGCTTGATGCTTGATATTTTTTCCTGCTGTGTCTATGTGAGTCTTTGCTTCATGTTGTTGGACTGTGAAATTTAATTTAAATTTGTAAATAATAAAAGAAAAGGAGGATACAAGGACGTCACTTTTTTTTGTTATTTACATTTTTATTTGAGGGTGCATACATGTTATGCAGGACATGTCACATGTTATACATCAGGTACATTGTTCATCTTCTTACACTGTACTCAAAGATGACATCAAAAATCAAATCTTGTCCAAACTTTCAAAATTTTGTATAAAGATCTGCAAGATTAAGCTGCATTCATGTACGACCCAAAGAAAACTAAAAAACAAAACAAAACAAAACACAAAACAAAATACACACATATAAAAGGAAGTGTGCTCAACAGAGTAGCGTAGCAGGAGGTTATCTTCTTGATTGACTTAAAGTCAGATCTAAATGGGGATATATATTCCGTCCAGGAATTCCAACATCTTTCAAATTTCTCTTGTTCAAGTTTTAAAGCATCTGTTAATTTCTCCATCACATAAATATCATGGATCACATTGGCAAGGACGTCACTTTGTGTTGAAAAGTAATGGGATATAAGGTCTCAGATGGAGGAAAAAACCTTTTTCAAACATCTTCGTCATAATCAAATTGTGAAAGAACATCGTGGGAGTTTGAGTTGTCACCTACTGAGTCATCACTGTGGTCTAGGCCTGCTTTACCAGTGAGGTGATACATTTTGATAGATTACCGCCTGCACCGTTTAACACGTTTGCACGGTGTGACATGAAAGTCAAAGTAAAAGTAAAATGTACGTCGACCGTACAAGTAGCCTAGAGTCATCTTAACATTTTCATTTTTTGACAATTAGAAAGTCTCCCCTATATATAGCTTTTTGAATGACTGAGATAGCTCTCTCAGATCAAAAGTTACTACAGTATTTTAATCTGTTATGTAAGTCAAACATGAGAAAAATGGCTTTAAACATTCCACAACGTTCTATTTTCTACAGTGGCATTCCACCAAAACCATAAAAAAAAAATACTTTCCCTTTTGTTTGATGAAGATAATTATTCACCATAATGTACTACGGAGATGAAAGTAACCAAATCACTCAAAATATCTGCAAAACTCATTTTCAACCGTCTTTGGCTCATTGCCAACAATGTGCAGCAGTGACATGTGAGGGGTTTCTGCAGGCCACCCCACTTACAGGCATCACATCCACAGCTGCCACACCATGTGACTCAGACCATGTGACTCAAACCATGTGACTCAAACCATGTGACTCAAACCATGTGACTCATGTGACTCAGACCATGTGACTCAAACCATGTGACTCAGACCATGTGACTCAAACAATGCCAAATAATCACATCTGTAGAAAGCAGCAGTGCATGTCAGTCAGCAACATGCAGCCATAACAATATCCAATATCACTGCAAAGTTGGACTTGAACTTGAACACACCACAAACACTACAGCCGGCGGTCAACTAGCATGTACTGTACGTTCTGCGCCTGACTGAGGCAGTGTAGAACTATGACGAAAAACAATTGTCGTCTACTGTACCTATTTTCACTGATGAAAACTAGACGTTCCTTAACTAAATAAAAACAAAGTTGTGATGAGAAAAACAATGAGGAAATCTATCAACATTTTCATCAACAAATAAAAACTAGACACAAATGTTAGGGAGGGATGAATTGAGAAGAAAGAGATCCAATTAGATTCAGATAAGAGGAAGTTAAACAGTGAACTCTGTGTCTGTATTGCACATTCAAACCTTCTAACAGATGAATAGATACAATAGATACAAATCAGATACATGAAACCATCTGCCTACCATTTTCACACCACTCTCGCTCACCACGTACACAGTTTCCTAGTAAAGTATAGCTACTTCAAATCGAGGATAGTCTGATAAAAAGTTGCAAATGATTGACTGCTTTGTCGTCTCACATCTCTTAGTGTCGAGGCCAAAAAGTTGTACTTTAACACACCACAAAGACTACAGTCGACGGTCAACTATAGCGCGTAGGTTCAGCGCCTGCGGCTGCGTGAGGCCTTAGCGACGGTTTGCCTACCATTTTCACACCACTCTCGCTCACCACTTAGACCAGTTTCCTAATAGCTATTTCTAATGGAGAAGATGTCTGATAAATAGTTGCAAATGGCTCTGGTGTTGTCAGGCCTTGCCTGGTCTTTTGCTTGTGAAAGAAGAAAGGAAGAGGCAGAGGTGGAAAAATAAGGAGAAACTGCACTAATATAAATGGGTGATATCATACTGTACAGTGACAGGCTGAAGGGGCTTTCCTGTAGGCACGTCGTGAACATATCTGTGTATTGGAATGATCAGATGTTTTGACATCTTACATGAACATTTTACATGGACATTCTCCCAAAGACACAACCCCCTCCCCCCATTATACATTTACTTACTGGACATTTTACATGGACTTATTACATGTATATTTACATGGACTCCACAATATGTCACTTTAAAGGTCTGTTACTTTGCACTTTATAATTTATAATTTGAAGGGTGTCTTTCTGTCTGCTCCATATTTTGTATTGCTGTGATCGCTGCGCTGTATACTGTACACAGAGACAAATGTGTCGTTTGTAACACGTTTACTTACTTGGCTATTAAAATAACCTTAAATGACCTCTATATCAATAACCTAATGCTTGTTTGCACTTCACTGTATTATTACTCTGCATTCCATGTATATATCAGCAAAAACAATGTGTGGTAATCCATGTGTGTAATTGAAAATACTTTCAACTCAACATCATCATCATCATCATCATCATCATCATCATAAATGTTATTTGTATTGTACTTTTGATTTGCAATAAATCTCAACGTGCTACATTCATTTTAAATGTTGAAAGTATATTTTCAAATTACGTTTAGAAACTAAAAGTGCTGAGTATTGGTCCAATGTACTGCACTGCTTTCCTAATAGTCAGATGTTCACAATTCTTGTTTAAGTGTCTGTGAAGTAGTAGCCTACAAATATGCCTGCGTGTCTGATTCTCTTAACCTAAACCACAGGAAGAGAGTAAATATGCGACACAAGCGGGCCGATGCAAACTATCAGTTTCACATTGACCACAAAACCTTCAAACCACCCTTGCCAATCTGTTCATTTATATTTTCTTTTAGCTGTCCCATGTGTTACGAATCTAGAATTTCTACAGGAGAATATTGATACTCAATACCATTTTTGATACTACTTCTGCACATCTTACCAGCAGACCAGCCGATCAGAGTGATTTCTCTCACCGACGACACAAAGCCGAAAAGGTAGAGAAATCAATGGCTTATTTGGCGAGGCCGACCAGAGCCCAACAGTGCGGGACCTACGCCACATACAGCCACAGACACTCACCGACGGCCCAGTCTTTGCAGACGGCCGACTCTGCTTGGTGTGACAGAGACTTCAAACATGACAAAGTACAAACAACTGAAAGAATAAACAGTAGGCAATTTGATTGATTGATTTGATGAGGATGCAAAATGACCAAAATGCATCCCCCTTGTTAACCTGCCAAAATTAACCTGCACTGACAGCACCGCGCTCAGCGCTCTAAAGTCAGACATTTTGCAACAACAAAGCCATTAACATTGATATGTAGATATTTCCAATTGTTTAAGTGTCTGTGAAGTAGTACAAAAACCCCCAGCTGTGCCTGGCTGATTCTTTTAACCTAAACCACAGGAAGACATAAGCGGACCGATGGAAACTTTCACATTGAGTGTGAAAGTTTCAATGTGAATTGTGAGTTCACACTTATAGTGTCAACTCCCACCCATTGAGTGTGAAGACACCACCACCCATCTGCTGCTATTTCCCATTGCTCATCCGTGTAGAGTGGTGCTACCAATGAAGTGGGTCTGTTCTGTTGTGAAATACAAACTAAGCTCGAGAATGCAACTAACACCTAAAGATATTTGGCATATAGGCATTATACGTCAGTCTTGCAACAAAAAACATGAGTCTACTATAAGCGTAACCTAGCTTATATAGGCCTTAAACTCTTATCGTCCATTCTAGAAATTGTGTGCATGTGTAGCTAATAGAATAGTGACATATTTAGTGAAAGGTAGGCCTGTTGCAAAATATCACTGCAGTCATCAATTATGCGAAGCAACTTGTGATTCAAAGCAATCTATTGAAGTGACCTGATCAGTGAATACTGATGATCCAAAAAGCACGATTTTCCGTTTATGGATCAGATAAGGGATGAGAGAGTGCACAGACCCAAACAAATAAGGTGATATATACATTTCACCTTGTTTGTACCTACAGATATTTCTCACATTCAACCACCTTGTCCATCATCTGCACCATCACTGTCCGGGTGGAGTTCTTGAGAGTACGGTCAGCACCTGCTTGTAGGTTCCCTGCAGCTTGGGGGCAAGGTGGCGCAGTGGTCGCGCTGTCGCCTCACAGCTAGAAGGTCCTGGGTTTGATTCCCGCCTGCCACGCTGTGGCGCTGAGGGTGTGTCCTAGCCTGGGTAAACCCAGCCCCGAGTGACCTGCTCTCAGGCTTACCCTGCTCAAGAGTCACAAGGCCACCACACATAGGCATCACATCCACAGCTGCCACACCATGTGAATCAAACATTGCCAATATCACATCTGTAGAAAGCAGCAGTGCATGTCAGTCAGCAGGGCCGTAGTATCACGAAGGAAAGTGTGGACGATTCCAAGGGCCCTTGACTGACAGGGGCCCAACATTTTTTTATTTTTTTTTTACAGTGCACCTGAACGCAACATACAAGATACCCGCTGAATAAGTGTCCAAATGTTCATGTCATTCTGGCCAATACTCTACTTCTGTTATAACATTTCAGTCTGGAATATGGAATATCTTTCAATAATCTTTATGACTAAAAAGGCTCAAAGTAATCTCATGTGTAAGAAATGACTGTTCTACATTCAAGTAAAAAATGTAAATAATTAACTTGTTGGTTTTGGATTTATTTAGCTTCAAGAGTGCATTTTTGTTTGTGTGACCCTCAACACAGGCTTTGAGAATCCCGGGCCACTTACTGATACTTATGCTTAAATTAACCCACTCATATTCTGGTTTATTTCAAGAAAAATAGCTATTAATTAATAGCTACTTCTAATGGAGAATATAGGTCTGATAAATAGTTGCAAATGGCTCTGGTGTTGTCAGGCCTTGCCTAGTCTTTTGCATGTGAAAGAAGAAAGGAAGAGGCAGAGGTGGAAAAATAAGGAGAAACTGCACTAATATAAATGGGTGATATCATACTGTACAGTGACAGGCTGAAGGGGCTTTCCTGTACGTCATGAAAATATCTGTGTATTGGAATGATCAGATGTTTTGACATCTTACATGAACATTTTACATGGACATTCTCCCAAAGACACAACCCCCCCATGATACATTTACTTACTGGACATTTTACATGGACTTATTAGATGTATATTTACATGGACTCCACTATATGTCACTTTAAAGGTCTGTTACTTTGCACTTTATAATTTATAATAATAGAAGATTGTCTTTCTGTCTGCTCCATATTTTGTATTGCTGCTGCATACTGCACAGAGACAAATTTGTCATTTGTAACATGTTTACTTACTTGGCTATTAAAATAATCTTGAATCTTGAACCTGTCAGAGATCATAAGACCCACAGCAACTACCCAACCCGGACCCACAGTCGCTTCTTTTAAATCGACCAGAGACCTGGCCGGGTCGGACCTTTGGGTATTCGGGCGTTCGGGCATACCCAAAGACCTCTACATCAATAACCTAATGCTTGTTTGTACTTCACTGTATTATTACTCTGCATTCCATGTATATATCAGCAAAAACAATGTGTGGTACTCCATGTGTAATTGAAAATACTTTCAACTCAACATCATCATCATCATCATCATCATCGTCATAAATGTTATTTGTATTGTACTTTTGATTTGCAATAAATCTCAACATGCTACATTCATTTTAAATGTTGAAAGTATTTTCAAATTACGTTTAGAAACTAAAAGTGCTGAGTATTGGTCCAATGTACTGCACTGCTTTCCTAATAGTCAGACATGTTGCCTGGCTTAAACAAAGCCATCAACATTGATATCTAGATGTTCAGAATTCTTGTTTAAGTGTCTGTGAAGTAGTAGCCTACAAATATGCCTGTGTGTCTGATTCTTTGAACCTAATAGAGAGTACAGATGGGGCACAAGCGGGCCGATGCAAACTATCAGTTTCACATTGACCACAAAAACAAAACACAATGCTGCCATGACAACCTTCAAAACACCCTTGCCAATCTGTTCATTTATATTTTCTTTTACTAGCTGTCCCATGGGCACACAAATCTAAAATTTCGACTTGATTGATTGATTTGATGAGTCAGACATTTTGCCAACAACAAAGCCATTAACATTGATATATATTCCCAATTGTTTAAATGTCTGTGAAGTAGTACAAATACCCCCAGCTGTGCCTGGCTGATTCTTTTAACCTAAACCACAGGAAGAGAGCAAAGCTGTGACATAACTAGAAACTAAGATAGAAACTACCATTGACCACCCAGATGCAGAAGCCACAAGCAGAGAGAGATGCAGCAATGGCGAGGTCTGTCCGACGAGATGAACTTGAAATAACTGAGATCAATGACAATCATCTCATGACGGCTAATTCTGCTGAGGGGCGTCAGCAGGCAGCCAAGAGACATGGTAAGGAAAATATGGGAAGATGATTTTAAGATTTCACATTTGCTTGATACATTTTCTTTACACTGAACAGCAGTGCGCAGTGGAAATGGTATTGTGAGCTGCTGTCCTACATGTGAATGTTTGTTCCACAGAGGGGAAAGTTTACAAGCTGGTCTTGGTGAGCTTTGGGCTGCTGTGTGCTACACAAGCTGCTCTCAACGTCTCTCTGCGTCTCATCATGCGTGAGTGTCGTTCTATTTTCAATTCCTTTGTTCACTGCCAAGAGCAGCAGTTATATCTCAATTCCTCAAACCTAGTAGGACTAATTAAACGAACATGGTTTTCTGCTGCTTTCAGATAATTCAGACGTGCAGAAGCTTGAGCTGTTGAAGATGGAGACAGACCAGGTACAGACCCGTTACAACAGCCTGGCTAAGGAGAGAGACCAGTTACAGACACGTTACAACAGCCTGGCTAAGGAGAGAGACCAGTTACAGACCATCCTGGGAGCGAGTTTATGTACCCAGAGTGAGTACATTTTGATCATAAGTTAAATATCATTAAATGGAAGCAGTTCACATAGTTATTATTTTGTGTGAGTGTGTGATCATTTAACATACATGTTTTGTTTTGTTTTGTTGTGTTGATTTGTCGCAGCCCGAAGGTTTAATTGTTGGACTGAATTTGACTCTAAGCGGTACTACGTCTCTGATGAGCGGAAAACCTGGGAAGAGAGCAGGCAGGACTGTCTGCAGATAGGAGCTGATCTGGTGATCATCAACAGCAGAGAGGAACAGGTATATATGTGCGTGTGTGTGTGTGTGATATGCGTGTGTGTGTGTGTGTGTGTGTGTGCGTGCGTGTGCGCGCGCGTGCGCGTATGCGTGTATGTGTGTGCGTGCGTGCGTGTGTGAACCCTCTAATTGCATCTCCCCAAACAGGAATTCCTGGTTGGACTAAACAGGAGGGTGTGGATTGGTCTGACAGACACAGAGGAAGAAGGGGCCTGGAGATGGGTGGATGGATCACTTCTGACCACAGCGTAAGATCAGATCACATTTGTTCTGACTAAGAGGTGTGAGACTTGACTTCAGAGTCACTGTAGCTACAGTAGGATGATGTCTTCACCACAGGGTTTGACTCATTGTCCTCCTGTTTCAGGTACTGGGGAAAGGACCAGCCTGACGATCGCAACAACAAGGTGGAGGAGGACTGTGCTGTGCTGAGTACTAATTCTAACAGATGGTGGGACCAGCCATGTGACGACAAGGACAGCTGGATCTGTGAGATGAAGGTGTGACAGTTCCTCAAAACCGCTTTGATTTGATAGCTTTGTTAATATTTACCCTAAATGGCTTGGAGTCAAAAATTAATGTAAGTGCATTAGTATCCCTGCTGTAGTAGATTTTACAGGAGAGCAGCTGCTGTCTCTCAGTATATAACATGTTTACAGTACAGTTTATATCATCTGTTTACAAAATGTTGGTCAAACTTTAAAGGACTGTTCCAGCATCATTGAAGTTTGGTAATTCCCTGCCTTCCCTTGCTGTTTTACATCACTGTACAGTTTCCAGTGCTATTATTATTTTATGTGATATTTGCTATTTCTTATATTTTAGTTGTAAAACTACTTTGACATAAACGCTGTCTAAATGTAAAAAGTTAATCCCAAATGAGAGGCTGTCAATCTCTTTGAGCCAGAATTGTCAATTTGTTTTCCTGTCCAAAACCAAATGCACCAAACCTTGATACATGTCATACAATCCACAAATACATACCACTCAAGTTGGAAGTAATATAATAAATGTATTTGAAGTGCTTCATTGTTTGATGAAAATAATGATTCACCATAATGTAGGCCTATACTACGGAGATGAAAGTAACCAAATCACTCAAAATATCTGCAGCAAAACTCATTTTCAACCTTCTTTGGCTCATTGCCAACAATGTGCAGCAGTGACATGTAAAGGGTTTCTGCAGAGCACCACACTTAGGCATCACATCCACAGCTGCCACACCATGTGCCTCAAACCATGTGACTCAGACCATGTGACTCAAACAATGCCAATATCACATCTGTAGAAAGCAGCAGTGCATGTCAGTCAGCAGGGCCGTAGTATCACGGAGGAAAGTGTGGACGATTCCAAGGGCCCTTGACTGACAGGGGCCCAATTTTTTTTTCTTTTTCTTACATTTTTTACAGTGCACCTGAACGCAACATACAAGATACCCGCTGAATAAGTGTCCAAATGTTCATGTCATTCTGGCCAATACTCTTCTGTTATAACATTTCAGTCTGGAATATGGAATATCTTTCAATAATCTTTATGACTAAAAAGGCTCAAAGTAATCTCATGTGTAAGAAATGACTGTTCTACATTCAAGTAAAAAATGTAAATAATTAACTTGTTGGTTTTGGATTTATTTAGCTTCAAGAGTGCATTTTTGTTTGTGTGACCCTCAACACAGGCTTTGAGAATCCCGGGCCACTTACTGATACTTATGCTTAAATTAACCCACTCATATTCTGGTTTATTTCAATAAAAACATATTGGCTAGTGGAAATTCTAATTGGCTGGTAACTTCTAGCAGCCATATTGGCAGGTGGCCAAAAAAGCTCATTTCAAGCCCTGCAGGGAGAGCAAGTGGTGACATAGGAGTGAGTGAGAAAAGGATCAAATATTGGTGTTTAAGACTGAATAATGACATCACAACTGTTCATTTAAAATGAGTTATTCCTCTAAACCTGACTTCAAATGCCCAAAAATTTTCCGCACCAGCGCCGTTCGGCTCCCAACCCTCAGCAAAATCTGGCCCTCTGGTGGCGAGGACATTTTTTTGTGGTCCTCTCTAACATCAAAGTTCCTGGGTTACGGCATGACAATATTTGTTCTGTATTATTTCAATTGTCACACTCATCGATACATATTTGAGGTTTGTTTATTAATTGGGAAAAGGACCACTGGCACAAACGCCACGAACATGATCCGGCTACTTTTTCAATCTGACTGGCTACTCAAAAGTTTGGGGAACTCTCTGATTTAAAATGAGATATTCCTCTAAATTGGGCTTCAAATGGCCAAAATTTTCCGCCGCCGCACTTCGGACGGCGGCATCCGTGGGCCCGATGTGATATCCTTTCATGGGGCCCGAAATCCCTGGCTACGGCCCTGTCAGTCAGCAACATGCAGCCATAACAATATCCAATATCACTGCAAAGTTGGACTTGAACTTGAACACACCACAAACACTACAGCTAGTACTAGCATGTACGTTCTGCGCCTGACTGAGGCAGTGTTAACTCTCTCTCGTAACGGACAAGCCCGTCTTTTATTGTCACACGAACACCACAATACATGCATGCGGCCACAACACACTGTGGTAACTCTGATGCAAGCCAAGACTCAAAAAGCAGGTTTAAACGCTCTTGCGTTGTTTTATTCATTATTCCATTCAAAATCCAACTTAAATTCTTCCCTTCTCGGGGCTGTTCATTCAAAGTCTCAATCCAGGCAGGTGGGGTTCACCTAACAGGTGAGTCAAAGCTGATGAGCTTTCTCCATAACGTTGCCTCAAGCGCTCCAGTACATTGCCTGGCTCGCTTCCTCTGGTGAGTGCTCCAGCCTGTGGCCGGGCTCACTTCCTCTGATACATTCTCCAGTAGCTTGCCTTAGTTACATGCTCCAGCATCTTGCCTGTGGACGAGAGGAGAGATGAGCGCTCAGAGAATATCATACACTTAACAGCAGAAGCATTAAGGAGAGGAGTGTAAATATCACCTACCGCCCGACAGCAAGGAGAGGACCCCCTCTCTCGAGGAGAGCCAGCCAGACAGTGGACATTCAGAGCTGCTTCCCATTTCTAGGCTCGCTGATTGCTCAGTTTGTCGCAGCCGTGTGAGCCGCTCCTAACAGCACGCAGCTGCTAGCGGTCCCACTGATTGAGCAGCTAATTGGGGAAATACCTCTTACTGATGACGCGGCCCAGACAGCGTCTCTGTCTGGAACCCCGGCTCTGATGTCACTGTCGTGGCTGGCCGTCCTCCCACTCTCACCTGCCGGGGGCTAGGCTGCCGAGACACCACAACACTCATGCTGACGGTGGCCGGTGAAAAGTGTCCTCTGCATTTAACCCATCCAGGCATGTCCTTTCCTCCGAGGGGCAGGCCAGGAGCAGTGGTCGCTTTCTCGTACAGCGCCCGGGGACCAACTTCGGATGTTGTCGTCACTGGTCGGATGACGATGACGATCTGATCTTCTGCATGTTTTTTTAGTGGGGGGGTTATATACGGAGGAACCCCCTGGGGGAGCACGGGGAGAACATGCAAACTCCACACAGAGAGAAAGGCCCTTACGACGAGATAACCCACCTGGGCAGTAGAACTATGATGAAAAACAATTGTCGTCTACTGTACCTATTTTCATTGATGAAAACTAGACGTTCCTTAACTAAATAAAAACAAAGTTGTGATGAGAAAAACAATGAGGAAATGTATCGACATTTTCGTCAACAAATAAAAACTAGAAACAAATGTTAGGGAGGGATAAATTGGGAAGATGAATTGGGAAGAAAGGGATCAAATTAGATTCAGATAAGAAGAAGTTAAACAGTGAACTCTGTGTCTGTATTGCACATTCAAACCTTCTAACAGATGAATAGATACAATAGATACAAATCAGATACATGAAACCGTCTGCCTACCATTTTCACACCACTCTCGCTCACCACGTACACAGTTTCCTAGTAAAGTATAGCTACTTCAAATCGAGGATAGTCTGATAAAAAGTTGCTAATGATTGACTGCTTTGTCGTCTCACATCACTTAGTGTCGAGGCCAAAAAGTTGTACTTTACCACACCACAAAGACTACAGTCGACGGTCAACTATAGCGCGTAGGTTCAGCGCCTGCGCCTGCGTGAGGCCTGAGCGACGGTTTGCCTACCATTTTCACACCACTCTCGCTCACCACTTAGACCAGTTTCCTAATAGCTATTTCTAATGGAGAATATGTCTGATAAATAGTTGCAAATGGCTCTGGTGTTGTCATGCTGCACTAATATAAATGGGTGATATCATACTGTACAGTGACAGGCTGAAGGGGCTTTCCTGTACGTCATGAAAATGTGTATTGGAATGATCAGATGTTTTGACATCTTACATGAACATTTTACATGGACATTCTCCCAAAGACACAACCCCCTCCCCCCATTATACATTTACTTACTGGACATTTTATATGGACTTATTACATGTATATTTACATGGACTCCACAATATGTCACTTTAAAGGTCTGTTACTTTGCACTTTATAATTTATAATAATATGAAGATTGTCTTTCTATCTGCTCCATATTTTGTATTGCTGCTGCATACTGCACAGAGACAAATTTGTCATTTGTAACATGTTTACTTACTTGGCTATTAAAATAATCTTGAATCTTGAGCCTGTCAGAGATCATTTCAATAATGAGAGACTAGTAGAAAGTATAACAAGCTTTAATGATACAACATTAATTTTGGCGTATGACTCCATGATATGATGACGCTCTCCTGAGATGATGAGAGGGCGTCGTCAGTGAAGAATAGGATAGGAAATCCCCCATAGGGAATTCTTCGATCAGGAGTCATGACCGATGGTGGTGGTCAGGGGAGGAGGTGGGGCGAAAACAATTGCTTCAGCGATGATGATCAGCAACTGAGAATGACACATACACAGCACATAGCAAACAGAGTAAACATGGACCCTGATATACTATGCTGATTAGGTGATTGGGATCAGCTGGAGAGGAATACCTTGGGCTGATTGGTTATTGCCACATGTGTGGTAAACTGTGAATGGGTGAGGAGACAGCATCAGAGAAAGGGGGCAAGCCTAACAATGAATGGGTTATACATCCTCAAAGAAAGGGGGGCGTGCACTGTGATATGACGAGACTGGGCGTTGGCTGTTAAGTAGTCTTCATTATTGAAAATAGTCCAAGACTTCATAAGACCCACAGCAACTACCCAACCCGGACCCACAGTCGCTTAAATCGAGCAGAGACCTGGCCGGGTCGGACCTTTGGGTATTCGGGCGTTCGGGCATACCCAAAGACCTCTACATCAATAACCTAATGCTTGTTTGCACTTCACTGTATTATTACTCTGCATTCCATGTATATATCAGCAAAAACAATGTGTGGTACTCCATGTGTAATTGAAAATACTTTCAACTCAACATCATCATCATCATCATCGTCATAAATGTTATTTCAATCATGAGAGACTAGAAGGAAAGTACGATAAACTTTAATGATGAACAAACAACACTTAGATTTGGCGAATGACTCCATGGTATGATGACGCTCCTCTGAGCCAAGAGGAGGACGTCAGTGATTTATAGGATAGAGAACCCCCATAGGGAGTTCTACTGGAGTCATGACATTGGTGGTGTTCAGGGGAGGAGGAGGGGCGAAGCAGCAGCTACACAGGAACAGCAGCTATGGGTGAACAAACAGGGTGAGTTACAACTTGCAAGAGTCTTAAATAGAACTTCATTTAGGTGATTGGCCAACGGCCGAAGAGAGGGAAAGCGTGGGAGACATTGATTGGACAGGGATAAAGAGGGCGTGCATATTTATGAATGGCTGATGTAACCTGAGGGCGTTGCTGCAGGGGAGAGAGAGATGAATGGAAAGGAACCATGGATTAGTGAATGGGATGGATAAACAATCATTGACTAGTGAAGTAGTCTTCATTATTGAAAACAGTCTAAGACATTATTTGTATTGTACTTTTGATTTGCAATAAATCTCAACGTGCTACATTCATTTTAAATGTTGAAAGTATTTTCAAATTACGTTTAGAAACTAAAAGTGCTGAGTATTGGTCCAATGGTCCAATGTACTGCACTGCTTTCCTAATAGTCAGATGTTCACAATTCTTCTTTCAGTGTCTGTGAAGTAGTACAAATATGCCTGCGTGTCTGATTCTCTTAACCTAAACCACAGGAAGAGAGTAAAGATGCGACACAAGCGGGCCGATGCAAACTATCAGTTTCACATTGACCACAAAAGCTAAACACAATACTGCCACGACAACCTTCAAACCACCCTTGCCAATCTGATCATTTATGCTATATTTTCTTTTACTAGCTGTCCCATGTGTAACAAATCTAGAATTTCTACTTTGATATACACAGAAGAATATAGGCTACTACTCACTACCATTTTTGATACTACGGGAGGGGGGGGGATGACAGCACATCAAGAGACATCAAAATGAACGAAGAAATCATATAGGCTACAGACGCTCCTCCAAAATCCATCATATAAATCTGATAAAACTCATTAAAATCTTTGCACCACAGCAGATTAGCCCTACTCTAGCCGACTATTATCTACATTTTTAGTATTGATACTTATCAATACTATCAATACTTTTGACAACCCATAGTGCCATGTAGATTCACAAGGTACCATGCTTGATATTTTTTCCTGCTGTGTCTATGTGAGTCTTTGCTTCATGTTGTTGGACTGTGAAATTTAATTTAAATTTGTAAATACTAAAAGGAAAGGAGGATACAAGGACGTCACTTTTTTTTGTTATTTACATTTTTATTTGAGGGTGCATACATGTTATGCAGGACATGTCACATGTTATACATCAGGTACATTGTTCATCTTCTTACACTGTACTCAAAGATGACATCAAAAATCAAATCTTGTCCAAACTTTCAAAATTTTGTATAAAGATCTGCAAGATTAAGGAAAGGTGTCCAGCTGCATTGTACGACCCAAAGAAAACTAAAAAACAAAACAAAACACAAAACAAAATACACACATATTAAAGGAAGTGTGCTCAACAGAGTAGCGTAGCAGGAGGTTATCTTCTTGATTGACTTAAAGTCAGATCTAAATGGGGATATATATTCCGTCCAGGAATTCCAACATCTTTCAAATTTCTCTTGTTCAAGTTTTAAAGCATCTGTTAATTTCTCCATCACATAAATATCATGGATCACATTGGCAAGGACGTCACTTTGTGTTGAAAAGTAATGGGATATAAGGTCTCAGATGGAGGAAAAAACCTTTTTCAAACATCTTCGTCATAATCAAATTGTGAAAGAACATCGTGGGAGTTTGAGTTGTCACCTACTGAGTCATCACTGTGGTCTAGGCCTGCTTTACCAGTGAGGTGATACATTTTGATAGATTACCGCCTGCACCGTTTAACACGTTTGCACGGTGTGACATGAAAGTCAAAGTCAAAGTAAAATGTACGTCGACCGTACAAGTAGCCTAGAGTCATCTTAACATTTTCATTTTTTGACAATTAGAAAGTCTCCCCTATATATAGCTTTTTGAATGACTGAGATAGCTCTCTCAGATCAAAAGTTACTACAGTATTTTAATCTGTTATGTAAGTCAAACATGAGAAAAATGGCTTTAAACATTCCACAACGTTCTATTTTCTACAGTGGCATTCCACCAAAACCATAAAAAAAAATACTTTCCCTTTTGTTTGATGAAGATAATTATTCACCATAATGTACTACGGAGATGAAAGTAACCAAATCACTCAAAATATCTGCAAAACTCATTTTCAACCGTCTTTGGCTCATTGCCAACAATGTGCAGCAGTGACATGTGAGGGGTTTCTGCAGGCCACCCCACTTACAGGCATCACATCCACAGCTGCCACACCATGTGACTCAAACCATGTGACTCAGACCATGTGACTCAAACAATGCCAATATCACATCTGTAGAAAGCAGCAGTGCATGTCAGTCAGCAACATGCAGCCATAACAATATCCAATATCACTGCAAAGTTGGACTTGAACTTGAACACACCACAAACACTACAGCCGGCGGTCAACTAGCATGTACTGTACGTTCTGCGCCTGCACGAAAAATGTTTGTCTTCTACTGTACCTATTTTCACTGATGAAAACTAGACGTTCCTTAACTAAATAAAAACAAAGTTGTGATGAGAAAAACAATGAGGAAATCTATCCACATTTTCATCAACAAATAAAAACTAGACACAAATGTTAGGGAGGGATAAATTGGGAAGAAAGAGATCCAATTAGATTCAAATAAGAGGAAGTTAAACAGTGAACTCTGTGTCTGTATTGCACATTCAAACCTTCTAACAGATGAATAGATACAATAGATACAAATCAGATACATGAAACCGTCTGCCTACCATTTTCACACCACTCTCGCTCACCACGTACACAGTTTCCTAGTAAAGTATAGCTACTTCAAATCGAGGATAGTCTGATAAAAAGTTGCAAATGATTGACTGCTTTGTCGTCTCACATCGCTTATTATATAGTGTTGAGGCCAAAAAGTTGTACTTTACCACACCACAAAGACTACAGACGATGGTCAACTATAGCACGTAGGTTCTGCGCCTGCGGCTGCGTGAGGCCTAAGCGACGGTTTGCCTACCATTTTCACACCACTCTCGCTCACCACTTACACAGTTTAATAGCTACTTCTAATGGATAAATAGTTGCAAATGGCTCTGGTGTTGTCAGGCCTTGCCCGGTCTTTTGCTTGTGAAAGAAGAAAGGAAGAGGCAGAGGTGGAAAAATAAGGAGAAACTGCACTAATATAAATGGGTGATATCATACTGTACAGTGACAGGCTGAAGGGGCTTTCATGTCGTGAAAATATCTGTGTATTGGAATGATCAGATGTTTTGACATCTTACATGGACATTTTACATGGACATTCTCCCAAAGACACAACCCCCTCCCCCCATTATACATTTACTTACTGGACATTTTATATGGACTTATTACATGTATATTTACATGGACTCCACTATATGTCACTTTAAAGGTCTGTTACTTTGCACTTTATAATTTATAATAACATGAAGATTGTCTTTCTGTCTGCTCCATATTTTGTATTGCTGCTGCATACTGCACAGAGACAAATTTGTCATTTGTAACATGTTTACTTACTTGGCTATTAAAATAATCTTGAATCTTGAGCCTGTCAGAGATCATAAGACCCACAGCAACTACCCAACCCGGACCCACAGTCCCTTCTTTTAAATCGACCAGAGACCTTGCCGGGTCGGACCTTTGGGTATTCGGGCGTTCGGGCATACCCAAAGACCTCTACATCAATAACCTAATGCTTGTTTGCACTTCAATGTATTATTACTCTGCATTCCATGTATATATCAGCAAAAACAACGTGTGGTACTCCATGTGTAATTGAAAATACTTTCAACTCAACATCATCATCGTCATAAATGTTATTTGTATTGTACTTTTGATTTGCAATAAATCTCAATGTGCTACATTCATTTTAAATGTTGAAAGTATTTTCAAATTACGTTTAGAAACTAAAAGTGCTGAGTATTGGTCCAATGTACTGCACTGCTTTCCTAATAGTCAGACATGTTGCCTGGCTTAAACAAAAAAACGATTCAAAAAAATGAAAAGGACAGCACTCGAAGTTTAAAGGTTTTATTGCCACACTGTGTGGCAATAAAACCTTTAAACTTCGAGTGCTGTCCTTTTCGTTTTTTTGAATCAGACTTGTTTTAGGGATCCAGCACCCAGTTTACACAACCGGCTATACAGTAAGTAAGGAGTTGAGCGAGTTATTTCTGATTTTTTACTGGCTTAAACAAAGCCATCAAGATGATGTCTTGATATCTAGATGTTCACAATTCTTGTTTAAGTGTCTGTGAAGTAGTACAAATATGCCTGTGTGTCTGATTCTTTGAACCTAATAGAGAGTACAGATGGGGCACAAGCGGGCCGATGCAAACTATCAGTTTCACATTGACCACAAAAACAAAACTCAATGCTGCCATGACAACCTTCAAAACACCCTTGTCAATCTAGCCATCTAAGTAAATAAAGGCTTTTTACTTCCTGCTAGAAGAGTGCCTTGGACCTTTCTTCTTTTTGAACCCTTGCCAATCTGTTCATTTATATTTTCTTTTACTAGCTGTCCCCTGGTCACAAATCTAGAATTTCTACTTGATTGATTGATTGATTTGATGAGGATGCAAAATGACCAAAATGCATCCCCCTTGTAAACCTGCCAAAATTAACCTGCACTGACAGCATGGTGCTCAGCGCTTTAAAGTCAGTCATTTTGCCAACAACAAAGCCATTAACATTGATATGTAGATGTTCACAATTCTTGTTTAAGTGTCTGTGAAGTAGTACAAATACCCCCAGCTGTGCCTGGCTGATTCGTTTAACTTAAACCACAGGAAGAGAGCAAAGGTGGGGCATAAGCGGGCAGATGAAAACTTTCACATAGACCACAATGGGTGGGTGTCAACTCCCACCCAGATGCAGAAGCCACAAGCAGAGAGAGATGCAGCAACGGCGAGGTCTGTCCGAGGAGATGAACTTGAAATAACTGAGATCAATGACAATCATCTCATGACGGCTAATTCTGCTGAGGGGCGTCAGCAGGCAGCCAAGAGACATGGTAAGGAAAATATGGGAAGATGATTTTAAGATTTCACATTTGCTTGATACATTTTCTTTACACTGAACAGCAGTGCGCAGTGGAAATGGTATTGTGAGCTGCTGTCCTACATGTGAATGTTTGTTCCACAGAGGGAAAAGTTTACAAGCTGGTCTTGGTGAGCTTTGGGCTGCTGTGTGCTACACAAGCTGCTCTCAACGTCTCTCTGCGTCTCATCGTGCGTGAGTGTCGTTCTATTTTCAATTCCTTATGTTTGTTCAAGTCAAGTCAAGTCAAGTCAAGTTTATTTATATAGCCCTAATTCACAAGCATGTCTCAGAGGGCTTCACAGAAAGTATGTCTAGCTGATTCTAGCTAACACAACAGTAACAAGAATATACAGAATAAAGATAACATTTGAACAGTTGATAATATAGAAAATATAGAAATGAAGAGAGAGCAGAGGAGAGAGCAGGAGAAGGGGGAAGAGCAGGGGGAATGTGAGAGAGTGATGGGGTGGGGGAGGGAGTGGGAGATGTTGGAGGGTATAGGAGGTGGGGAAGGAGCAAGAGGAGAGAGCAGGAGAGGGGAAGGGGGGGGTGTGGGGGAGAAGAGAGCAGGGGGAGGGAGGAGGTGGGGAGAGAATGAGAAATATAGACGCACATCTTGCAAACGGACATATGTCAATTTCTAAGCAACCAAACTATGCCTAATTTAATTGGCTGCAAGCCTTTAGTAGTGAGTCCTTTTGCCAAATAAGCACATGTTCACATATAGAGCTTATGGGTGCCTTGCTTTAGGGAAGAGTGGGTGCCATGCTTTGAATAGTGGCGAAATACTAAGGGTGCCATGCTTTAAATAGTGGCGGAATATTGCCATGCTATGCCATGCTTTAAATAGTGGCGGAATATTGGAGGGGATAGAGTGGGTGCCATGCTTTGGAGTAAAATGTGTACTATGCTTTAGAGTAGTGGGGGAAGGGGGGAAGAGGAAGAACACCGGGAAGAGGAGAGTGGAGGAGGGAGGGAGAGCGGGGGGATGTGAGGGAGGAGAGGGGGGAGGTGGGGAGAAATAGGAAATGTGGAGGAGGAGAGAACAGAGGAGGAGAGATGAGGGTGCATGGGAGGGAGAGCCAGGGTAGAGGTAGGGTCTAGGGTTGGGGGAGGGGAGGGAGTAGGATACGGGCCCGGATTAGGGCGAGGGTGGGGAGAAAGGGGAAATGTGGAGGAGGAGAGAACAGAGAAGGAGAGGTGGGAGGGTGCAGGGGAGGGAGAGCAGGGGGAATGTGAGAGGGAGGAGAGGACAGAGAGGAGGAGAGAACAGAGAAGGAGAGGTGGGAGGGTGCAGGGGAAGGAGAGCAGGGGGAATGTGAGAGAGGGGAGAGGACAGAGAGGAGGAGAGAACAGAGAAGGAGAGGTGGAAGGGTACAGGGGAGGCAGAGCAGGGGGAATGTGAGAGGGAGGAGGTGGGGAGGAAATGGGAAATCTGGAGGAGGAGGGAACAGAGAAGGAGAGATGGGAGGGTGCAGGGAAGGGAGAGCCAGGGTAGAGGTAGGGTCTAGGGTTGGGGGAGGGGAGGGGGTAGGATACGGGCCCGGATTAGGGCGAGGGTGGGGAGAAAATGGGAAATGTGGAGGAGGAGAGAACAGAGAAGGAGAGGTGGGAGGGTGCAGGGGAAGGAGAGCAGGGGGAATGTGAGAGAGGGGAGAGGACAGAGAGGAGGAGAGAACAGAGAAGGAGAGGTGGGAGGGTGCAGGGGAAGGAGAGCAGGGGGAATGTAAGAGAGGGGAGAGGACAGAGAGGAGGAGAGAACAGAGAAGGAGAGGTGGGAGGGTGCAGGGGAGGGAGAGCAGGGGGAATGTGAGAGGGAGGAGGTGGGGAGAAAATGGAAAATGTGGAGGAGGAGGGAACAGAGAAGGAGAGGTGGGAGGGTGCAGGGGAGGGAGAGCCAGGGGAGGGAGAGCCAGGGTAGAGGTAGGGTCTAGGGTGGAGGGAGGGAGTAGGATACGGGCCCGGATTAGGGCGAGGGTGGGGAGAAAATGGGAAATGTGGAGGAGGAGAGAACAGAGAAGGAGAGGTGGGAGGGTGCAGGGGAAGGAGAGCAGGGGGAATGTGAGAGAGGGGAGAGGACAGAGAGGAGGAGAGAGGCAGAGAAGGAGAGGTGGGAGGGTGCAGGGGAAGGAGAGCAGGGGGAATGTGAGAGAGGGGAGAGCAGGAAGTGGCAGGGATTCAGGAAAATAGGGGAGAAGAGGAGAAGGAGCAGAGGGGGGGAGAAGGAGGAGAGAGCAGGAGAAGGGAGGGGGGGGCGGTGGGATGTGGGGGAGGAAAGAGCATGGAAAGAGAGGAGGTGGGGGGGGGGTGGGAAATGTGGGAGAGGGGAGAACAGGAAGGGGGAAGAAGGGAAGAAGCGGGGGAAGGGGGAAAGAGAGAGAGGGGGGAGAAGATCAGACAACTGACTACTCTAAGCATTAACCAGAGCTAACTGGGACATAGTATCTAGCTAATCTACAGCCTAATCTGGCCTATCCTACTCTGCTCTAGTCTGATCTTTGCCTGAACACTATAACAGGTCAGCCTTAGGCTGTAGCTAATCTATCGCCTACCTAAGCTGTTCTAAACCAATCGGCAGCCCTCGACCAGTGATGATGTTCACTGCCAAGAGCAGCAGGTATATCTCAATTCCTCAAACCTAGTAGGACTAATTAAACGAACATGGTTTTCTGCTGCTTCCAGATAATTCAGACGTGCAGAAGCTTGAGCTGTTGAAGATGGAGAGAGACCAGGTACAGACCCGTTACAACAGCCTGGCTAAGGAGAGAGACCAGGTACAGACCCGTTACAACAGCCTGGCTAAGGAGAGAGACCAGGTACAGACCCGTTACAACAGCCTGGCTAAGGAGAGAGACCAGTTACAGACCATCCTGGGAGCGGGTTTATGTACCCAGAGTGAGTACATTTTGATCATAAAGTTAAATATCATTAAATGAAAGCAGTTCACATAGTTATTATTTTGTGTGAGTGTGTGATCATTTAACATACATGTTTTGTTTTGTTTTGTTTTGTTGTGTTGATTTGTCGCAGCCCGGAGGTCTAATTGTTGGACTGAATTTGACTCTAAGCGGTATTACGTCTCTCATGAGCTGAAAACCTGGGAAGAGAGCAGACAGGACTGTCTGCAGAGAGGAGCTGATCTGGTGATCATCAACAGCAGAGAGAAACAGGTGTGTGTGTGTGTGTGTGTGTGTGTGTGTGTGTGTGTGTGTGTGTGTGTGTGTGTGTGTGTGTGTGTGTGTGTGTGTGCGTGCGTGCGTGCGTGCGTGCGTGCGTGCGTGCGTGAACCCTCTAATTGCATCTCCCCAAACAGGGATTCCTGGTTGGACTAAACAGGAGGGTGTGGATTGGTCTGACAGACAGAGAGAGAGAAGGGACCTGGAGATGGGTGGATGGATCACTTCTGACCACAGCGTAAGACCTGATCACATTTGTTCTGACTAATACGTGTGAGACTTGACTTCAGAGTCACTGTAGCTAACAGTAGGATGATGTCTTCAGGGTTTGACTCATTGTCCTCCTCTGTTTCAGGTACTGGACACAGGGCCAGCCTAACAATGCTAACAACAGGGTGGAGGAGGACTGTGCTGTGCTGGGTACTAGATGGTGGGACCAGCCATGTGACCAAAAGGACAGCTGGATCTGTGAGATGAAGGTGTGACAGTTCCTCAAAACCACTTTGATTTGATAGCAGTACAGTTTATATAATCTGTTTACAAAATGTTGGTCAAACTTTAGGACTGTTCCAGCATGATTGAAGTTTGGTAATTCCCTGCCTTCCCTTGCTGTTTTACATCACTGTACAGTTTCCACTGCTATTATTATTTTATGTGATATTTGCTATTTCTTATATTTTAGTTGTAAAGCTACTTTGACATAAACGCTGTCTAAATGTAAAAAGTTAATCCCAAATGAGAGGCTGTCAATCTCTTTGAGCCAGAATAGTCAATTTGTATAAAAGAAACTTAATGCACAAAATGTTTTCCTGCCCAAAACCAAATGCACCAAACCTTGATACATGTCATACAATCCACAAATACATACCACTCAAGTTGGAAGTAATATAATAAATGTATTTGAAGTGCTTCATTGTTTGATGAAAATAATGATTCGCCATAATGTAGGCCTACTACGGATGAAAGTAACCAAATCACTCAAAACATCTGGAAAACTCATTTTCAACCTTCTTTGGCTCATTGCCAACAATGTGCAGCAGTGACATGTAAAGGGTTTCTGCAGGCCACCACACATAGGCATCACATCTACAGCTGCCACACACACCATGTGACTCAAACCATGTGACCCAGACCATGTGACTCAGACCATGTGACTCAAACGATGCTATCACATCTGTAGAAAGCAGCAGTGCATGTCAGTCAGCAGGGCCGTAGTATCACGGAGGAAAGTGTGGACGATTCCAAGGGCCCTTGACTGACTTTTTTTTTTTTTACAGTGCACCTGAACGCAACATACAAGATACCCGCTGAAAAAGTGTCCTAATGTTCATGTCATTCTGGCCAATACTCTACTTCTGTTATAACATTTCAGTCTGGAATATGGAATATCTTTCAATAATCTTTATGACTAAAAAGGCTCAAAGTAATATCATGTGTAAGAAATGACTGTTCTACATTGAAGTAAAAAATGTGAATAATTAACTTGTTGGTTTTGGATTTATTTAGCTTCAAGAGTGCATTTTTGTTGGTGTGACCCTCAACACAGGCTTTGAGAATCCCGGGGCGCTTACTGATACTTATGCTTAAATTAACCCACTCATAGTCTGGTTTATTTCAATAAAAACATATTGGCTAGTGGAAATTCTAATTGGCTGGTAACTTCTAGCAGCCATATTGGCAGGTGGCCAAAAAAGCTAATTTCAAGCCCTGCAGGGAGAGCAGGTGGTGACATAGGAGTGAATGAGAAAAGGATCAAATATTGGTGTTTAAGACTGAATAATGACATCACAACTGTTAATTTAAAATTAGTTATTCCTCTAAACCTGACTTCAAATGCCCAAAAACTTTCCGCGGCAGCGCCGTTCGGCCCCCAACCCTCAGCAAAATCTGGCCCTCTGGTGGTTAGGACATTTTTTTGTGGTCCTCTCTATCATCAAAGTTCCTGGGTTACGGCATGACAATATTTGTTCTGTATTATTTCAATTGTCACACTCATCGATACATATTTGAGGTTTGTTTATTAATTGGGAAAAGGACCACTGGCACAAATGCCGCGAACATGATCCAGCTACTTTTTCAATCTGACTGGCTACTCAAAAGTTTGGGGAACTCTCTGATTTAAAATGAGATATTCCTCTAAATTGGGC
Organism: Poromitra crassiceps; assembly: GCF_964638095.1. Taxonomy (NCBI): domain Eukaryota; kingdom Metazoa; phylum Chordata; class Actinopteri; order Beryciformes; family Melamphaidae; genus Poromitra; species Poromitra crassiceps. The sequence goes on along the minus strand of NC_139643.1, from coordinate 43,643,046 downwards.
TTCAAATGGCCAAAATTTTCCGCCGCCGCACTTCGGACGGCGGCATCCGTGGGCCCGGTGTGATATCCTTTCATGGGGCCCAAAATCTCTGGCTACAGCCCTGTCAGTCAGCAACATGCAGCCATAACAATATCCAATATCACTGCAAAGTTGGACTTGAACTTGAACACACCACAAACACTACAGCTAGTACTAGCATGTACGTTCTGCGCCTGACTGAGGCAGTGTTAACTCTCTCTCGTAACGGACAAGCCCGTCTTTTATTGTCACACGAACACCACAATACATGCATGCGGCCACAACACACTCATGCTGACGGTGGCCGGTGAAAAGTGTCCTCTGCATTTAACCCATCCAGGCATGTCCTTTCCTCCGAGGGGCAGGCCAGGAGCAGTGGTCGCTTTCTCGTACAGCGCCCGGGGACCAACTTCGGATGTTGTCGTCACTGGTCGGATGACGATGACGATCTGATCTTCTGCATGTTTTTTTAGTGGGGGGGTTATATACGGAGGAACCCCCTGGGGGAGCACGGGGAGAACATGCAAACTCCACACAGAGAGAAAGGCCCTTACGACGAGATAACCCACCTGGGCAGTAGAACTATGATGAAAAACAATTGTCGTCTACTGTACCTATTTTCATTGATGAAAACTAGACGTTCCTTAACTAAATAAAAACAAAGTTGTGATGAGAAAAACAATGAGGAAATCTATCGACATTTTCGTCAACAAATAAAAACTAGAAACAAATGTTAGGGAGGGATGAATTGGGAAGATGAATTGGGAAGAAAGGGATCAAATTAGATTCAGATAAGAGGAAGTTAAACAGTGAACTCTGTGTCTGTATTGCACATTCAAACCTTCTAACAGATGAATAGATACAATAGATACAAATCAGATACATGAAACCGTCTGCCTACCATTTTCACACCACTCTCGCTCACCACGTACACAGTTTCCTAGTAAAGTATAGCTACTTCAAATCGAGGATAGTCTGATAAAAAGTTGCAAATGATTGACTGCTTTGTCGTCTCACATCTCTTAGTGTCGAGGCCAAAAAGTTGTACTTTAACACACCACAAAGACTACAGTCGACGGTCAACTATAGCGCGTAGGTTCTGCGCCTGCGGCTGCGTGAGGCCTTAGCGACGGTTTGCCTACCATTTTCACACCACTCTCGCTCACCACTTAGACCAGTTTCCTAATAGCTATTTCTAATGGAGAATATGTCTGATAAATAGTTGCAAATGGCTCTGGTGTTGTCATGCTGCACTAATATAAATGGGTGATATCATACTGTACAGTGACAGGCTGAAGGGGCTTTCCTGTACGTCATGAAAATATCTGTGTATTGGAATGATCAGATGTTTTGACATCTTACATGAACATTTTACATGTTTGGGACATTCTCCCAAAGACACAACCCCCTCCCCCCATTATACATTTACTTACTGGACATTTTATATGGACTTATTACATGTATATTTACATGGACTCCACTATATGTCACTTTAAAGGTCTGTTACTTTGCACTTTATAATTTATAATAATATGAAGATTGTCTTTCTATCTGCTCCATATTTTGTATTGCTGCTGCATACTGCACAGAGACAAATTTGTCATTTGTAACATGTTTACTTACTTGGCTATTAAAATAATCTTGAATCTTGAGCCTGTCAGAGATCATAAGACCCACAGCAACTACCCAACCCGGACCCACAGTCGCTTAAATCGAGCAGAGACCTGGCCGGGTCGGACCTTTGGGTATTCGGGCGTTCGGGCATACCCAAAGACCTCTACATCAATAACCTAATGCTTGTTTGCACTTCACTGTATTATTACTCTGCATTCCATGTATATATCAGCAAAAACAATGTGTGGTACTCCATGTGTAATTGAAAATACTTTCAACTCAACATCATCATCATCATCATCATCATCATCGTCATAAATGTTATTTGTATTGTACTTTTGATTTGCAATAAATCTCAACGTGCTACATTCATTTTAAATGTTGAAAGTATTTTCAAATTACGTTTAGAAACTAAAAGTGCTGAGTATTGGTCCAATGGTCCAATGTACTGCACTGCTTTCCTAATAGTCAGATGTTCACAATTCTTCTTTCAGTGTCTGTGAAGTAGTACAAATATGTCTGCGTGTCTGATTCTCTTAACCTAAACCACAGGAAGAGAGTAAATATGCGACACAAGCGGGCCGATGCAAACTATCAGTTTCACATTGACCACAAAAGCTAAACACAATACTGCCACGACAACCTTCAAAACACCCTTGCCAATCTGATCATTTATGCTATATTTTCTTTTACTAGCTGTCCCATGTGTAACAAATCTAGAATTTCTACTTTGATATACACAGAAGAATATAGGCTACTACTCACTACCATTTTTGATACTACGGGAGGGGGGGGGATGACAGCACATCAAGAGACATCAAAATGAACGAAGAAATCATATAGGCTACAGACGCTCCTCCATAATCCATCATATAAACCTGATAAAACTCATTAAAATCTTTGCACCACAGCAGATTAGCCCTACTCTAGCCGACTATTATCTACATTTTTAGTATTGATACTTATCAATACTATCAATACTTTTGACAACCCATAGTGCCATGTAGATTCACAAGGTACCATGCTTGATATTTTTTCCTGCTGTGTCTATGTGAGTCTTTGCTTCATGTTGTTGGACTGTGAAATTTAATTTAAATTTGTAAATAATAAAAGAAAAGGAGGATACAAGGACGTCACTTTTTTTTGTTATTTACATTTTTATTTGAGGGTGCATACATGTTATGCAGGACATGTCACATGTTATACATCAGGTACATTGTTCATCTTCTTACACTGTACTCAAAGATGACATCAAAAATCTAATCTTGTCCAAACTTTCAAAATTTTGTATAAAGATCTGCAAGATTAAGGAAAGGTGTCCAGCTGCATTGTACGACCCAAAGAAAACTAAAAAACAAAACAAAACACAAAACAAAATACACACATATTAAAGGAAGTGTGCTCAACAGAGTAGCGTAGCAGGAGGTTATCTTCTTGATTGACTTAAAGTCAGATCTAAATGGGGATATATATTCCGTCCAGGAATTCCAACATCTTTCAAATTTCTCTTGTTCAAGTTTTAAAGCATCTGTTAATTTCTCCATCACATAAATATCATGGATCACATTGGCAAGGACGTCACTTTGTGTTGAAAAGTAATGGGATATAAGGTCTCAGATGGAGGAAAAAACCTTTTTCAAACATCTTCGTCATAATCAAATTGTGAAAGAACATCGTGGGAGTTTGAGTTGTCACCTACTGAGTCATCACTGTGGTCTAGGCCTGCTTTACCAGTGAGGTGATACATTTTGATAGATTACCGCCTGCACCGTTTAACACGTTTGCACGGTGTGACATGAAAGTCAAAGTCAAAGTAAAATGTACGTCGACCGTACAAGTAGCCTAGAGTCATCTTAACATTTTCATTTTTTGACAATTAGAAAGTCTCCCCTATATATAGCTTTTTGAATGACTGAGATAGCTCTCTCAGATCAAAAGTTACTACAGTATTTTAATCTGTTATGTAAGTCAAACATGAGAAAAATGGCTTTAAACATTCCACAACGTTCTATTTTCTACAGTGGCATTCCACCAAAACCATAAAAAAAAATACTTTCCCTTTTGTTTGATGAAGATAATTATTCACCATAATGTACTACGGAGATGAAAGTAACCAAATCACTCAAAATATCTGCAAAACTCATTTTCAACCGTCTTCGGCTCATTGCCAACAATGTGCAGCAGTGACATGTAAAGGGTTTCTCCAGGCCACCACACATAGGCATCACATCCACAGCTGCCACACACACCATGTGACTCAAACCATGTGACTCAGACCATGTGACTCAGACCATGTGACTCAAACGATGTGACTCAGACCATGTGACTCAAACGATGCCAATATCACATCTGTAGAAAGGAGCAGTGCATGTCAGTCATCAACATGCAGCCATAACAATATCCAATATCACTACAAAGTTGGACTTGAACTTGAACACACCACAACACTACAGCCGGCGGTCAACTAGCATGTACTGTACGTTCTGCGCCTGACTGAGGCAGTGTAGAACTATGACGAAAAACAATTGTCGTCTACTGTACCTATTTTCACTGATGAAAACTAGACGTTCCTTATCTAAATAAAAACAAAGTTGTGATGAGAAAAACAATGAGGAAATCTATCGACATTTTCATCAACAAATAAAAACTAGACACAAATGTTAGGGAGGGATGAATTGGGAAGAAAGAGATCCAATTAGATTCAGATAAGAAGAAGTTAAACGGTTAAATCTGTGTCTGTATTGCACATTCAAACCTTCTAACAGATGAATAGATACAATAGATACAAACCAGATACATGAAACCGTCTGCCTACCATTTTCACACCACTCTCGCTCACCACGTACACAGTTTCCTAGTAAAGTATAGCTACTTCAAATCGAGGATAGTCTGATCATTTTAAACTTGCAAATGATTGACTGCTTTGTCGTCTCACATCTCTTAGTGTCGAGGCCAAAAAGTTGTACTTTAACACACCACAAAGACTACAGACGACGGTCAACTATAGCACGTAGGTTCTGCGCCTGCAGCTGCGTAAAGGCCTAAGCGACGGTTTGCCTACCATTTTCACACCACCCTCACTCACCACTTAGACCAGTTTCCTAATAGCTATTTCTAATGGAGAATATGTCTGATAAATAGTTGCAAATGGCTCTGGTGTTGTCAGGCCTTGCCTGGTCTTTTGCTTGTGGAAGAAGAAAGGAAGAGGCAGAGGTGAAAAAATAAGGAGAAACTACACTAATATAAATGGGTGATATCATACTGTACAGTGACAGGCTGAAGGGGCTTTCCTGTAGGCACGTCGTGAAAATATCTGTGTATTGGAATGATCAGATGTTTTGACATCTTACATGGACATTTTACATGGACATTCTCCCAAATACTTTCAAATCAACATCATCATCATCATCATCATCATCATAAATGTTATTTGTATTGTACTTTTGATTTCCAATAAATCTCAATGAATGTCTGCTAGACATTCATTTTAAATGTTGAAAGTATATTTTCAAATTACGTTTAGAAACTAAAAGTGCTGAGTATTGGTCCAATGTACTGCACTGCTTTCCTAATAGTCAGATGTTCACAATTCTTGTTTAAGTGTCTGTGAAGTAGTAGCCTACAAATATGCCTGTGTGTCTGATTCTCTTAACCTAAACCACAGGAAGAGAGTAAATATGCGACACAAGCGGGCCGATGCAAACTATCAGTTTCACATTGACCACAAAACCTTCAAAACACCCTTGCCAATCTGTTCATTTATATTTTCTTTTACTAGCTGTCCCATGTGTTACGAATCTAGAATTTCTACAGGAGAATATTGATACTCAATACCATTTTTGATACTACTTCTGCACATCTTACCAGCAGACCAGCCGATCAGAGTGATTTCTCTCACCGACGACACAAAGCCGAAAAGGTAGAGAAATCAATGGCTTATTTGGCGAGGCCGACCAGAGCCCAACAGTGCGGGACCTACGCCACATACAGCCACGGACACTCACCGACTGCCCAGTCTTTGCAGACAGCCGACTCTGCTTGGTGTGACAGAGACTTCAAACATGACAAAGTACAAACAACTGAAAGAATAAACAGTAGGCAATTTGATTGATTGATTTGATGAGGATGCAAAATGACCTAAATGTATCCCCCTTGTTAACCTGCCAAAATTAACCTGCACTGACAGCACCGCGCTCAGTGCTCTAAAGTCAGACATTTTGCAACAACAAAGCCATTAACATTGATATGTAGATATTCCCAATTGTTTAAGTGTCTGTGAAGTAGACCAAAAAACCCCAGCTGTGCCTGGCTGATTCTTTTAACCTAAACCACAGGAAGACATAAGCGGACCGATGGAAACTTTCACATTGACCACAATGGGTGTGAGTTGACACCCACCCATTGAGTGTGAAGACACCACCACCCACACATCTGCTGCTATTTCCCATTGCTCATCCGTGTAGAGTGGTGCTACCAATGAAGTGGGTCTGTTCTGTTGTGAAATACAAACGCTCGAGAATGCAACTAACACCTAAAGATATTTGGCATATAGGCATTATACGTCAGTCTTGCAACAAAAAACATGAGTCTACTATAAGCGTAACCTAGCTTATATAGGCCTTAAACTCTTATCGTCCATTCTAGAAATTGTGTGCATGTGTAATAGAATAGTGACATATTTAGTGAAAGGTAGGCCTGTTGCAAAATATCACTGCAGTCATCAATTATGCGAAGCAACTTATGATTCAAAGCAATCTATCGAAGTGACCTGATCAGTGAATACTGATGATCCAAAAAGCACGATTTTCCGTTTATGGATCAGATAAGGGATGAGAGAGTGCACAGACCCAAACAAATAAGGTGATATATCCCAGCGAGCATTTTTCGGTTGAAAAGACGTTTAAAAAACGTTTAGGGTCAACGTTGAAAAAACGTGCAAGGAAGGTTTGAAAGTGAAAGTTTTTTCACCCACTATTTGCAGACGTTTATTGAACGTTCAGATTTAGACCATATTTCACCAGGAAATTAAATTAAAAATTTAGCAGCGCACACGGGAACCCCGCTTTCCCACATTCAAGCAAGTCTGCTCTACGCGCTAAGCTATATATTTTCTTATACTCTGTAGAGAGCTGGGCACATATATACTCTATCTCGCACACAACTTGTAGACTACATGATTGTCGACATCGGAGGACAAGTTATTTTATGTGATGTGTGTACGAGACTATTATATTAATGTAACAGACTAAAATTATGTTGTGTGTGTGTGTTGTCTATAGGCTGTAGCCTATGGCTTCAGAGGTTAACTTCATTTAACACCAGAGACTGAGGAGGTACACAGAGCCTTGTATACAGTCTGTACAATAACATAGCGTGCCCAGAGCACCTCGTTCCGCACTTGGTGCAGACCGGTGCAGACTTGCTTTGGTCTAGTCTAGTCAGTCACGGTTAGTATAGCTAGCAAGTAAGTACTTGCGTTACTGCGTTGCTGCAGGAACTGAATTCATTATTTTATAGTATTGCGCTAAACTATTAACCATAGTTGTGTCCTGGAAGCTTTTTGCTGGCACCACATAGCCTATATAGTCCCATATTTATGATATTTCATGTGACATAAAATGCGTTGAAATGTAGTTTTCGTATAGACCAGATTTCAACTCTCAGTTACACAATAAAATGGACAAATGCCAATTCACACACTATCAATATTGCCTCTATTCCAAGCTACAACAAATGTTTTAACAATATGATGCACCAAATTGTGTTTTTTTACACGTTGACGTTGTAACCGCATTTTAGCCGGTTGAAAAGAGGGTGAAATTAGGTCTTAGACGTTCAAACCCAATATCACCCAGATTTCAACTAAAAATCAACGTTGAAAAAACGTTTTGTGCTCGCTGGGATACATTTCACCTTGTTTGTACCTACAGATATTTCTCACATTCAACCACCTTGTCCATCATCTGCACCATCACTGTTCGGGTGGAGTTCTTGAGAGTACGGTCAGCACCTGCTTGTAGGTTCCCTGCAGCTTGGGGGCAAGGTGGCGCAGTGGTAGCGCTGTCGCCTCACAGCTAGAAGGTCCTGGGTTTGATTCCCGCCTGGCACGCTGTGGCGCTGAGGGTGTGTCCTAGCCTGGGTAAACCCAGCCCCGAGTGACCTGCTCTCAGGCTTACCCTGCTCAAGAGTCACAAGGCCACCACACATAGGCATCACATCCACAGCTGCCACACCATGTGACTCAGACCATGTGACTCAAACAATGCCAATATCACATCTGTAGAAAGCAGCAGTGCATGTCAGTCAGCAGGGCCGTAGTATCACGAAGGAAAGTGTGGACGATTCCAAGGGCCCTTGACTGACAGGGGCCCAACATTTTTTTTTTTTTTTTTTTACAGTGCACCTGAACACAACATACAAGATACCCGCTGAATAAGTGTCCAAATGTTCATGTCATTCTGGCCAATACTCTACTTCTGTTATAACATTTCAGTCTGGAATATGGAATATCTTTCAATAATCTTTATGACTAAAAAGGCTCAAAGTAATCTCATGTGTAAGAAATGACTGTTCTACATTCAAGTAAAAAATGTAAATAATTAACTTGTTGGTTTTGGATTTATTTAGCTTCAAGAGTGCATTTTTGTTTGTGTGACCCTCAACACAGGCTTTGAGAATCCCGGGCCACTTACTGATACTTATGCTTAAATTAACCCACTCATATTCTGGTTTATTTCAAGAAAAATAGCTATTAATTAATAGCTACTTCTAATTAAGCAATATAGCATGAGAGCCAGTGTGTTGTGAAGAATATATCCCCCTGATCAGCTGTTATCCCACGAGGCCGCAGGCCGAGTGGGATAACTGCTGAGCAGGGGGATATATTCCACAACACACGCAGCTCGAGTGCTATATTGCTTTTATAAAACGGTTTCCAAGTATGATAATATAATAATAATAATAATACTATAAGTCCGACTCCGACTGGCATGTCATTCTGATAGAGTCAGTTGAAACACTACTGTAAGGCGGGACCGCAAGAACATGCGGGTGATTTGATTGGATCGTTGTGGAGACTGAAGTTGACATTGGCCAATCCTGGCGCTTGCTGAGTAGCTGAGAGCTTTCTGAAAACCCCGACAGGCAGAGCGAGCCCAGCGTTGCATTCTCAGCGCTTGCTGAGAAGCTGAATGCTTTCTGCAAACCCCGACACCAACTAACGTTACGGGGTTAAATGCGGGGTTAACAGCCTTTCTTTTGCAAAGAAGACATTAGCCCGCATCTATTCTTGTACAAAACGTCATTTTCTGCGAAGTATTAGTAAAGTTATAAGCGAAGATCGATTCACAAGGATCTGAAAGGTGTCTCCGCCATTTTTTTTTTCTACGTTGTCATTTGAGGTAAGCCTTATTATTACTCTCTGTAAGAGAGTTGCCATGGCAACCAATAACCCATGGCCATGGGTTATTGAACTCGGTTACTGGAATTATACAATGGCTGTGAACCAATCAGATTGCTTGATTTGAGAGAGCCGTTTTATAATGGAGAATATAGGTCTGATAAATAGTTGCAAATGGCTCTGGTGTTGTCAGGCCTTGCCTAGTCTTTTGCTTGTGAAAGAAGAAAGGAAGAGGCAGAGGTGGAAAAATAAGGAGAAACTGCACTAATATAAATGGGTGATATCATACTGTACAGTGACAGGCTGAAGGGGCTTTCCTGTACGTCATGAAAATATCTGTGTATTGGAATGATCAGATGTTTTGACATCTTACATGGACATTTTACATGTACATTCTCCCAAAGACACAACCCCCTCCCCCCATTATACATTTACTTACTGGACATTTTATATGGACTTATCAGATGTATATTTACATGGACTCCACAATATGTCACTTTAAAGGTCTGTTACTTTGCACTTTATAATTTATAATAATATGAATATTGTCTTTCTATCTGCTCCATATTTTGTATTGCTGCTGCATACTGCACAGAGACAAATTTGTCATTTGTAACATGTTTACTTACTTGGCTATTAAAATAATCTTGAATCTTGAACCTGTCAGAGATCATAAGACCCACAGCAACTACCCAACCCGGACCCACAGTCGCTTCTTTTAAATCGACCAGAGACCTGGCCGGGTCGGACCTTTGGGTATTCGGGCGTTCGGGCATACCCAAAGACCTCTACATCAATAACCTAATGCTTGTTTGCACTTCACTGTATTATTACTCTGCATTCCATGTATATATCAGCAAAAACAATGTGTGGTACTCCATGTGTAATTGAAAATACTTTCAACTCAACATCATCATCATCATCATCATCGTCATAAATGTTATTTGTATTGTACTTTTGATTTGCAATAAATCTCAACGTGCTACATTCATTTTAAATGTTGAAAGTATTTTCAAATTACGTTTAGAAACTAAAAGTGCTGAGTATTGGTCCAATGTACTGCACTGCCTAATAGTCAGACATGTTGCCTGGCTTAAACAAAAAAACGATAAAAAAAAACGAAAAGGACAGCACTCCAAGTTTAAAGGTTTTATTGCCACACAGTGTGGCAATAAAACCTTTAATCTTCGAGTGCTGTCCTTTTCGGTTTTTTGAATCAGACTTGTTTTAGGGATCCAGCACCCAGTTTACACAACCGGCTACAAGGAGTTGAGCGCGTTATTTCAGATTTTTTTACTGGCTTAAACAAAGCCATCAAGATTGATATCTAGATGTTCACAATTCTTGTTTATGTGTCTGTGAAGTAGTAGCCTACAAATATGCCTGTGTGTCTGATTCTTTGAACCTAAACCACAGGAAGAGAGTAAAGATGCGACACAAGCGGGCCGATACAAACTATCAGTTTCACATTGACCACAAAAACAAAACACAATGCTGCCATGACAACCTTCAAAACACCTTTGCCAATCTAGCCATCTAAGTAAATAAAGGCTTTTTACTTCCTGCCAGAAGAGTGCCTTGGACCTTTCTTCTTTTTGAACCCTTGCCAATCTGTTCATTTATATTTTCTTTTACTAGCTGTCCCATGGTCACAAATCTAGAATTTCTACTTGATTGATTGATTGATTTGATGAGGATGCAAAATGACCAAAATGTATCCCCCTTGTTAACCTGCCAAAATTAACCTGCACTGAGAGCATGGTGCTCAGCGCTCTAAAGTCAGACATTTTGCCAACAACAAAGCCATTAACATTGATATGTAGATGTTCACAATTCTTGTTTAAGTGTCTGTGAAGTAGTACAAATACCCCCAGCTGTGCCTGGCTGATTCTTTTAACCTAAACCACAGGAAGAGAGCAAAGGTGGGGCATAAGCGGGCCGATGAAAACTTTCACATTGACCACAATAGGTGGGTGCCAACTCCCACCCAGATGCAGAAGCCACAAGCAGAGAGAGATGCAGCAATGGCGAGGTCTGTCCAACGAGATGAACTTGAAATAACTGAGATCAATGACAATCATCTCATGACGGCTAATTCTGCTGAGGGGCGTCAGCAGGCAGCCAAGAGACATGGTAAGGAAAATATGGGAAGATGATTTTAAGATTTCACATTTGCTTGATACATTTTCTTTACACTGAACAGCAGTGCGCAGTGGAAATGGTATTGTGAGCTGCTGTCCTACATGTGAATGTTTGTTCCACAGAGGGAAAAGTTTACAAGCTGGTCTTGGTGAGCTTTGGGCTGCTGTGTGCTACACAAGCTGCTCTCAACATCTCTCTGCGTCTCATCGTGCGTGAGTGTCGTTCTATTTTCAATTCCTTATGTTTGTTCACTGCCAAGAGCAGCAGGTATATCTCAGTTCCTCAAACCTAGTAGGACTAATTAAACGAACATGGTTTTCTGCTGCTTTCAGATAATTCAGACGTGCAGAAGCTTGAGCTGTTGAAGATGGAGAGAGACCAGGTACAGACCCGTTACAACAGCCTGGCTAAGGAGAGAGACCAGTTACAGACCATCCTGGGAGCGGGTTTATGTACCCAGAGTGAGTACATTTTGATCATAAGTGAAATATCATTAAATTAAAGCAGTTCACATAGTTATTATTTTGTGTGGGTGTATGATCATTTAACATACATGTTTTGCTGTGTTGATTTGTCGCAGCCCGAAGGTCTAATTGTTGGACTGAATTTGACTCTAAGCGGTACTACGTCTCTTATGAGCGGAAAACCTGGGAAGAGAGCAAGCAGGACTGTCTGCAGATAGGAGCTGATCTGGTGATCATCAACAGCAGAGAGGAACAGGTGTGTGTGTGTGTGTGTGTGTGTGTGTGTGTGTGTGACGTGTGTGTGTGTGTGACGTATGTGTGTGTGTGTGCGTGTGTGTGTGTGTGTATGTGCGTGTGTGGACCCTCTAATTGCATCTCCCCAAACAGGAATTCCTGGTTGGACTAAACAGGAGGGTGTGGATTGGTCTGACAGACAAAGAGGAAGAAGGGGCCTGGAGATGGGTGGATGGATCACCTCTGACCACAGCGTAAGACATCACATTAAGTTCTGACTATGAGACTTCACTTCAGAGACATCTACAGTAGGATGATGTCTTCACCACAGGGTTTGACTCATTGTCCTCCTCTGTTTCAGGTACTGGAGACAGGACCAGCCTAACAATGGTAACAACAAGGTGGAGCAGGACTGTGCTGTGCTGAGTACTAATTCTAACAGATGGTGGGACCAGCCATGTGACGACAAGGACAGCTGGATCTGTGAGATGAAGGTGTGACAGTTCCTCAAAACCGCTTTGATTTGATAGCTTTGTTAATATTTACCCTAAATGGCTTGGAGTCAAAAATGTATGTAAGTGCATTAGTATACCTACTGTAGTAGATTTTACAGGAGAGCAGCTGCTGTCTCTCAGTATATAACATGTTTACAGTACAGTTTATATCATCTGTTTACAAAATGTTGGTCAAACTTTAAAGGACTGTTCCAGCATGATTGAAGTTTGGTAATTCCCTGCCTTCCCTTGCTGTTTTACATCACTGTACAGTTTCCAGTGCTATTATTATTTTATGTGATATTTGCTATTTCAATCATGAGAGGCCAGTTGGTAGGATTAGACAAACTTTATTTAGCAATCGGCATGCATGGCAAATACTTTGGCGCTTGACTCCATTGGCCAGTGGCGCTGCTCTTGAGGCAAGAGGAGGGCACCTGCATAGGCTAGGAGATCCCCCCCCCGTGGGGGATCAGGAGTCAAGACTCGTTGGTGGCGGACTGGGGAAGTGGGTGGGGCAAAACGACGCTTCGGAGGACGGCTTCGAGGGAGATGGACTGCCGTGAAGCTACTGCTGCTATGATCGGCCAGAGAGAGAGAGGTGACGTAGAACCCTTGCTATATATATGAGGATTAACTGACGTCATATTTGACGTCATAGCAGACGTCATACTAGGACTTTGACTGACCACGTTATGCTAGGACTTGACTGTCATCGGGGGATGATCGGATTATGCATGAGTGGCCTTCAGCTTGAAATATGGTCTGGAGACCTCACTTCTTATATTTTAGTTGTAAAACTACTTTGACATAAACACTGTCTAAATGTAAAAAGTTAATCCCAAATGAGAGGGTGTCAATCTCTTTGAGCCAGAATTGTCAATTTGTATAAAAGAAACTTAATGCACAAAATGTTTTCCTGTCCAAAACCAAATGCACCAAACCTTGATACATGTCATACAATCCACAAATACATACCACTCAAGTTGGAAGTAATATAATAAATGTATTTGAAGTGCTTCATTGTTTGATGAAAATAATGATTCACCATAATGTAGGCCTACTACGGAGATGAAAGTAACCAAATCACTCAAAATATCTGCAAAACTCATTTTCAACCTTCTTTGGCTCATTGCCAACAATGTGCAGCAGTGACATGTAAAGGGTTTATGCAGGCCACCACACTTAGGCATCACATCCACAGCTGCCACACCATGTGACTCAAACAATGCCAATATCACATCTGTAGAAAGCAGCAGTGCATGTCAGTCAGCAGGGCCGTAGTATCACGGAGGAAAGTGTGGACGATTCCAAGGGCCCTTGACTGACAGGGGCCCAAACAATGTTTTTTTTTTTTTTAATTTACAGTGCACCTGAACGCAACATACAAGATACCCACTGAATAAGTGTCCAAATGTTCATGTCATTCTGGCCAATACTCTACTTCTGTTATAACATTTCAGTCTGGAATATGGAATATCTTTCAATAATCTTTATGACTAAAAAGGCTCAAAGTAAAGTAATCTCATGTGTAAGAAATGACTGTTCTACATTGAAGTAAAAAATGTAAATAATGAACTTGTTGGTTTTGGATTTATTTAGCTTCAAGAGTGCATTTTTGTTCGTGTGACCCTCAACACAGGCTTTGAGAATCACGGGCCACTTACTGATACTTATGCTTAAATTAACCCACTCATATTCTGGTTTATTTCAAGAAAAACATATTGGCTAGTGGAAATTCTAATTGGCTGGTAACTTCTAGCAGCCATATTGGCAGGTGGCCAAAAAAGCAAATTTCAAGCCCTGCGGGGAGAGCAAGTGGTGACATAGGAGTGCGTGAGAAAAGGATCAAATATTGGTGTTTAAGACTGAATAATGACATCACAACTGTTAATTTAGAATGAGTTATTCCTCTAAACCTGACTTCAAATGCCCAAAATCTTTCCGCACCAGCGCCGTTCGGCCCCCAACCCTTAGCAAAATCTGGCCCTCTGGTGGCGAGGACATTTTTTTGTGGTCCTCTCTATCATCAAAGTTCCTGGGTTACGGCATGACAATATTTGTTCTGTATTATTTCAATTGATACATATTTGAGGTTTGTTTATTAATTGGGAAAAGGACCACTGGCACAAACGCCGCGAACATGATCCGGCTACTTTTTCAATCTGACTAGCTACTCAAAAGTTTGGGGAACTCTCTGATTTAAAATGAGATATTCCTCTAAATTGGGCTTCAAATGGCCAAAATTTTCTGACGCCGCCCTACGGATGGCGGCATCCGTGGGTCCGATGTGATATCCTTTCATGGGGCCCAAAATCCCTGGCTACGGCCCTGTCAGTCAGCAACATGCAGCCATAACAATATCCAATATCACTGCAAAGTTTGACTCATTTGTAACATGTTTACTTACTTGGCTATTAAAATAATCTTGAATCTTGAACCTGTCAGAGATCATAAGAACCACAGCAACTACCCAACCCGGACCCACAGTCGCTTCTTTTAAATCGACCAGAGACCTGGCCGGGTCGGACCTTTGGGTATTCGGGCGTTCGGGCATACCCTCGGGCATACCCTCTACATCAATAACCTAATGCTTTTTCGCACTTCACTGTATTATTACTCTGCATTCCATGTGTATATCAGCAAAAACAATGTGTGGTACTCCATGTGTAATTGAAAATACTTTCAACTCAACATCATCATCATCATCATCATCATCGTCATAAATGTTATTTGTATTGTACTTTTGATTTGCAATAAATCTCAACGTGCTACAGCACTCCAAGTTTAAAGGTTTTATTGCCACACTGTGTGGCAATAAAACCTTTAAACATGGAGTGCTGTCCTTTTCGTTTTTTTTAATCAGACTTGTTTTAGGGATCCAGCACCCAGTTTACACAACCAGCTATAAGTAAGGAGTTGAGCGCGTTATTTCTGATTTCTTACTGGCTTAAACAAAGCCATCAAGATTGATATCTAGATGTTCACAATTCTTGTTTAAGTGTCTGTGAAGTAGTAGCCTACAAATATGCCTGCGTGTCTGATTCTTTTAACCTAAACCACAGGAAGAGGGTAAAGATGCGACACAAGCGGGCCGATGCAAACTATCAGTTTCACATTGACCACAAAAACAAAACACAATGCTGCCATGACAACCTTCAAAACACCCTTGTCAATCTAGCCATCATAAAGGCTTTTTACTTCCTGCTAGAAGAGTGCCTTGGACCTTTCTTCTTTTTGAACCCTTGCCAATCTGTTCATTTATATTTTATTTTACTAGCTGTCCCCTGGTCACAAATCTAGAATTTCTACTTGATTGATTTGATGAGGATGCAAAATGACCAAAATGCATCCCCCTTGTTAACCTGCCAAAATTAACCTGCACTGACAGCACCACGCTCAGCGCTTTAAAGTCAGACATTTTGCCAACAACAAAGCCATTAACATTGATATGTAGATCAGCAGGCGTCGAAACGTTAGTCATTGAATAAAGCAATTTTCCAGTGAATCGTGTGCTCCAGGATCCTCTTTGGTTTGTCCATTGAACTTTTGTCATAATACTGTCCTGTCCTGAGAGCACCGACCTCCTTTTGTGGAGGGGCTGACGCGCAAGAGACTCCTTTTGTATTGATATGTAGATGTTCACAATTCTTGTTTAAGTGTCTGTGAAGTAGTACAAAAACCCCCATGTGCCTGGCTGATTCTTTTAACTTAAACCACAGGAAGAGAGCAAAGGTGGGGCATAAGCGGGCTGATGAAAACTTTCACATAGACCACAATGGGTGGGTGTCAACTCCCACCCAGATGCAGAAGCCACAAGCAGAGAGAGATGCAGCATGGCGAGGTCTCTCCGACGAGATTAACTTGAAATAACTGAGATCAATGATGATCATCTCATGATGACTAATTCTGCTGAGGGGCGTCAGCAGGCAGCCAAGAGACATGGTAAGGAAAATATGGGAAGATCATTTGAAGATGTCACATTTGCTTGATACATTGTCTTCACACTCAACAGCAGTGCGCAGTGGAAATGGTTTTGTGAGCTGCTGTCCTACATGTGAATGTTTGTTCCGCAGAGGGAAAAGTTTACAAGCTGGTCTTGGTGAGCTTTGGGCTGCTGTGTGCTACACAAGCTGCTCTCAACGTCTCTCTGCGTCTCATCGTGCGTGAGTGTCTTTCTATTTTCAATTCCTTATGTTTGGTCACTGCCAAGAGAAGCAGATATCTCAATTCCTCAAACCTAGTAGGACTAATTCAAGGAACATGGTTTTCTGCTGCTTTCAGATAATTCAGATTTACAGAAGATTGAGCTGTTGAAGATGGAGAGAGACATGTTACAGACCAGTTACAACAACCTGACTAAAGAGAGAGAGCAGACCAGTAATGACCTGACCAGAGAGAGAGACCAGTTACAGACCCGTTACAACAGCCTGGCTGGCCAGTTACAGACCATCCTGAGACCGAGTTTATGTACCGAGAGTGAGTCAATTTTGATCATAATAAGTTAAACATCATTAAATGAAAGCAGTTCACATAGTTATTTTATGTGTGAGTGTGATCATTTAACATACATGTTTTGTTTTGTTTTGCTTTGTTGTGTTGATTTGACGCAGCCCGAAGGTCTAATTGTTGGACTGAATTTGACTCTAAGTGGTACTACGTCTCTGATGAGCGGAAAACCTGGGAAGAGAGCAGGCAGGACTGTCTGCAGAGAGGAACTTATCTGGTGATCATCAACAGCAGAGAGGAACAGGTGTGTGTGTGTGTGTGTGTGTGTGTGTGTATGTGTGTGTGTGTGTGTGTGTGTGTGTGTGTGTGTGTGTGTGTGTGTGTGTATGTGTGTGTGCGTGTGTGTGTGTGTGTGTGTGTGTGTGTGTGCGTGCGTGCGTGCGAACCCTCTAATTGCATCTCCCCAAACAGGAATTCCTGGTTGGACTAAACAGGAGGGTGTGGATTGGTCTGACAGACACAGAGGAAGAAGGGACCTGGAAATGGGTGGATGGGTCACCTCTGACCACAGCGTAAGACATCACATTAAGTTCTGACTATGAGACTTCACTTCAGAGTCATCTACAGTAGGATGATGTCTTCACCACAGGTTTTGACTCATTGTCCTCCTCTGTTTCAGGTACTGGAGACAGGACCAGCCTGACGGTAGTAACAACAAGGAGGAGGACTGTGCTGTGCTGAGTAATATATCTGACAGATGGTGGGACCAGTCATGCAACGACAAGGAGAGCTGGATCTGTGAGATGAAGGTGTGACGGTTCCTCAAAACCGCTTTGATTTGATAGCTCTTTGTCAATATTTACCCTAAATGGCTTGGAGTCAAAAGTAAGTGCATTAGTATACCTGCTGTAGTAGATTTTACAGGAGAGCAGCTGCTGTCTCTCAGTATATAACATGTTTACAGTACAGTTTATATCATCTGTTTACAAAATGTTGGTCAAACTTTAAAGGACTGTTCCAGCATCATTGAAGTTTGGTAATTCCCTGCCTTCCCTTGCTGTTTTACATCACTGTACAGTTTCCAGTGCTATTATTTTATGTGATATTTGCCATTTCTTATATTTGAGTTGTAAAACTACTTTGACATAAACGCTGTCTAAATGTAAAAAGTGAATCCCAAATGAGAGGGTGTCAATCTCTTTCAGCCAGAATTGTCAATTTGTATAAAAGAAAAACTTAATGCACAAAATGTTTTCCTGTCCAAAACCAAATGCACCAAACCTTGATACATATCATACAATCCACAAATACATACCACTCAAGTTGGAAGTTATATAATAAATGTATTTGAAGTGCTTCATGCGCATATTTACGTCAAACGGGAAGTGGAAAAACTAATGACCATTCCTTTCTATTTTCTTTCAGTAATGTTGTCCAAATAAAAAAAATACTTCCATTTCAACTTTATATACGGCTTTTGTGACATTTTGTGACTAGATTGCTCCATCTGTGCTTTTTCAAAAAAATTAAAATAAATAAATAAATAAATAAAAATCAAACAGAGATTGCAATTGGAATCACTTTGCTAGAACGATAACAAAGTATAGATTGCTCCAACAGACAAAAAATAAAATAAAATGTGCAATCACTTTATTAGAACGATATCAATAAAGTTATATCTGTGCAAAAAAGAACAAATATTTGTCAAGAAAAATTAGCAAGTCCATTTGTGAGAGTATTAAGTCTTATTCACTGTATCGGTTGCTGCAACGTCTCCACATGTCTTTTTAATTTGTTGGGTTTCATACTGTCCACTGCCAGGGTTTTCAGACATAAAACACAGACTGGCCTCTCCTCATCTCCTATAACACATTCACTGTGAATCTCGGAGCAAGATAGGCGTCATCATATTTAATTCTTGCCTCAGGCAGCATCACTGAGAGATAGCTGTGGCCGGCACACAAATTGAAACAGTCAGACAGAGTCCACACTGGCAGTCAGAGTCCACACTGGCAATATATATATATTTGGTTGTTTTTGTTTATTGTTCTACTTCACCAGTGAAGTGAGAGCCATGCAGAGTTTGCACAGTGACATTTTATTTATTTATATTTATTTGACCTTTATACAGCAGTGAGCAAGCTCTCATTTTCAAGGGCACCCTGTTACAGCAAAACAATTATAAAAGTGACAAAATTACAGACAAGAGATACAGACAATCAAAAAAACATGATAAAAACATATCAAGTAAAACAAGAGCACTATGCAAAATGGCATAGTGTACTGGACATATTTGACAATTTATCTGGAGCTGCAGTCAAACTTTAACATTGGTTTTCATTGTGAAATTACGCCGCATCTGGCCCCGGGAGCACTGAAATGCATATACTGCCATCTGGTGGACAATAAGCGGCATGTCACTGTATGAGGTTCACCACAAGCCAACTCCACAGCAATGTTATCTTGCATAGTCGTTCCTGCCTGTGTGCAACTACAAATGTCTTTACACATTCACAAAATGTCAAGATATTTTCAGCAGCTAAAATAGAGTATGATAGCAACTAAGCATCAAATAATATTGACATCAGCACATCAGCACCACACACGTCCAGCTGACTGGCAGCAACATCCTGTGGATTCAAAAAGCTCCTTTGGGCGGGCGGAAAATGAAAAGCGAGAGGCGCCATCTTGTTTGTTTTCTGTGGGAGGAGGGGTGGCGGAAAAACAGCTCCCACTAGCAACACTACGGCCGCCAAAACGGGAAAAGCACAATAACGATAACTGGTGAGTTGCTATATCTGTATGTGGACGTGCAATCGATTACGTGTTACTAAAGCAGTTGGCTGCATAAAAATGAACAAGCCTCGCAGTGCTCTGTTTGTGAATGACAGTGCTAACGCTAGCTAGCTAACCAACAGCTAACATTAGCTTGTCACACATACACACACACAGCAAGGGAGGCTGGGCGGCATCTGCATCATCACCTGTAGTGATACAAGTCATTATTTTGTTTAACAAGGTAATATACAATGCGATTTATAAACTGCTTCGCTCGCAAATAGTGCGTGCTACCTATGGCTAACTATCGCTAAATTGCGTTAGCTAGGGGCTAACGCGTTTTCTGTAACGTTTTTCACTCGACTGACGTTAACGTAACAGAAATAGAACTTTTTCAAAACGTTGGTGTGATTTTATTTGTGGCGTTTTTGCAGTGATAAAAAAGTAACGTTAGTCGAACCTCAACGTTTGGTCTAGGGATGCAGGAAACACGGAAATTATCCGTTTACGTAGCTATGGCTAAATTAGCTGTCAGACCTAGCTTAGTGTTTTTATATTGTGCAGCCTCCGCCCCCTTCCACATGCCTTCCACATGTTTAGGAAAGTACTCCAAATTAATCTTGCATCCTGCTATGAACTGCTGTCACTGACTATTCCCATTTAACGTTAGACTTGAAAGAGAGACTATTTACTATTAGCTCAGACAACACAATAAAGTTGTCCTTTCAGGTGCCATGCTTTGTTCCCAACTTACCATCTTTCAAGGTTGTCATTTGAATCGTGTGTTATTATTTCTCTTTCTGTTGTTTCCTCCATCCAGGCTTGGTGGCCCCCTTCCCCTTTCCCTTGCCGTGAGAAGGCGCTGGCACGATGTTTTACGCCCACTTTGTCCTCAGCAAACGTGGGCCGCTGGCCAAAATCTGGCTGGCGGCCCACTGGGACAAGAAGCTGACCAAGGCTCATGTGTTTGAATGCAATCTGGAGAGCAGCGTGGAGAGCATCATCTGTCCCAAGGTATTTTCAGGGTTCCTTGTACAGCTCCCATTCACTGTCAAATGAGATGGTGGACGGACGGAGTGTTGTGTTGCATTTGGTGTTTCTGAGTTTGGTGATTCTGTGTTTTAAAAACACAATAAACTAAAACTAATCACAAAAACTTTTTGTTGTTCTTCCCCAATCGCCAGCAGCCTATTTCAAAAAGTCCAAGCAGTTTTACTTTAGTGTGCCAAATCTACTGTAGCAACCTCGGATACATTGCTGGGTGGGAAGTCGAAGAAAGTTTTGAGACTTCCAGCATTTAATGTCTGCTGGACTGTCTTAAAGTGTATCAAAGCTACTCAGCCTTTACATGCAAAAATGGCGGTGTATCATTATCAGCTTAAGTAACATCACATTGCTATCAAGGTGGTGCTGAAGCAACGGCAAATAATATTGACGTATGTGATTCGACAGGTCTAAGAAATGTGTTGATAGTAATGAAGTATGGATTGGATGTACATGTAATTTTTCCCAGGTGAAGATGGCGCTGCGTACATCAGGTCATCTGCTCCTGGGGGTGGTGAGGATCTACCACAGGAAGGCCAAGTACCTGCTGGCCGACTGTAACGAGGCCTTCATCAAGATCAAGATGGCCTTCAGACCAGGTAGGGAACAAAATGTGACCAGTCAAGCCTGGGTGACCCAAAGAAGATCCTGGCACTGACTGAGACTATCCTGTCATCTAGGTGTCACCTTAACTCAGTCTGTATTGGTCAAAGATTTGACTAAGCTGGTCTCTTCTACTACCCTGAGAAACACAATATTCAGCGCTGCTCAGAAATGCTATTGTTTGACGGCTACTAGCCTACCTCCTTCAATATGTCTGCTGCCAACCAAGTCAGCAGATATATTGGAATTCTGTGTGAAAGTTTTTATATTTTTCAATTTAGTGATTTACCCCCATAATGCATACATGACTAGAGCAAGCAATACTACAAACCATACTCATACTTAGATACTAACATTCACATACCCACATGCTCTCACATAAAAGTATCCTCACACACACAACAATGCAAATACAAGTACCGTAAATTCCGGACTATAAGCCGCACCTTTTTTCCCGTTTTTTGGCCTTTTTTGGCCCCTGCGGCTTATATAACGGTGCGGCTTATCTATGGATTAAAAAAAAAAAAAAATCTCTCTTTTTTAGCACTCTTTCTAACTATAAATCCACTTCTGTTTTAATTTCCTCTCTTGCCCTCTTTTCACCACACTGTATGACACTGTATGACACTGTATGACACTGTGTGCACTGTAAATAACAACACAGGTGGTGTTGTGTTATGTTGTTTTGTTGAAATGTTAATAAATGAGAGCATTACATATGGTAATTAAACATTAAAACACAAAAAAAAAAAAAAAAAAAAAACATTAAAACACCCGCGGCTTATAGTCCGGTGCGGCTTATATAAGAAAAAAATAGTCAACTTTGAAGGTGCGGCTTATACACCGGTGCGCCTTATAGTCCGGAATTTACGGTATATCCTGTCAACGCCAAAGCAACAGCAACCTTGGGGAAATATCCATCTCTATTTGGCTACTTTTTTTTCTTCTTTTTTATTTTTTAAAATAAACAAATACATATACTACTGTATATAAATTGTCAATTCCCATACATAAACTGCTAAAGTAGAGCATCACTCACCACCTCTGCTCTGTGGTGTTTCAGGTGTGGTGGATCTGCCAGAGGAGAACAGAGAAGCAGCCTACAACGCCATCACCCTGCCAGAGGAGTTCCACGACTTTGACCAGCCGCTACCAGACCTAGAGTGAGTCCTCTGTGTGTGTGTGTGTGTGTGTGCTGTTTGTATGTGAAGCCATGGGGACAAATGTTTTTGTTTCTTGTGTGCCATGGTACTATATTCAAGGGAAAATCCATCCTAAAACATTTTGAGTAAGGGGTACAACTCTTACTTTTCTCAACTAGAAAAACTCTCACTTATCACTATTGCTCTCTCTCTGCCTACATGTACAGTATAACCCAGAGCTAATTAATAGAACAAGCTCACACTGTTCTCTGGGGGTTGTTGAAAGTCCTTCTGGGAAATGTAGGAAATCATGAAATGTAGACGAGGCAAGGTGCAGGAAAGTGGATACGCTGAAAATGAGATTACAACACATCACAAAATGCACGGAACGCAACACAGTCTTTTCTGCTGATCACTGTCTCTTTATCCCCCCCCCAGGCTGCCACCACTACAAATGAGATTAAATTGGAGAGGGAGTACTGTAAATGAAATGTAAATGTTAAATTGACTGTGCGGTATATATTTTTTTATAGTGACATTGATGTGGCCCAGCAGTTCACCCTGAACCAGAGCAGAGTGGAGGAGATCACCATGAGAGAGGAGGTGGGCAACCTCAGCCTGCTACAGGAAAATGACTTTGGTAGGCATCAGTATTGCTTTCACAGCCGGGCTGGTATTGCTGTCACCTTGTGAGTCTGTGTGAGTGTGTCGTCAAGGCACAACGTGGTCCTGGTGGAGACATCTATTGTAGCAGGGACTACCACAGAAGCCATTTTGAGTGCTTTGCCAGGTGTTTATATCTCTCTCTGGACAGACTGTGTTAGCGCGATAGCTCGAGTTTTATTTTATTTATTTATTTATTTGTTTGTTTAACCTTAATCATTACACTGCAGTTTTGCTGAGCGTGCATTCTCCTGTTCAGCGGGACTGTGCTTCACATTCATACATTTAGACACAGACACCTGGGAGCTGCCACATTATGGGCAAAATCATCTGCTGTTAGCAACTGAGAAGCTCTGCTGGAGGATTTGGGCAAAGATAAACACTTTGCGCAGGGGGGGACATTCACCATAGCCGTTGGGAGGGAGGCGAGCGTCATATATTTGCTTTTCCCGCATACATTGCATCCACAAGTCTGCTGTTTTCATTGGGCAAATTTTTATGATCTGGGTCGATATCATATCCTCCACTTACCCACACTCTACACATTGACCATATGGGCAGTATAAAAATAGTCAATTGTGTTGTGCAGCTGACTTTGGGATGGACAACCGGGAGCTGATGCGGGAGGAGAACGCCTTTGAGGTGGACATCATGGGCGCGTCGGCTTCCAACTTGCTGCTGGAGGCTGAGGGCGGAGCTAACCCGATGACCGACAAGTCCAATCACCTGGAGTACGACGACCAGTACAAAGACGACTTCGGAGACAACCCCATGGAGAGCAGTGAGGGAGGCATGCTGGGTAAGGCGGAGCTGAATGAGATGGTATTAGTTTTCTTCTTCTTCTGTCCTGAGTCAATATTTTAGCCAAAGAACCTCCACTTGATTGCAATCAGGATGCACCAATCAACTGTCTTATCTGCATCAACTTTTTTTCTACGAGTGTCAATGGCAACAGAATAACATATTTTGTTTGTGAAAATAATTATCAGTATCTATCAGCCTCAGAAAAATATTGGTTCATCCCTAATTAACTTGACTAAGAAGTCAACCGTTTATATTGGAGATGATGGCAGGTCTGCTTTTGAGTTGCTCAACATTTTACAGTTGCACCTCTGTTCCTGCTGAAGAATGTTTTTTTCTCCAACTACTAGTGACTAGTGGCTCAGACTTACCATAGTTGGCTTTAGACAGCAACTCTGTCTGAATGCGTTATTCTCATCCTATTGTCTGCTGCTCTTCCTATGGCCTGTTGTATAGATTAAGAGGTGAATGTATTCTTTAATTAAAGCCCATTGAGAATGAGCAGCTTATCAATCTTATCTTATCAGCTTATCTTCACTTAAAGATGAGTACACACTATTCCTCCTCCACTTTGTTGTCGCCCCTCTCTTCAGTATACATAGTTTTAAGCGTGTAGCTGATGTTCTTATCGAGAGTAACTTGCATTGTGTGAAATGGTAGAATAAACCTAATAAATAATGTATGTGTGTGCAGTGGACAAGCTGCTGAGTAACGAGGATGGAGGTGGAATCTTCGACGACCCTCCTGCCATCACAGAGAGCGTGTTGATGCCTCAGGACCACGGGGACGACGAAGACGACTTTGATGCCCTCTCAGGTGCGTTCCACACAGTACTGCACCTCAACCAGAGCCTGAGCATAATGACACTTTGGCTTGTGTTGCAGTAGCTTCTTGTCTTATAAACTGTTAAAGTGCAATTGCCCATATACCATGATATATAAATATCGAAATGAGTCATTCTGTGTTGTTCAGAGTTGCCACGGAAAGTTCTTAAAGAGAAATACCATGTGGTATTATTCACATGATCTCATAGCACCCTGATTGTGAGTTCATACCTGTGTGTGTGTTGTGCGTTTGTAGCGGGAGCCCCAGACAGCCCCGATTCCGGCCCAACAGAGCCTCTACCAGCCATGGCCGACCAGACGGAACAGACCACTCTGGTTCACAACGAGGAAGAAGCCTTTGCTCTGGAGCCCATTGACATCACAGGTATGTCTAGTCTCCTGTGACATCACAGGTATGTCTAGTCTCCCTTGACATCACAGATATGTCAGTATCCATTGGTGGGATTTTTCAGGCTTTTCCTTCCGCCATGACTTATTTATAAATGCCCTTGTTGCATCAAATTTCAGAGCTATTTTGATTTGCTGCGCTGATCTGTCTCTGTTTTCCTTCACCCTGTGCAGTGAAGGAGACCAAGGCGAAGCGCAAGAGGAAGCTGATTGTGGACAGTGTGAAGGAGTTGGACAGCAAGACCATCCGTGCGCAGCTCTCCGACTACTCTGACATCGTCACCACCCTGGACCTGGCACCACCCACCAAGAAGCTGATGATGTGGAAGGAGACTGGAGGAGTGGAGAAGCTTTTCTCTCTGCCCGCTCAGCCTCTCTGGAACGCCAGGCTGCTCAAGGTAACCGAGCCTTAGGGGCTGTTGAACTAATCAGGTATAACTATATGCAGTGAGGTAATGGTCAATAAGAAGGCGGGGCATTGATGACGTCCATTCGCTTAGTACCGGTAGTTGTGATCTCAATATGTAGCAAAACAGTTGGGATTAGCATTTAGCTATAATAATGCCGCTGTATAGAGCCTTTACACTGATGAGCAGTGATACACTTTGCGATAATGTTGACATTAAGCGTACTGATCTACTATCTCCTACCTGCTGTCATTAAGAGCTGTTGGAAGTTCCCTCGCTTTGTGTCCTACTTATTGTCACACATTCGCACTTCTAACTGATATATTTGATAATCTCCCTGTCTCTGTCCCTTCCTCTTTCTTTTTCTGTGTCCAGATGTTCACAAGGTGTCTGACACCGCTGGTACCAGATGAGATGAGGAAGAGGAGGAAGGGTGGTGAGGCTGACAGTCTGGACGAGTTCCTCAAGGACCTGGAGAACCCCGAGGTGCCCAGGGAGGAGACCCTGACCCACCAGCAGAGAGACATCATTGGTAAGAAGACACGTGTGTCTAGTATTGATGTTTTAATTCTACTTTTGACATCTAGAAGTTATAACGGAAATATGAGGGGCTTGTGTTTTAGCACTAGCACGTGCACTAGCATAGGCATGTAATTTGCAGGTGGCAGGTATATCTGAGGGATTGAAGACAAAGCCTGCTGGCCTCGCAAGTAAAGCAGCAGCAGTAGTCTGGGTTTTGGAGGGGACAGGCTTGTGAGTGACAGACTGGACAGGCTTGTGAAAGACTGGACTTAGAATCAAATTAAGTAGACTGAGCATTTATTTCCCCATCATACTCAGTACAGCTGAAACAAGTATTCAGGGTATCCACGGCGTCTTGAAAAGTATTGAAAGTTGATCAATCAATTTAGGGAAAAATTAAGGCCCTTAAAAAGTATTAAAAAGTCTAAATTTGTAGCTATTGTGCTGATTGTGTTAAATGGGCATGTGATGATATCGTCTCATATCGATCACAGATCCCCGAAGTGAATCTAAATTGTATCGTGGCAGATTTTGTGATATCAGAAAATATCGTATCGTTGTCCAAACAATCTATATAAAATCGTATTGTGATGAAACTTGTGATTTACATCCCTATCGCTGATGTGACGAACATGGCGTTGAGGTCTTAAAATATGTTGAAAGGGTCTTAATTAAAACATGTCTTAATTGGTATTGAATTGAACTTCAGGATTCCTCCTGCATATACCCTGAGTATTGTTAAATCGAGGATGCAGGAGAGTTAAAGCACATGGCTCCTTCTGGGCTGTGAGTTTGTCTAATAGGTATGTTCTTTCCTCCTCCAGACCAGACTATCATGGAGGAGCCCAGTGTTCTGCAGGCTTCAGCCATGGAGGGCAGCAGGACCACGCTGGACGAGACGGCCATGCCCCCTCCGTCCTCCCAGCGCGGCCTCAAACGCAAGGCCCAGGACACAGAGCCCGCCCTGCCTGTGAGTACAGCTGTTCTCCTAGCAGCAGGCTCTGCCTATACTGACACACTCTCACCACCCATCCTCCACTATTCTACCGCTGACGTCATTTCCATCTTTGTTGACGTCAGGACATTCATTCTTTCTACTCTTTCTGCATTCCCTCTTTTCCTGTACTCACCTTTCTCTCTCGCTCTGAATTTTGTCACTCTCAAATGGTTTCTCTGTCTTTCTCTTGACTCCCTGTCCTCCCCCCTCACCTGCTCTCTCCTTCCCTCCAGATGGGTACTCTGGAGCAGCAGCAGCAGCAGCAGGAGCCTGCTGTGCCCCAGCAGCTGGATGTGTCCGGTGTGGATTTGCCCCCAGAGGAAACCACGACCAACATCAGCCAGATGATAGAGTTGGATCTGCTTGAGAAGAGCAAGGAGAAGAAGGACGATGACTCCGAAGAGGAGGTGAGTAACACTTCAAGGCGGGGGTTGAAATCATTGTTGTTGATTTTTTTAGACCTGTAATGGAAACCATACTAGTGACATAATTAACATTTAAAGATTATTTTCAGTCCTAGATTGGCCCGGCCATAGGTATTCTCCCTCAAAGTTTGTCACCGTGTCTTTGTCTGTCAGGAAGAGGAGGGGCAGGGGGGAGACCAGGACCAGGAGGAGAAGAGGTGGAATAAGAGAACCCAGCAGATGCTCCATGGCCTCCAGGTACGTGTGTCACATGACCTACCAGGACAGAACGGGTTAAACACTGGAACCAATGCAGACGTCATATCAGAAGAAGCAGGACGGGATGACTTCAGGATATCTTGTTGCAACATTCGCGTCCCATAGTCATTTTTATTTAGGGATTTTAAATATTAAACTGCTGCAAATATTGATTGATTGTGATTAACTTGGGCTCCAGACTGAATTCCTGCTATGTTTACTGCTTGTGTTGACATGCTTCCACAAATTTCCGCACCAAGTGGGAGATATCAAAGCCTGCTACTTGTATTTACCACTAGGCGGCTGACGTGAACAGTACAGTTGTGGAGTTCAATCTTATGATGTCTGTTGCACATTACCCCTTCTCTACTTCATATGTTGTGTCCCTCTCTGTGTACTAGGGATGTTCATTTTGAAAATTTTCCATAATCGATAATCGGTGAAAATTAATGATCAATTATCGATTATCGATCATATTAATACTTATATATTTTTTTATATATATTTTTTTTTTACAAAATGAATGCCTATGGCAGAAAATACGAAAGACAACGTGTTCTCCTCAATGAACTCTTTACTTCAATGTGTCTCCTCTCCAACACTCTGCTGTCCCCGCCCGGCGCATGCCGGTGTGAATTCCCCATGTTTAAAACAGTTTTGTTGGCACAAAGGCCCGTGCCCAGCCAGAAAACTAGAGACTATATGAAGCTCCACCTCACGTTAGTCGGCTGTGCAATGGAGTGGGGCGAGGAGGAATGAATTCCACCCAAACCTAGTCAAATTTATTTTTTTTTAATAACAAAATCGATCCAAATTCCACAGGATCGATTCCAATCCTTAACGATCAATTATCGATTTTCGACAATTGATGAACATCCCTACTGTGTACTATCTCATGAGGCAGGGATGCCACTTAAATTTGAGCTATTTAGCTGATTTACAATGAGAGCAGTTGAGTAACCTTTGATTCATAGAGCACCATATATTCAAGCAGTTAATTGTAAGGTCAGTCACAGCACCTTGACAATAGATGTACCAAAATATCTCTGCGCCTCTAGAATGACTATGATAGAGGAATGCGAGGTAATGAAGGGGGGTTTTATTTAATTTATTTTTATAAAAACAATAAACATCCCTAGACTTCCAGACTAGTTTTAGAGTGAATGCCTGTGAATGGTCAGAGCCTTTCCCTCCCTGACCCGCCTCTCTTTGCCACAGAGGGTGATGGCCAAGACGGGCACCCAGTCGGTCAGCCTGCTGGAGCTGTGCAAGAACAACAACAAGAAACAGGCCGCCGCCAAGTTCTACAGCTTCCTGGTGCTGAAGAAGCAGCAGGCGGTGGAGCTCCTCCAGGAGGAGCACTACAGCGACATCATCGCCACGCCCGGGCCTCGCTTCCACGTCGTCTAGGAGACGCAACGTACCACTCGCCCTGTTCTTTCTATTCCAGAAACCCCCTACACCCCTACCCCCTGCATCTGGTCAGAAACACCCTACACCCCTACCCCCTGCATCTGGTCAGAAACACCATACACCCCTACCCCCTGCATCTGGTCAGAAACACCCTACACCCCTACCCCCCTGCATCTGGTCAGAAACACCATACACCCCTACCCCCTGCATCTGGTCAGAAACACCCTACACCCCTACCCCCTGCATCTGGTCAGAAACACCCTACCCCCCTGCATCTGGTCAGAAACACCCTACACCCCTACCCCCCTGCATCTGGTCAGAAACACCCCTGCATCTGGTCAGAAACACCCTACACCCCTACCCCCCTGCATCTGGTCAGAAACACCCTACACCCCTACCCCCCTGCATCTGGTCAGAAACACCCTACACCCCTACCCCCTGCATCTGGTCAGAAACACCCTACACCCCTACCCCCCTGCATCTGGTCAGAAACAGCCTTACACCCCTACCCCCCTGCATCTGGTCAGAAACACCCTTACACCCCTACCCCCCTGCATCTGGTCAGAAACACCCTTACACCCCTACCCCCTGCATCTGGTCAGAAACACCCTTACACCCCTACCCCCCTGCATCTGGTCAGAAACACCCTTACACCCCTACCCCCTGCATCTGGTCAGAAACACCCTTACACCCCTACCCCCCTGCATCTGGTCAGAAACACCCTTACACCCCTACCCCCTGCATCTGGTCAGAAACACCCTACCCCCCTGCATCTGGTCAGCACAACACTGGCTTGTTTTTTGTTTTGTTTTTATCATAATTTTATTTGTTTGGGTTTGTTATTTTGTATATGATGTGTATTTTTTTTTATTTTGTGTGTCCTCGTGTATTTTTGTTTTTACTTCCATGTGCTTTTTTTTGGTCTTAATGTCAAGCAGTGCATGAGAGGAATCAGGTCTGAATAACACGGTTTGGGTGTCCCATTACTGTGGGGGAAGGTTCTCATTTTTTATACGCTTCAGCCAAAAGGAGCATGTAGTGTATCATCCAGGTTCTGCAGCATCATGCTTAAACATCATCCAGGTTCTGCAGCATCATGCTTAAACAATTACAGCTACCCAAGGTAGCGATTTGCAGACCCCCACCCACAGTTAGCAGTTAGTAGTCTCCAACTGCAGGTTAGCAGCCTCGAGCATTCCAGACTCTACATTCTTATTTTTCGCTTTAGATTGCTCAACTTTACTCGCATCACTGACTATGTTTATGCCTCTCAACAATTGGCAAATGTTTGAAACAGGGCTCCATAGTTGGATCAACCTGGCTGTAGATTATGTGAACAGCAGTCGTCTGCCATAGCTGCATGCTCTGTTGTGAAATATGTTATCAGAGTTCAATTGTTCCAGAAACTGCATTTTTGTATACTGTCTTAACTACTAGAATTCCCTTGTTCTTGAAATGAGTTTCATGTTCAGGACTCATTTGTTTTGTCTGGTATCCCCTTTGCAGATGGTTAGTGGTTTGGCTACAATATATTGGCAATTGAGACTATTCGGCTGTTGTGGTCTACCAGAGTGCCACTTCCAGAATAAACTCTGATAGTGAAAATCAAGTAGCTACCTGTGAGTGTAAAACAGCTTCTGTTCTATAGTCATTGATTATAGTAATATAATAGTTATATAGAATAAGCATTCATTGGATATTTATAAATAATTTGATTTAAAAGCCAGATACATTTTTATAATCCGAAGAACAAGCAGACCACCAACTCATTCTAGCTACACTTTTCTCATCCTTTTGCAAAAGACAGCTGAATGCATTGTTTTTGATATCCACTCCCTTTCAAATTGTATATCGTGTAATGTTTCGGTGCATCTTATATTTTAAACTATGTGCCTGTAAACTTGCTTTTTTATTTTGTATAAAACTCAAAGTACAAATGTTGTAGATACCAACAGAAAAAAAGAAAGAAAACTATGTGTCAGAACTGTTATGCCATGCCTGTAGTCCCGAGTCCCGGCAACTGTTATGGAGCTTTTTTCTAATAAAACAAATACTGTGACCAGTATTCTTGTCCGACTGGCATCATGTTTAAACATCAAAGATGCTTTGCTACGAGCAGAAACAACTGCAGGAGCGACGATACGATGTTGCAGGTTCCTTCTCACTGCGCTATTCCTTGGTGGAAGTGTGGTCAGAGCAATCGCATTGTTTGGAACCCTTCTGCATCCTCAGCAGGTATCTCAGGCCAGTCACCAGCGTTTTGCCCCTAGCCTGTGCGCCTCGCCTGAGCGGGGCTGATACATGGTACATTTTTGTCATTGAGATTTTTTCTAGAACCTTTAAATTATTTAAAAAGTGATTTCATTAAAATATAGATGTCACTGCTCAGGATTTACTGAGTTAGAATATAACAATAGTGTACGCAATTGCAGCATATATGATTTTGAAATAGCAGAATTTCATAGTGATTTAATTTTTACAGAGTACAGATTATTTGTGACATTTCAACAACTTTTTAATTGACAAACAATTCAACGGTTTTGCTTTTGTCGTAGATGTTTAACAGATTATATATAGAGTATATGTGGCAATGGGCCTTTTTCCACAGCGGCCGTTTTGTGTCGAAAAGGCAAGGTAAACAGGTGCATACAAAACATTGAGGGTTTCCATCTTCCAATCATGGAAGTTGGAAACCCTCAATGTTTTGCTAGCACCTGTGTTGACCCTGCCTTTTTTACACAAAATGGCCACTGAAAAATGCCTATTCATGAATATACCTATTCACAATAATTGTAGCTCAGGTTGAAGAGACTCAGGTGTGTGGAACAGGAAGCAAACAGAATCTGTTACAGACAAAAGAGAATGTAATGAATTGTTGAATGTCAACTAATAAGCTTTTGAAATGTTACAAATACTCTGTAGACTCTAGAGTTCGGCTCAGTAATAGGAAATACATTTAGTGGTTATGAATAATGAAAAAATACAATATATTCACTTCACAATAATAATTTAATCTTTCCTATTAACTGCCTTGTTAGACCATACTTTCAACTTTTTTTTGTACAGCATATTCATCGTAGCAGTTATGTGTATAAAAATTCTTTAACGTAATATTAAGGCAAGGAACAAAACACCTGTTACTGTGTTGACACCAGTGTTGCAGGCGAGCCACTATATCTCGAGTCCAAGTCCAAGTCACCAATGAAGAGTCCGAGCCGAGTCCAGAGTTATTGAACATGAGTGTGAAGAAACCACATGGAGGTGGAACACACGTGCCTGCCTTTGCACGAAATTGAATGACATGGTATTAATATAGCTATGCCAAATAATTAGGGCATATAACAAAAAACATTGCTTCCCAAGGTCAGAAAAAGTCGCCAGATTTGTCGCTAGTAAGTTTTGAGAAATAAAGTCGCCAGAGGGTCTGAAAAGTAGCTCAATATAATGACAAAGTCGCCAAGTTGGCAAGACGCATACAGGCAGCAGAGAAGGAATAGTCCATTCATCTGTTGAGCACAGGCATAGGTTGAAAATGATTTTTGTTTTGGGCCTTTTTGCACCTAATTTCTATGTTTAATCAGTTAGAATAGTGACATAATTTTACATGTTTCATGATCAATCTAGAGCTGTCTGAGTCCCCTTTTAGTTGATGGCACCAGGCAGCTCAATTTAGACCCCTGGTTCTCACAAACTACCACTGCACACCTGGACTTGCCTCACGGCGGCAGACCATTTGGGAACCACTGGCTTTGTGATTTGGGGTGCAGGTGCGCTCTCCCCTCCACCCGCTTTGCGTTTCTTGTGCCGACTTCTTTTCTTCTTCTCCCCCTCTGTGTTTTTCTTCAGTGGCGCTGTGGGAAGCCCTTTCGTCTTCTTCTTCTTGAGACAGCTGAGAGGGTTGGGCTTGCTCTGCTTCCTCTTCCTCTTCCTGCCCCGCCTCTCTCCATCCTTCTGCTCCAGCCCCTGCTCCTCCTTCAGGCTGCGGATGCTCTGCTGCTCCGCCGGCGTCACCACCGCCCCCATCTGTACGGCCTGGACGCGCTCCAGCGACGACTGGCTGGGCTTGTCCAGCACAATGGTGTTGAGGATGATGTAGAGCAGAGGCACGCCTGGGATCTTCTTCAGGCCTGCTGTCAACTCGTGGTCCTGGCCATCACACACACACATCAAATAGTAGATTTATGCCAGAGGTTTCCAAACATTACGAATCAAGTAACAGACAGTTAAACAAATCAAATACATTCAATTTATAATATCTCAATTTCCATGTCACTGTTTTAATATTCAAGGTCCTTCACAGCAGGTTTGCTCCCCCAGTCAAAGCTCTTACTAATAGAACTACCAATCCCAGGTTCCCCTTATAGTCTAGGGAAAATAAGGTTTGACCTTAAACTAATTGCAACAGAATTTATTTTCACATTTTTATGTTTATATTGATGCCCGAAACACTGTAGTAAAAATCCCAGAAAATCTCATTAGTGGAAGTATGTTAAAATGACGTTTTTTTTTAAATGGCTGCCATTATTAAAATTGTGGCCATATCTTGACTCCAACTAGACCTAGAATTACAAATTTGGTGTCTATTTCCACATTTTTGGGGGCAAGGAATCCACCGAAATGGTTGTTGAGTCTCTAAGTAGAACAGATTTTTTTTCCTCATGTAGTATGATGTAGTCGTAATACAACATGGCATTTCTCGCAATGTTAGCTACAACTTCGTATTTGTTAATCATACACATTTTGAGTGATACCCTTGAGCATATTGAAGTGCTTGCCATTGGAAAAAAAAAATTGTTGTTTCATATTTCCAATTAAAAAAGTGTTACGGTAATGAATTTATTTCCTCAGTGTCTCTAAAAGTGTCTGGAAATACATAAAAAATGAGCACATCTATCTATCTAATGGCCCAATTCCACCGCTGGTATCAACGCGGCCCCGCACAGCTCGTCTCGCTTTTTTGTCTCATTCCACCGATCAAAAACGTGGACAACCCGGGTTGATCGGGGTTGAGTCGTGCTGCTTTTGGTCCCTGCTCTGTTGAGGTTCTAGGGCTGTGGACCCGGTACTATATGGTGACGTGAAAACACTGCAGACGACTGATTGGTCAGGCAGAATCGTGTTTACTGTAGGCATCTACTGTCAATGCTGGATACCAGTTTAGTTAGCTTACCTTCTCTTCTATTATGTTATTTCCATCAGTCTTTAGTGTTGCTGCCTTTGGCGCTGGTGAAATAAAATCGATCTCCTTGCTCAGCTTTAACATGCGCTCCTCGGGAAGCCCTTTGTAGTTGGCTCCGCGAGGCCGCAGGGGAAGCCGCGGTCTTGCCTGTTGAGTTGCCGCTGGGGTTCTCCTCGTAGCGCCTCTCCCGTCCCCGCGCAGTGCATGCATGTGAGTTTGAGTAACAACAAAGTGATATCCATTCTCCTAGCCGATTGTCACATTTGCCCATGTACACTGTAGGTCATTTAGAGGCACCAGTATTTCATAAACAGTTTAAAAGTTCTGTGGATGGATTTAATTGTAACGTTATGTTATAGCCTACTTCGGCTATAAGCGAAGGACAGATATGCGGTCGCTATTTAGACGACCAGCTGTGGGCGGGGGTGGGTGGGGGCAGATGATCCGCGGTGGAAACAAAACGTCCATAGGGCTGATACGATTAGAGCCGAGTGGTGACGAGCTGTGCAGGGCAGTAAAATGTGGTGGAAATGAGCCATAAGGGAGCTAGGGCTCTGTCTGTTTGTCTGTCTGTCCCACTGATGACATCATCAGTGATGTCATAAATCCACTCACTCTCACACACAAAGTCTCAGTGATGTCATCAGTGATGTCATAAATTGTGACATCATCAGTGATGTCAGAGGCATTGCGATATCAGTCATGTCATAAGAGGTTGTGATGTCATCAGTGATGTCATAAAAGCAGTTGTGACATCATCAGTGATGTTACTTGAGCAATTGTGATGTCATCATTGATGTCATAAATCCTTCCTGGCTGAGGCTATATAAGTGGTGGAAAACACAGCATACAAGTCAGTGTGGTACAGTGACACATCTGAAGGAATGGCTGTTCAAGCAGAGCATGATGACACACAGCTGTGACGGCCCTCTGCTCTATTATGCCCTCAGGGCAGGAGACCTGGACACACTGAGGAGCCTGCTGCAGGAAGACCACTTCAGAAGGCTGATCAATGAGCAGTGTCTTTACGGGTGTTGGTCGACCCCTCTGGTGCTCGCAGCCTGGCTGGGCCATGCTGCCTGTGTGCACTACCTGATCACACAGGGAGCACAGGTAGACCTAGCTGGTGAGAATAACTGGACGCCTCTCCACGGTGCCGTGTGCCACGGTCACCTGGACTGTGTCCGGATCCTCCTGGAAGCCGGGGCCGACCCTAACAGAAACATAGATGGCTCACACACCCTGACGACCCCTCTCCACATCAGTGCTGCACACAAACACCTGGACTGCTTCCACCTGCTACTCCAGGCTGCTGGCGTTCTGACCCGTGATGTGGCTTCTCACCTGCTGGAGTGGGTGCTGCGTAACAGGTGCAACCCGGCCTTCGTCCAGCTGCTGCTGGACCACGGTGCTGACCCGGCCCTGGTGACAACAGAGCAGGCACAGCTGGAGGAGAGGGCGGATCCTGAGGCTCTCAGGGTCTTTCTGGAGGCCAAGAGATGTCCTCGCAGTCTGGCCCACTTGTGTCGGATCCGGATCCGCCAAGCACTGGGCACACATCGCCTGAACCAAGTCCACTCCCTACCACTAACACAAGTGATGAAGGACTTTGTGCTCCACCAAAACTGACTGTCAGTTTATTTATTTTCATTTATAGATTTAGTTCTTCAGTGACTGTTTCAAACAACTCCAGGAGCAGATATATACCAGCTATACCTAATGATGTGATGTCACTTGAGCAATGACAACATCAGTGATGTCATCAATGATGTCATCAGTGATTATGTCATCAATGATGTCATCCTTCCTGGCTGAGCAGACTGGGTGGGTGATGTCATAGTTGTTGCTGTCATGTCATCGGTAATGTCATACATGCCAAAGTATAAATAAACAATTTTTCTGTCTATCTCTGTCTGCCTCCACTGTCCCTACTCTCTCCGCTTCTATGTTCAACTGCCATGTACTTAACCTGCTGCCTTCTGCCCCAGCCCTGTCATGAACGGCAGTGTTCTAATCTAAGCAGACTGGATTGCATGCAGCAGATGATAGAAAGCTCATCCATAAGAGACTTGAGACTTGACTTGGACTTGTGACTAAAGACTTGAGACGCGACTTGGACTATAGCTAAAAGACTTGAGACTTGCCCGGCCATGACCCCTTGCTGCGCAGCAGCTATAATTTATGTTTTGTTTTGTTATGTTACAGTATGTTTGGTAGGGCTTTTCCCTGGCCCCGCCCCTTTCCTGACCACACCCCCTCCCACCTCCCACATACACTCCCCCCGATACACCTGTCCATGCCCCCTACCCACCTCTCGAATCCAGACTCTACGACCTTCCTATCCCTATCAACGGACTCTTTTCCCTAGCCCCGCCCCCTCCATTGAGCCAACCCGGATCAAATCCGCCCCAAAATGTAATAGGTTCTTCCTTGGCCCATGCTACACCCTTCCACCAAGTTTCATGAAAATCGGCCCAGTAGTTTTCCTCCTGCTAACAGACAAACGGTCAGACAAACGGCACCGAAAACATCACCTCCTTTGTGGAGACAATGCCAATTTTGACAATGTTCCACTACTGGGATTTTCTGGGATTTTCAGTATGTTAAATTGGAAGGTTTCAAGAGCTGAATACAACACAAATAATTTCTGTTGCAATTAGTTTAAGGTTGGGTCATTTTTTTCTCACAGATTCCCTAGACTAATTGTGGTGTTGGAATGTTGATAATATATATGTATATATTTTTTCTTCTTCTTCCTGTGTCTGAGCTTCTTTTTGTTCTTATGCTCTGAAAATTGGAAAAATAAAATACTAGAAAAAAGAAAACGCCCAATTTTTCCCCAAGGCCTCTGGCCCCCCCAAGCAAATGACGGGCCCCCTCTGTCATGTGGGTCTGGAGCCGGGCCTGAGGAGGCTGAGCAGCAGGGGCAGACACACACACACATACACACACACACACACACTAGCCATGTGCTTTTTACAATGTAAATTCCCTTGAATGTTGTTGCAATACAACATTAGATCCAACAGATGTAGCAGGGACAGATTTGTCATGATAAAGCTTGCATTATGATTTCTATCACCCATCATTTATTGTAATTTTTGGAATATTATATTGGTATAAAGTACTTGATGTCTTGGTTGATGTGATAATCAGTAGTGCTCACATACATCATTGTGCTTTACATACAGGGACATACAGTTGCCCAAAACGTGGACAACCCGGGTTGATCGGGGTTGAGTCGTGCTGCTTTTGGTCCCTGCTCTGTTGAGGTTCTAGGGCTGTGGACCCGGTACTATATGGTGACGTGAAAACACTGCAGACGACTGATTGGTCAGGCAGAATCGTGTTTACTGTAGGCATCTACTGTCAATGCTGGATACCAGTTTAGTTAGCTTACCTTCTCTTCTATTATGTTATTTCCATCAGTCTTTAGTGTTGCTGCCTTTGGCGCTGGTGAAATCAAATCGATCTCCTTGCTCAGCTTTAACATGCGCTCCTCGGGAAGCCCTTTGTAGTTGGCTCCGCTAGACCGCAGGGGAAGCCGCGGTCTTGCCTGTTGAGTTGCCGCTGGGGTTCTCCTCGTAGCGCCTCTCCCGTCCCCGCGCAGTGCATGCATGTGAGTTTGAGTAACAACAAAGTGATATCCATTCTCCTAGCCGATTGTCACATTTGCCCATGTACACTGTAGGTCATTTAGAGGCACCAGTATTTCATAAACAGTTTAAAAGTTCTGTGGATGGATTTAATTGTAACGTTATGTTATAGCCTACTTCGGCTATAAGCGAAGGACAGATATGCGGTCGCTATTTAGACGACCAGCTGTGGGCGGGGGTGGGTGGGGGCAGATGATCCGCGGTGGAAACAAAACGTCCATAGGGCTGATACGATTAGAGCCGAGTGGTGACGAGCTGTGCAGGGCAGTAAAATGTGGTGGAAATGAGCCATAAGGGGCTAGGGCTCTGTCTGTTTGTCTGTCTGTCCCACTGATGACATCATCAGTGATGTCATAAATCCACTCACTCTCACACACAAAGTATCAGTGATGTCATCAGTGATGTCATAAATTGTGACATCATCAGTGATGTCAGAGGCATTGCGATATCAGTCATGTCATAAGAGGTTGTGATGTCATCAGTGATGTCATAAAAGCAGTTGTGACATCATCAGTGATGTTACTTGAGCAATTGTGATGTCATCATTGATGTCATAAATCCTTCCTGGCTGAGGCTATATAAGTGGTGGAAAACACAGCATACAAGTCAGTGTGGTACAGTGACACATCTGAAGGAATGGCTGTTCAAGCAGAGCATGATGACACACAGCTGTGACGGCCCTCTGCTCTATTATGCCCTCAGGGCAGGAGACCTGGACACACTGAGGAGCCTGCTGCAGGAAGACCACTTCAGAAGGCTGATCAATGAGCAGTGTCTTTACGGGTGTTGGTCGACCCCTCTGGTGCTCGCAGCCTGGCTGGGCCATGCTGCCTGTGTGCACTACCTGATCACACAGGGAGCACAGGTAGACCTAGCTGGTGAGAATAACTGGACGCCTCTCCACGGTGCCGTGTGCCACGGTCACCTGGACTGTGTCCGGATCCTCCTGGAAGCCGGGGCCGACCCTAACAGAAACATAGATGGCTCACACACCCTGACGACCCCTCTCCACATCAGTGCTGCACACAAACACCTGGACTGCTTCCACCTGCTACTCCAGGCTGCTGGCGTTCTGACCCGTGATGTGGCTTCTCACCTGCTGGAGTGGGTGCTGCGTAACAGGTGCAACACGGCCTTCGTCCAGCTGCTGCTGGACCACGGTGCTGACCCGGCCCTGGTGACAACAGAGCAGGCACAGCTGGAGGAGAGGGCGGATCCTGAGGCTCTCAGGGTCTTTCTGGAGGCCAAGAGATGTCCTCGCAGTCTGGCCCACTTGTGTCGGATCCGGATCCGCCAAGCACTGGGCACACATCGCCTGAACCAAGTCCACTCCCTACCACTAACACAAGTGATGAAGGACTTTGTGCTCCACCAAAACTGACTTGAAGGACTGTCAGTTTATTTATTTTCGTTTATAGATTTAGTTCTTCAGTGACTGTTTCAAACAACTCCAGGAGCAGATATATACCAGCTATACCTAATGATGTGATGTCACTTGAGCAATGACAACATCAGTGATGTCATCAATGATGTCATCAGTGATTATGTCATCAATGATGTCATCCTTCCTGGCTGAGCAGACTGGGTGGGTGATGTCATAGTTGTTGCTGTCATGTCATCGGTAATGTCATACATGCCAAAGTATAAATAAACAATTTTTCTGTCTATCTCTGTCTGCCTCCACTGTCCCTACTCTCTCCGCTTCTATGTTCAACTGCCATGTACTTAACCTGCTGCCTTCTGCCCCAGCCCTGTCATGAACGGCAGTGTTCTAATCTAAGCAGACTGGATTGCATGCAGCAGATGATAGAAAGCTCATCCATAAGAGACTTGAGACTTGACTTGGACTTGTGACTAAAGACTTGAGACGCGACTTGGACTATAGCTAAAAGACTTGAGACTTGCCCAGCCATGACCCCTTGCTGCGCAGCAGCTATAATTTATGTTTTGTTTTGTTATGTTACAGTATGTTTGGTAGGGCTTTTCCCTGGCCCCGCCCCTTTCCTGACCACACCCCCTCCCACCTCCCACATACACTCCCCCCGATACACCTGTCCATGCCCCCTACCCACCTCTCGAATCCAGACTCTACGACCTTCCTATCCCTATCAACGGACTCTTTTCCCTAGCCCCGCCCCCTCCATTGAGCCAACCCGGATCAGATCCGCCCCAAAATGTAATAGGTTCTTCCTTGGCCCATGCTACACCCTTCCACCAAGTTTCATGAAAATCGGCCCAGTAGTTTTCCTCCTGCTAACAGACAAACGGTCAGACAAACGGCACCGAAAACATCACCTCCTTTGTGGAGACAATGCCAATTTTGACAATGTTCCACTACTGGGATTTTCTGGGATTTTCAGTATGTTAAATTGGAAGGTTTCAAGAGCTGAATACAACACAAATAATTTCTGTTGCAATTAGTTTAAGGTTGGGTCATTTTTTTCTCACAGATTCCCTAGACTATTACTGAACTAAATCCCTATAACAGCTAGCTAGAAGTCTGCATATGGTTTGTGAATAAACTGTGTGTACCTGTGTGGCAACAAAGTAGTGATGGGGGTTTGTCTCCTCCAGCATGGACAGCAGGCACTCCGAGGCAGGAACGGGGCTCTTGAAATGTTTACAGTTCCTGACCTGAAACCTCTGCAGGATAATTTTGGCTCCGTACAGTTCTTTTCCCAGAGACTCCAGCTCTTTCATTGCGCAGCTGCGGCAAAACACACAGAGACACGGGATGACACATTTTAAATCTGTAGTGTACATTATGAGATGGTCCAGTGATTCTCACACTTTCTTTATATCAAGGATCCCTAAGTTAGTACACATTAAGGCCATGGACACCCATTTGTCTCTTGGACCAAAACTGATAATATATATATTTTTTATTGTTAGAAGATTTTGTCCAGAATTATATGACTAACTGCATTGATAGAGAATAACATATCAAAACATCATTCTTCTACATTCTTTAGCCGTGTTAACTTCTAGTAACAGCTCATCAATTTGGTGGGACCCCATCGAACCTCCTCTCCTCATGGACCCCTGGTGGGACCCCGGGACCCCACGTTGAGATAGCAGCAAGTTACGTTTGTAATCGTACTCACTGTGTGGTGCACAGTTGCACCTCCCCCATCAGATATTTGGGCATTTGCTCCTTGATCTGGATCTTGTTCTTCAGCGCCGCTTGGCAAAACGTCCCATCGATGAGAATCTGAAACGGCTGCCTGAAGCTGAAGTTGTACTTGTAGAAACTTATGGTTTTCTTGGCTTGTTTCTGTCGCTTGAGCCCCATGGCGATTGTTCAGTAAAGCTAACGCGTAGAGCAGCATAGGCTAGCTTACTTTATGTCTACTCTATTCTCCCCTAATCACCTTTAACGGTTATGCCTTTAAAATTATGCACATATGTTGTAGTTAAATTAAAAAAGATTCAACCAGTCAGTTCACTGAATGAATAACC
This sequence comes from Poromitra crassiceps, assembly GCF_964638095.1. NCBI lineage: Eukaryota > Metazoa > Chordata > Actinopteri > Beryciformes > Melamphaidae > Poromitra > Poromitra crassiceps. Next base: position 43,601,674 of record NC_139643.1, on the reverse strand, counting down.
TGAATACCTCAAACTTACAGATACTTCAGCATGGAGACTGCATTGTAAACAACACGCTTATGGTGGTGCACCTTTCTAACGAGTCCGGACAGAAACTCAATATAAGACAAAAGTTCCGTTGTTGTTCTGTTTTTTTGTTTGTTTGTTTTTGGCAAAACTACAAGGGTAGGATACATTTAGGAAGACAACGGTAATTCTAGCTTCTTTTTGCGTATCTTTCATGTGTGAATGTAAATGTCGATGTTTTATACTGCAAACCTTCTCAGAACTACATGTGTAACTTTTATCAATTGTAATTTTGTAGTTAATTTAATTTAATTTAAAATTTTAATTGTATTTAATTTAATTTTATCTTATCTTCCATGGCCCCGCCCCCAGCTTCCCGTGGTTGTTTTCCCCGGAAACGGAAAAGCACAGGTACGGCAGCAGCAGTAGGGTTGGAGGCAACTCGATCTCCGGTGACAGTCGCGTCTCGTTAGCTAGCTCGGGTCGGGCCCGTGTGCGTTTTAGCACCTGTGCTAACGTTACGGTAAACATTATGGCGGCCGCGGATCCCCGGTCCTCGAGTGACGGCGGACCCGCCAGCAGAGGAGGATTCCCGTCTGGGGAGGAGGAGAGCAGCAACGACCGCCGCGACGGTCCGGGCGGCAGCGGCGGCGGCACCGGAGAGGGCGAGCGGGACCGGGCCACCTTCGAGTGTAACATTTGTTTGGACACGGCGAGGGACGCTGTCATCAGCATGTGCGGCCACTTGTTCTGGTACGAGGCATTTATATCAAGGGAGGCGTCTGTCTCTGCATAGTGTGGCAGGTCTAACATTATCACTACAGGCAAGATGGCTCATAGACAACGTTATGACTGAAGTGGGTGTTGGTCTGCTGACAGATCGTAGTAAACAATACAATATGCGACATCCGGGCTGACAAACAAACACGAGTAAACAAAAGGCAGTGCCCACCCAATTGTGAAACCATATCCTATCCTTGTATAACTTGGTTTACATCAGTAATTCTCAAACTACTTACAGTAGGCCGCCTATCTGTATTGTTGGTAGAGAGATAACAGTAATTCTCTAGTTGTATTAACTTCTTGTAAATGAAAAAAGTATAGAGTAAAGTTTACAAAATTCATCAATTTGCTGGGGGGACCCCCCATAGGACCCCTGGTGGTCCTGCGACCCCATATTGAGAGCCACTGCCTTACATCACTATCATATCATCTATGATTTATGCTAGCAATCTATCTATAATAATGTGTGTCAGGCTAAAAAGAGCAAAACAAACAAACAAACAAACAAAAGAAGCCATTTGAATCTATTACCTGCCCACCCACATCTATGTGTGTGTGTGCGTGTGTGCCTCCCTTCCCATTTTTGAGTTACTACTGATGTCAACAAATCTTTTTCTGGAGCATTTTTGCCTTTTTGGATAGGACAGTAGGCAGACAGGAAAGGTAGGGAGAGAGAGAGGGGATGACATGTGGCGGCAAAGGACGACGGGTCGGATTCAAACCCGGGTCGGCCGCGCGAAGGACTAGCCTTTTTTGGTACGCGTGCTGCTACCAGGTGAGCCACCAGGACGCCCCGATGTCATCAAATCATTTGCATGTGGAGCTCAGCTCTGCACTCCCAGCCTGCTCATTCATTCATTCACCCGCTAGTAACCACTCGCACATTTTTGCACTTCAACCGTGGGTCTAATCTATTTAGGTTTGTTGGTCACTTTAATCAAGTCTTTATCAAGGTTTGACCTTGAAACTGCTCTCTCACAGAGTGCTGAGAATGTACACACAAGCCACAGACACAGTGTGTGAATGGCTGTCTCATTCATGAGTTTAGGGTGTTGTTGACTCAAGGCTTTACTTGAGGCTAATCGTGAGATTAGGCCTGACAGAGTAGGATTGGGGTCAGACCTATAGGCATTAAAATGAGTAGTGAGTTTAGAAGAACAATTCTCCCAGGTGAACGAAACTGTAACCGGCAGTCCCGTTGCGGTCGAGGGAAACTGAGACTTCCTATTGTGTGTGTGTGTAGAGACCATTGTACAGTTCACACACATTTTGGCAGCAGAAACAATGGAGTGTGCAGCTATGCAAGGGTCACTAAGCATCAAAGATAGGGAATGTTACCTCCTCGAATGGATTCAAAAGCTGATCTGTATGCGGGTTACTCTGAATGGGTGGCAGACACCACAATGCGGCCTTCTGTTCAGCGGCAACTTAGTTGCACGATGCATTCGATGGAGAGAAACCTCGCGTGCACTACAAAGAAATTAAGAGCGTGCCTGTGTCTGTAGCTGCTCAGGAGTATGTCGTCTGTGGTCATGTACAGGAAAGTTGCATCCGTAAAATCTTGTCTTGAAGTCAGATTTTCTCCCCAGCCAATGACAAAGACACAAGTAACAGTTGCAGCTGCTATGCAATTGCAAAACATGAATTTGGCTGCTCTGTTTTGGACCGATGTCATTCAGCGCCCAAGTTACTTGTTCCCCCGCTACACAGGGCTCCAAAGTGCGACCTATTAGGTCGCATGTGCCACCTAATTTCAAAATGTGCGAGTTAATTTGCAATCAGGTCGCACTCGTGCGACTTGGGAGAATGAGAGAGGATAATATTTTTTTCCCCCCCAACCAATCGCCTGCTTCAGATCGCATCTTTCTGTCCCCTCTGCTCCCCGTCTGCCTGCGCGTGCCTCTGTGCTGCAAGACAGCGGTTACGTCACTCACTCACAATACACACACCGGGTAGTGGCGAAAAAGTGTTTGGAAGTTGCACTCTCTCTATAGCGAAAGCAGCTTGGGCGAGAACAAACAGCAGAGCAGCTAACATGGCGTCGCCTGTCTGGCAATTTTACAACTTGTTGCCGTTTGCATTGTGTGCTCAAAGGAGATACCGCATGGGCGAATGTGACAATCCGCCAGGAGAATGGATATCACTTTGTAGTTAGTCAAACTCATGCGCTGCGCTGCGCACGGAGGGAAGAGGCGCAACAGAGTGAAGCCTGCCCTGTACCCCGCGGCCTCTCACCAGGCAAGACCGCGGCTTCACCAAACACCCTGCGGCCTAGCGGAGCGCTGCAGCTCAACTAACTACAGGAGCTTGCTGAGCAGCGGACTTTTTTCACTCTGAAAACAATTGAAACCACCGCCACGACTTTATTTCACCAGAGGCGAAGTCAGCAACACAAAGACTGATGGAAATAACAGTCAGCAACGACAGCAAGAAACGAAAAGAAATAAATGCAAAGCTAATGGAATTCATATGTCTTGATCAGCAGCCGCTGTCTGTTGTGGAAGACCTCGGGTTCAAACGCCTCATATCCTGCTTGGATCCACGTTACACGCTGCCAGGACGTAAATATTTAACTGACGTTTGCCTGCCGGAATTATACCAAATTGTTTACAAGCACATCGAGAGCCTTATGAAAGACAACACCACGTCAATCAGCTTCACGACTGACATTTGGAGTTCGAGTGTCTGTCCTATGTCCATGCTGAGCCTAACTGCGCAGTTTATTGATGAAAAGTTCGACCTGAACAAAGTTGTACTTCACTCACAAGAGTTTTCTGGGTCACACACCGCGGAGGCTATCGCTGCAGCTTTCACAGACATGTTCCAAGCTGTGTTGGTGCACATGTTGTGTACATAGTATTATATTTTTTGTTTTATAAGACTATTTATTTTTCCACAGGAAAGTTACAGTATACAGTCTACTCTGTAATAAATAATAATAAAACGGTTGCCAACTCATGATACTTTCTCATCTCCTAATTTTAATACTTAATATACAATGTCGATGTTGTTAAGAATAATTAAATATATGAATAATGCGACACAATAAATAGAAGGCTTGAATTGATGGATTTGACGCGGTGATCGGTGATCGGCCATATCGGGATCGGCAGATACTGCTTCCAGTGATCGGTGATCGGTGATCGGCCTCAAAAAAGCTGATCGGAGCATCTCTACGTATTAGTGTTGAGGGTCCAGCACTGGAGGACTATGATGCCAGGCAGGATGTTAAGGTGTGGTTCTCCAAGGGAAAGGCCCCCAGGAGGCCTAACTTTAAGAGTTGGCCAGTGTCCATGCAGGCCAGGACTGATTCCAGTCTTTGGATCTCATAGAAATGGCAGCATCACAGGCAATCTACAGGCTCACAGTTAGCTGTAAGCTCTAGATTGTCTGTTTTGGTGCTGACATGCTGCCATAGAACACATGTTGAATGTGATCCAAAACACAGTGAGTAAATGTATGCTGCTGTTTATGTTTATTGTAAGTTGTGCAGTTTTATTGACTGGAGCTTATTTGAACTGAATGTGTTAATGCTGCTGTGGTCAGGTGGAGTGTCACTTTAAGTTGGCTGTTGCACTGTTGGATAAGTTGAGGATGCTGTCTGTGCTGTGGAAACACTCAGAATCGACTTGTCTGTTTCTCTCTACCTCCTCATCTCCTCCGCCATCTCCAGCACTAGTTCCTCATGTCATTACATGATGTATGTTATTTTATGGTTTGATTTTATTATTCATATAAGAAGACCTTGTGTCAACTGCTCATGCAGTGTTTAATCAATCGATTAAAACATTTGATAAATGTCAAGTTTGAGTCATAGTCAATTTTTACATCAGATCACGGCAATACTACGGTATTTGGAATATAAATGTATCATTGGCATCATGGCATGAAAAGGTTATGTGTTAATTGTCACACGGTAAAAAAATATGGTGCTACCTAATTTATTTTTGTGCTACCTAATGAAACAGTAGGTAGCACTAGTGCTACCTGGAAAAAAACGAGTTTGGAGCCCTGCCGCTACATACTTTAGGGCAGGTAGGCGGCCCCAGTGAACCTTACCTATCCAGCTGCACACATGGCAGCTAAAGATAGTTCAGAGATACAGTAGTTGAATTTGACTGTTTTTCCCACCTTCCCAGAGACAGAAACTAATAAATGTCATCAGACAGATGCTTTTCTATGTATTTGGAGTGGTCTGAAATATGTCAAACAGCAACATCAGGCTATCTTGGCTCAATTGTTGAGTGTTTATCTATGGGATCAAATGATCATGATCCAATAGGCCTCCAGGAATTGAGTGTGTGGGGGGCTCATTTTTCCAAGCTTTGTCTGTGGGGAGGCCCACAGTCTCACACTTTGAAAACATAGGAACTGTAGTCAACAAATTCCTCATTAACAGACTCCTTTTTATCTTTGTGGAAACAATAGATTTAACCCACACTGTCCTACATGCACTGGCCTCAGGTTCCAATGGACCCATTTCACAACAACCCTTTTGAGGTGGTAAAAGCACGGAAGTAAAGCAGCTGTCATTTACTAGCCTGGGTAAACCCAGCCCCCAGTGACCTGCTCTCAGGCTTACCCTGCTCACGAGTCACAAGGTGACTGGGAACTCTGAGAGCAGGTCACGTGGGGGCTGGGTTTACCCAGGCTAGTCATTTACACCTGGCACTAACATGCGTTTTCTGTGATCAGATTGCAATCGGATAGTGCTTGACCACATTAGCCTGATTTCATTTACACCTGGCGTTGGCATGCGTTTTGGGTGATCAAATTGCAATCTGATTGCAATCTGATCACCCCAAAAGGAGTGTCCTCTGAATACCGCATACAGTTGCTGTATGCAGATTGAGAGGACACATTGCACTTGTGTTCAATGTGTTCACAATGCGTCCCTGACCACCTCCGGAGGTGGTTTGGCCGGTCAGATTGCAATCCGTCTTCAATGTGTCTTGGGGGCGTTTACACCTGTACTTTCAAGTGGTCAAGCACTATCTGATTGCAGTCTGATCACAGAAAACGCATGTTAGTGTAGTGCCAGGTGTAAATGGCCTCATTGTCTCTTTATCGCGCATCAAGTTAGGAGTTAGAAATAGAGCAAAGTAGCATCAGAGGGAATGAATGAATGAATTTATTTGGTGCTAAAATAAAATAACACAACAGTACATATAGTAATGAAAGAACAGACAATATATCAATCACCGAGGATAAAAACACAAAAAAGCCCGAAGGCTTATTTCCATTGTGGTCCTGATATCAGCAGACAGAGCAGAATAACTTAATGAACATCTATGAACACTAACCAGTGGACTCTGGATGAAAGGAGCTCAGGTCAAGGGATGTCACAAATTAGCTCTGAATTTGAGCCCCTTTTCTCCCTAATTGTACTCAGCCAATTCCTTCTGTCAAGCTGTCCCTGTCGTCGTCCCACCCCGCCTGCCGATCTGGGGAGAGTTGTTCACCGGCAGGACGTAGCGCGCGGGAGGATCACCCTATTCCCCCCAGTTCCCCTCCCCACTCAACAGGCTGACCAGAAGAGGCACTAGTGCAGCGACCAGGACACATTCCCTTAAGTCCGGCTTCCCGCCCGCAGACACGGCCGATTGTGCCTGTATGGGCGCGCGACCAAGCCGGAGGTGACACACGGTCGGGGACTCGAACATGCGACCCTCGTGTTGGTAGGCCACGGAATCTACCGCTGCGCTACCCAGATGCCCCCACGTTTTATTTTTAACGCCTGTTTGGGTCAATGTCTCAGCATCTTTGGGCAGACTTAAATAGAGACAGACAAACAGGCTACAAACTTTCTTGGCTTGGTCGGTCCAGACTGTAGGAGAGAGGCTGGCATAGCGTCCCGTCTCCAGAGCCTAAGATCAGGCTATATTTGAGTCCACGCACCTGGGGAGAGACCGTTGTAGAGCAGCAAGCAGAGAGCGGTCATAGCATAGCAGCAAGTTAGCGCTAGGCGAAGAGGAACCGAGTGCCCCTCACTGCATCCTCCTTCCTCGTCCGCTTATCGCGATCTGCGTGAACATTTTCCAGGAATCAGCCTGTGGCTTCTTTCCTTTATAGCATTTGAATATAGGAACGACAGCACTTAACTGTTATCTTAACGACACACTTAACTTTGATCCCATGAACAGTAGCCTATTTTAACTGAAGAAATGAGGACAGCGCTCGCACACACACACCGCCTAACGTTTCCACTGCTGCTCGGACATTTCAGGTTGAGGGTGTCTTGCCAAAAATGACCACTATGCTAAAAAAACATGTGTACTTAGTTTCTGTAATGTGTGCCTGGAACATGTAGGATTAAGATTCAAGGGAACTAACTAGAAAATTAACTAACCTAGGTTTACAATCTTATTTGAATATAATGTGTACAGTATTATGTTGTGATTATGCATCCTGGTTCAGCTAACGGTGTCTAAGGCATATACAAGACGCCTTGCGTGTGGCCACATGTTGAAGAAGCTATACCTCCTATTTCACTTCCTCTTTGTCTTCCCCACTAATGAAAGAGAATCCAATGGAATGGGTGTGGAGAGATATCAGTTCACTAAACTTAACGCATCAAAACGCACGTTTTAGTGTTTCCGACCCCCGTTTAAATGGGACCTGAATCGGTTGTTATGTTAGATTTGTTCAGCTCTTTTTCATCCAGAGGAATGCCATCCTCAGCAGCACTTTGATAGCGGGTATTAGTGATTATGCAGTAAGCCACGCTCCCAACGCTCAAAATGTGTTTGCTGTATGGTTTTTTTGTGTGGGCCAGCTGGGTGTTTTTGCTCATGTTAGCGTCATGATGTCGCTCGAGGCGTTCAAGATTTCAACGTTTTGTGGTGTCCAAAAACTAGTCGTGCCTGTTTCCCCAGCCTGCGCCGCTGTTCCTTTTGCAGTGGAAATGTGGGTCATCTTTCGGGCTAGAAAGATTAGCCTGTAGGGAACATGTTAAAGACTGATGCAATTGCTGCAGTCGCCGTTCATAATTCGTGCCAGTGTTTCTTAAACGTTCTCTTTTTTCTGTTGTATTAACTAACTCCTCTGTAAAGTGTTTTGAAACGTGTGATACAAAATACCCATTGTTGTGTTGAGATGGGACCCAAGATAGATCATGAGCCCGGGTCTCGAGTCGTGACCTGGAATTGTTTTTGCAACATGGTGGAGTTGAGAGCGCTCGACTCTACACAGAGAAAGTCATTGATACGTTCTTTAATTGAAGTCATGGGGATTTTTTTTTACAAGAGGGGCACGTTAAAGGGAAATTACACCTAAACAGATCATGGTTTTCAGCTTCCTCCACACATATTAGTGAACATAAAGCCACCGGCGGCTATACAGTAGAATTACATTCACTTTATGCCTCAAGTGGTTTTCTCAGTCAGACAACAGTGCCGTCATGACAGGAGTGGAACACGCTTATTTTAGCTTATGGAAAAGAGCTCGGCTCTATTCGTGGAAATTCACAGATGTTAAACGCGTCTAGGGGGAGGAACCCACACTCTGTTCCAGTTAGCCGGAGCCCTCCGGCGAAACTGTGTGACGACATGTGGGCTAAGAACCTTTGATATTTAATTCATCATGATGATGCACCATAGGTTGTGTGATGCAGGAATATGTTATTGCGTGCGACCTGACAAGTCCCAGGTTGGATCAGACACCTCCATTTACATCTCATATTAAAATGTGATCCGTGTCCGTGCACGTTATCTAGATGATAAACAATCCAATCTTTCCTTTGCGTTTACACCTGCTATTTTTAATGCCTTCTCTGTGTTATCCTCATCATTGAGATTGGATCTCTGTCCACCTGAGCAAAAACCTGCGCGTGTGTAATTTGAAGTGGCAGCAAATCTGTAGGAATGGATTTGTTTAGGTTATAAAAATAGCTGTGTTGTTATATAGTATTTAATTTCGGTCACTATAGTAGAGAGACACATAATATTAACCTATAGTGGTGGTTAACAACAGCCGGATGCCAGCACGTTGTACGGATTGCGCATACACCTACGCCACTGTGAGCCAGTCAACCAGACTACCTCCAGATGTCAGGTAGATCTGATCACATTCTGATCATGACGCGTTTACACCTCGCATTAGCGGGCGTTTTTCCTTATCCAGATAACGTATCGAGGCGTTGTTCCGGATACAGATCGCATTTTAATACCAGATGTAAATGCTGTCATAGATTTTATCCATCTTTTCTAAGCACATACAAACCTGCATGATGGAAATCCATAGTACGTTTTCTCAAAGTGATGAAAAGTAGATGAAAATAGGGTTATTGTAAACTGAAAATCGCCACTACATCACTGGTTGCCTCTCCACATAAAACCTCGGGAGTCAGCCCGGCCGATGTGGCATTGCTTCCCTAGTAGAGAAGAGATGCTCACAAGTCTTTTTTTGCAAGTCCACATCAAGTCTCAAGTCCACGTCAAGTCTCTTATATGGATGATCGTTCTATCATCTGCTGCATGCCACCCGGTCTGCTTAGAACACTGCCTAGCTAAAACTAAGGAATTCAAAGCATGTACTGTATTATCCTCACTCCTCTATTAGAATACATACAGTATCAGCATTGATTATTTAACATTATTATTAGTAGACCTTTTCCTTAATGTTAAGACACGCAAAAATAAAGATTGTTCACAAGTCCCAAATCTCAAGTCCAAGTCTCCATCTCTGTTCCGCAGCCCTGCATCCTGCGCTCCCACCATGCAGCAGCTTCAGCAGCAGGTGGGCCTGGCCGGCAGCTAACGAGCGAGGACAGATGGAGCTAATTAGCTGTAGCAACGGGGAGCAGGGATGAGTTTAATCAGCCACCTCGTTAGGAACAGGTCTGTCTGCTGCTGAGGTGGAGCTTCAGGGGCGAAGAAAGAAAACCTGACCATTTAATATCGCAACAGAAACTGTTACCAGAACCAAGTGGAGACTGTACGCTTATTCTGTCCATTGAGGTTCAATAAAAGCAAAATGAATTATCTCCAGGAACAGGATTGGACAATATATCGATATTATAACATTGTGATATGAGCCTAGATATCGTCTTCCATTTTGGATATTGTGACATCCTGATGGCCAGCGAGACTACAGTAAAAGTGATGTCATTTTCTGAACTGACCAGACTGTTCTAGCTGTTCTATTACTATGCCTTTACCCACTTAGTCATTATAGCCACATTACTGATGATTATTTATCAAAAATCTCAATTTATCTCATGTAAAGCAGCAATAGTCAGGGAAGGAAACCCTGTCTTTATATATATTTATAAAACGGCTCTCTCAAATCAAGCAATCTGATTGGTTCACAGCCATTGTATAAATCCAATAACCGAGTCCATGGGTTATTGGACTCGGTTATTGGTTGCCATGGCAACTCTCTTACTAAAAGCCTTTGGTTTAAAAAAAAACAAATGGCGGAGACAGCTGTCAGATCCTTGTGAATCGATCTTCGCTTATAACTTTACTAATACTTCGCAGAAAATGATGTTTTGTACAAGAATAGATGCGGGCTAATGTCTTCTTTGCAAAAGAAAGGCTGTTAACCCCCCATTTAACCCCGCATTTAACCCCGTAACGTTAGTTGGTGTCGGGCTTTGCAGAAAGCACTCAGCTTCTCAGCAAGCGCTGAGAATGCAACGCTGCGCTCGAGCTGCCTGTCGGGGTTTCCAGAAAGCTCTCAGGTTCTCAGCAAGCGCCAGGATTGGCCAGTGTCAACTTCAGTCTCCAGAACGATCCAATCAAATCACCCGCACGTTCTTGCGGTCCCGCCTTACAGTAGTGTTTCAACTGACTCTATCAGAATGACATGCCAGTCGGAGTCGGACTTATATTATTATTATTATTATTATATTATCATACTTGGAAACCCTTTTATAAAAGCAATATAGCACTCGAGCTGCGTGTGTTGTGGCATATATCCCCCTGATCAGCTGTTATCCCACGAGGCCGCAGGGATATATTTGGCACAACACACTGGCTCTCATGCTATATTGCTTAAATATATATTTCACCATTCAGCCTAAAAATGCAGAGATATGATTATATGAATGTCGGTGCTGCGTTACTGTAGCCAGCCGCTGACATTTTAAGAGAATGCAGCTGTTATGAGAATTGCCATTAATCTTTTTTCTCTTTGTCTCCCTTTGTTCTGTCTCTCCACAGCTGGCCCTGCCTTCATCAAGTAAGCACCTCTATGTTTGGCTCTGATTAGCCATATCACACACGCACGTTAACCTGAGTTTAACCCGCAGAAAGCGGTGATGTAACCAGCCGTTAACCTGGGTTTAACCCGCATAAAGCACTGATGTAACCACCCGTTAACCTGGGTTTAACCCACAGAGAGTGCTGATGTAACCACCCGTTAACCTGGGTTTAACCCACAGAAAGCGCTGATGTAACCAGCCGTTAACCTGAGTTTAACCCGCAGAAAGCGGTGATCTAACCGGCATGGAGCCCACTCCCTGCAGCTTAAGGTGCTAATGCACTTAATGCCACTGTGTTAACTGCAGTGTGTGCGCTTGCTGCTCCCGTTTGGTATTAACATGCAGAGGTTTACACAAGTAGAACACACACTTAGATTCCGTTTCACGCGATCTTGAAAATGTAATAGTGAATACATGTGCAACTCCAGATTAAAAATCGTTATTTTCAGTTACTTTCATCATCAGTCATGCTCCAAAAATCTCTTTCTGGGGCTCCTGAAATCTTTTAGTTTGGGGGGAAAATGTGTCAAGGTGAGATGGTATTCTATGTAGGCTAAATCATCTCTTTCAGCACCATGCATATGCAGACCACTGGTGATTTGGCACTTAGCCGAACCCACTATTGGGACGATAAGCCTTGTTGTTGCATCAAGAGCACAGGAGAAAGATTTGCTCTCAGTGTGTTTTCCCCCCCTCCTCAGTGGCTGGAGACACGGCCCAGCAGACAGCAGTGTCCTGTGTGTAAAGCAGGCATCAGCAGAGAGAAAGTCATCCCACTGTATGGCAGAGGGAGCTCCAGCCAAGAGGACCCCAGGTACTGTGTGTGTACTCTGTGTGTATATATATGTGTGTGTGTGTGTGTGTGTGTGTGTGCATTCTGTGCCTGCTAGTGTGTGTGTGTTTTGTCCAATGCAGAAAGCGTGTCTGACTCCTTGCTGTTGCTCTCCAGGTTGAAAACTCCGCCTCGGCCTCCGGGACAGAGAACAGAGCCAGAGAGTAGAGGCGGGGTGAGTCCGCTTCTACCCACTGATAACTGGTTCTGTTCAATGACATCATTTCTTAGCCCCCCCCCCCCCTTCCCCAGACGTTCTTACAGACACAATTGGCCGTGTCTGTGGGTGGGAACCCGGTTCGGTATGTGTCCTGGTCGCTGCACTAGTGGCTCCTCTGGTCGGTCGGGGGCGCCTGTTTCGGGGTGGAAGGGGAACTGGGGGGAATAGCGTGATCCTCCCACACGCTACGTCCTGTCGGTGAACTCCTCGCTGTCGGGCGAAAAGAAACGGCTGGCGACTTGCACGTGTATCGGATGGAAGCATGTACTAGTCTATGGCTCTCCCCAGATCGGCAGAGATGGGTGGAGCGATGACCGGGAGAGCATGGGGAATTGGCCATATTCAACTTTTTTCTGGACTTACGTTTCCCGTGATTCTCAACGGTGGCCGGTTGTCGACTTCCTGTTTAAATGTTTTTCACTAGCAAGGAGGTACGCGCCGCTGTCAAAGAGTGGGAACGTATGGCTTATGTTATGCGAAATGGCTAAAAATATTTTACAAAAACGAGGTGAATGTCAATTCGCTGGTACTGTATGGCCTTATTTTAGCCGAAATTGCTAAAAATAGTACTGTATGTGGTTGCATAGCGGCCGCTTTTATTTTGAAGGCTAAACGTCCAAACCGGAACTCTTTGGTCATTGAACGGAGCTTTAGCGGTCTCTCTCTTTCAAGATTCAAGATATTGTCACTCCGTTGTACAATTATGCACGTGTGAAATGATTGTGCTGGGGGGCATCATTACAAGACATAGGTAGGTACAAAGTCACAACAATTATTATGATTATTTTCAGTCTCTTTCGATATGAACGGTCCTGGGTGGAAACACTATGGTGGGAACAGACAGCCGTCAGCTGGAAACAGGGAGGGAGGGGGTCATGGAAGCGCCTACTGTCTCACCATGAAACTCATGAATACATTTGGGGAGAACATGGGGGGGGGGGGGGGGGGGAGTTTTTGTGTCACTCATTAGATTTTGAGATATGCAGAATGATGTCATAAAGTCATGTTCATCTGGTTATCAGGATATACTGTAATTATGTCTAATAATACTTTCCATGGTGTGTTTTGAGTTGTATTCACCTTATGTAGCCCCGCCCACTTGACCCATTGTGTCACGACTTCCTGTTCAAAACGCCGGCTGTTTTACCTGCTCAGACTAGTCTGACTCACCTGCTCAAACCTAGTTTGACTCACATATGAGTCAGACTAGGCTTATGAGTCACAGGAAGAGTACTAAACACAATCAGAACTTCCGATTGTCTCTCAAGCCAGACTGTCTCTTCTACATAAGGTGAATAGACTACAGTTCTTCTATCTGTTGCATTTCCATCTCTTTCATCTCTCTCTCTTTCTCTCTCTCTCATCTCTCCCTCTCTCATCTCTCTCTCCCTCCCTCTCTCTCCCATCTCTCTCTCTCTCTCAGCCATTCCAGGGTTTCGGGGACAATGGCTTTCACATGTCTTTTGGAATCGGTGCTTTCCCCTTCGGCTTCTTCACCACAGTCTTCAACACCAACGACCCCTTTCACAGAGGAGGTAGCGATCACACACACAGACACACACAAACACACACACACACACACACACGCACAGACCAAAAAGATATACACACTCACATGAACATGTCAACTTTGTTTATAGAGCACTTTAAACGCAAGACAAGTTTGTTACAAAGCGCTTTACAGTGCCCCCTGTGTGACAGAGTAAGAACATGCTCTCCTCATTTCTCTCTCTCTGTTTCTCTCTCTCACACACACACACACACACACACACACACACACACACACACACACACACACACACACACACACACACACACACACACACACACAACACTGCAGTACTGCAGATCCCCCCTCAGATCTAACCCCCACCCGGTTTCTTACCACCTGTATTTGGCCAGTTCCCCCTGCTAGGCTGTCCCCGTCATTGCTCCGCCCCCTCTGCTGATCTGGGGAGAGTTGCAGACTCGCACATGCTTCCTCTGATACATGTGACGGGGCCAGCCTCTTATTCTCACCTGACAGCAAAGAGTTTCACCGGCAGGACGTAGCGCGTGGGAGGATCACGCTATTCCCCCCCAGTTCTCCTCCTCCCCGAACAGGCCGCCCCGACCGACCAAAGGAGGCGATAGTGCAGCGACCAGGACTCGTTACCCTTAATCTGGCTCCCCACCCGCAGACATGGCCAATTGCGCCTGTATGGACACCCGATCCAAATCTGCATTTCATGGGTTAAAAATGGCTCAACATGTCATGTCTGAAAACGGCAGGGCCAACGCTGATGTAGAAACGACCATTTGGGACGCGTCTATATCAAAAAGTGTATATAAAACCAACGTGTCGGGGGAAGCGAGTGCGCACGAGGCAGAGGGACTGAACCTGCCCTGAACTGAATGCAACAAGTTTGTTTTGCAGTTTGTTGTTTACTTCTGTAATAAATGTCAAGCATCCCGCAATGACTCACAGTCCGGGACATCCATCCAACAGGTTGTTTGTCACACAGTACACAAGCACTGTTGACTCTGCTAAGCTTTACTTAGCTCACTGTGCTAACACAGCTCCGTTACTAACTCAAGGACCCCCACGTAGCCCCATGGTGGTCCTCTGACTGCCTAACTGAAAATAACACAACATGGAACAACTTGTTTTGTCAGAATAAACAGAGATCATCTTCAAAGATAATCAAAGCTGTGTGGGCCTCAACACAACACACAGACTCAGAACGCGCCCCCCCCCCCCCCCCCCCCCCCCCCCCCTCCTCCTGCCCCCTCTCAGAACCTTGCTACTTTTTGGCATATTTCATAATTAGGCAGTGGGCGGAGTTAGGCTCAGACAGGGGGGGGGGGGGGGGGGGGGGGTGAAGTTACTCTTTAAACTACCGACACAACAGATTTGAGCTAACATCACCCAGACTGCATAATGTAAAGCACGCAGACACCCCCCTATAGATAATAACCTTGTATCTCCCCCCTCTCTCTATCAGACCAGTATGCAGCCGATCACCAAGGCAACGGTAACCTCAACAACGGCAACAACAACTGGCAAGATTCCCTCTTCCTGTTTGTGGCCATCTTCTTCTTCTTCTGGCTGTTGAGCGTGTGACGGAGAAGATGGCGGGACAGGATGGATGGATGGATGAATGGATGGGGATGGGGATGGGGGAGGAGCGCACAACAAACGCTCACACACACTCAAAACACAGACACACACACACACACACACACTCAACACACTTTCTCAGCAGGTACTAACTACTAACTTGGGGGAGTCGAGCAGTGTGGGAAAAACAGGTGTCAATTGGAAGATTCACTGCAGGACGCCGCCTTCTCGTTTATGTGAACCCCACTTTGACCCAAAGGCGATCATGCACTTAACAGTAGTGTTGTTCTCCATAAAGCCAGGGTCTGGAAAATGAAGTCCCATAGCCCCTCCCCCACCCCACCCAGCCCCGCCCGCTCTCTCTCTGTGCACCTGTAGAAACAGTATATGACCACACACATACATACTGTACATACATCAAATGGACACCAGGGTTTAAGGGGGTTCGATGAGTACGTTGGACTCGGAGTATAATCGAGGGGGTCCGAAGAGACAGTATTACGTGATCAGGGTTTTGCGGATGATGGTGGTGTTGTTTTCTTTAAGTAGCAGTGTGCCGCGCTGCCCCGCTGTATTGTACAATGCAGAGAACAGATCGTTCAGGACAGTGACTCATTCTTTTTGAACGAGTCTCTTGTTTATAGAACTGTCCTTAACTAGGAGGCATGTGGTAGAAAGTGAAGTGGAGATAAAAAAAAGGGGGGGGGGGGGAAACGAGGATAGGGATCGATGGTGGTTCTGATGTAGGGCTGCACAATTAATCGAATATTAATCGCGATGAAGATTTTGGCTTCCCGCAATCGTGAAAACGAAATTGAGATCAAACGTGCCGCATTCCGTTGAGCAATTTTGCTCTGGTTTTGTCTTGTGTGGTAAATCCAGCGCACCCCATTCCCTCGCAGCGGTGTGCTCCGCCCCTCCTCCAAAGCCCAAACGCGCTGTGGTGCGTGTAGCTCCGCCCCTCCACCAAAGCCCAAACATGCTGTCGTGCGTGTAGCTCCGCCCCCTCCAAAGCCCAAACATGCTGTGGTGCGTGTAGCTCCGCCCCTCCACCAAAGCCCAAACATGCTGTCGTGCGTGTAGCTCCGCCCCTCCAAAGCCCAAACATGCTGTCGTGCGTGTAGCTCCGCCCCTCCACAGCCCAAACATGCTGTCGTGCGTGTAGCTCCGCCCCTCCAAAGCCCAAACATGCTGTGGTGCGTGTAGCTCCGCCCCTCCACAGCCCAAACATGCTGTCGTGCGTGTAGCTCCGCCCCTCCAAAGCCCAAACATGCTGTCGTGCGTGTAGCTCCGCCCCTCCAAAGCCCAAACATGCTGTCGTGCGTGTAGCTCCGCCCCTCCAAAGCCCAAACATGCTGTCGTGCGTGTAGCTCCGCCCCTCCTCCAAAGCCCAAACATGCTGTCGTGCGTGTAGTTTCAGCTCCAGTCCAGAACAGAGACCCGGCACGTTTGCCTGTTAAATAATGGTGCTCTCAATAGTCAATATTAAACCAAAATAATCATCATTATCATTTTGACCATAATCGTGCAGCCCTATTCTGTTGAGAGAGATGTAGTCGTTGCTATAGCAACCCCTTCTTTTTCCTGAAAAAGGCCAAAGAGTAGCAGATCACTCGCGGATGATCTTTCTGGGTGAAAAATGTCATTTGGATTATGTTCCCAGTTTACAGTTTCCTCATTGTAAACAGGAAGTCACCTGAGGACACACGACTCAAACTCTTTCAAACAGACGGACAGATAAGAAATAGACAGTACAGATGGAAACTTTTTTATATATATTTGTCTTAACAAGAACTGCCATTGCACTGTGAAGTCATTTATATATGGACCTGTCCTAATAATCTAAGATTGGAGAGCGTGCTAGTGTTGAACCACTACCGGGGATCTGATTTCTTTACCCGCTATTCTCTTGGTGTAACAAAACTAACACTGTACTACACAGGATCGATGGCAAGGCCCGGGATATAGGAAGGCCCGTTTGGGAGTTTTTGTTTTGTTTGTACAGCTGTGTAGGCAACATAGTATAGCATAAAATGGCAATCTGACATACATGGTACTGTATGTTGGAGAAGTAGTAATGATGGAGCATGTCTGTCAACGCAGCAAAGTAGCTAGATGAGGTGCTACACAATACGTAATAACTGAAACGGTGATTGTAACAGTGGGGAGAATCCGTTCAACTCCGTCACAGAGGTCGTGTCGGCAGATAAGGAACCGATACGAATGCAGAGCAACTACAGTTCAGTAAACTGGGCTCTCGTGTGATATAAAATACAGAACACACTTCTTTGTATTGCAATTGATCCGTTTTTCCTGATTGTATGCATCTGTTTGTGTGTCTACGGGTGACTGTGTGTGTGTGTGTGTATATATATATATATATATTTGTATATATGAATATTGTAAATGCTGTTTTTACGTGTTTCTGAATGGGCGACCAGCCTAAGAGTGAGAGAGGACACGTCGACGTGCTTTACGGGCTTCACGAGATGTTTCCTCAAAGCAAGCGATGATCTGACAAGTTCCTGGTTCGATAACGTTGCGCTGAAGTCCGCCTAGCGGCAGATGGTAAATGACTCTTCTGCCGGCTTCACGCCAACATGATCTTCTCCCATAAAACACAGTGAAATAAGGTTTTGAGAGCAAAACGCAGTTTGTTCTTCCCTGCCAATGTGATTTGGTATACGAGGACGTCGAGTTTAAGGAGAGGACAGATTTCCGATTCAGCTGTAGCTCACGCAGTGCACATTAACTGACCTTTTCATTTGGTACGATTCATTTGATGCAATTGAACAGTGCAACGCGGCAACATTTACACGACCTTCCCATTTCCAAGACTAATACGAGACAACTGTGAAGCACATCAAATCAAACTGATGAAAAAGATCAAGGGCTGGATTCAAAAACCACGGATTGGGGCTCATCATTGTTGACTTTGATTGGGAGATTCTCAAATTGGAGGATGTCCCACTACAGTCTTTCGTCTTGGTTTAACCTGTGCTTGGCTAAACTAGATCTAATCAAGTGGGTCTTTAGCACTTTATCTAACATTCACGCAAAGAGATGAGGATACCAGGAGGAGGCCTTGTCATCTCTTGCATTACGGTCTGATCAACCTACACATTGTATTACGAGGCTTTTGTGACACTAAATCGAGTGATGGACGTCACTATCGTGTGTCTTTTGGCAGATTAAACCTGGAGACGTGCAAAACCAAATGGTCTACTTAGGACAGAGGTTTTCAAAGTCTGACACTGGGGGCCTCCCTTTGGCCCTCTGACAAAGTCTGGAACCCCCCTCCTCTCTCTCCTCCCACAGTTGACTTGCTTAGTTCCGCTCAATTCCTGTTTGGAGCTCTGCTGGGGAGGCCCGCCTCCCGCTTTGGAAACCTCTGGGCTAGGAGATAAATAAAAACCCTGTGGAAATGAGTTTCCCCGCAATCGGAATAAATAGGTGTTTAATACATTGACTTGCCGTTTTGTGTCATGTGGTGATTTATCTGCATCTCTACATTATCTAAGGAAGACGTATTTAGTTGATGCAAAGGGGGAAATGTGTATCCAAGACTGTTAGTTGCTAGTAAACAAGCCATTAGAAGATAAATTACTCGCACAGAGTTGACCATTAACCCACCAGGCCACCACATACTGTACATATTACGCAAATACCTTCAAGCATTTCTCATCTCATATCCTCAGATAATTGATTCCAGCCTTCATTTAAATGTAAATCCCCTACACAGCAGTGGTCCTCAAACTTGTTCACGTCAAGGACCCCTAAACTGTCTGACACAAATTAGACCATGGACCCCCATTTGATGAGATTATTTCCCCAGCTGGGTGCCCCATCTGATAAGAGTTTTGCTTTTACATGTTTTATTACAGAAAGTGTCTGAAACCCATGACCTACATAGTTATAGTGTCATTTGATTAATTATGGATGGAATTATTGTGAAAATAAATTATTACCCTTTTTGCTGGGGACCCCCTGGAACCCCCTAAAGGAGCCCTGGTGGTCCCTGGACGGTGGACCCCACTTTGAGAACCACTGCTGCCCTACAGAGCCTCCACAAGTTAATATACAACATGCTACAACACTGGTGTCCAATAAGCATGAATGGCTCAGCGAGAGACACTGCGACTCTGGCCTGAACTACGGCATGAACACATGATAAGACTCTTCTGTGTGGAAGGTCACATGACATAACGCCTGACCCAGAGGGGTTTATTGCAGACAGGCACGACCCTTTTTCTAAGGGGGAGGCTAGACCCTGTGGGGGTGCTAAGAAAATAGTTGGTTTTCATGACTTCAGAGTTACTTTTTAATGAAGTCTCCCCCACTGCAAATAAAACCAGATATGGCACACAGCACATTCAAAATAAAATTGTTTTTTAAATGTTTGGCCAAAGAATATAAAACAATATATAGCTATAAGTGACCACAAGGCAATGACAAGAACTTTCACATCAAAGGAGTGATTGGTTAGGTTTAGGTATGAGGAGTGATGCTTGGTTAGGTTTAGGCATGAGGAGTGATGATTGGTTAGGTTTAGGCATGAGGAGTGATGATTGGTTAGGCTAATATCAGGGTAAGAAAAAGTACACAATGGAAATAAGTATATTGATTGATTGATTGACTTTATTCATGAGTAGAGACAATAAAAGATCCAAGGGATAGCATGACAAAGTGTAAACACTTATTTCCATCATGGTCCCTGATGTTTTATTGTGTTCTCTACCTCGATGATTTTTTAAATGTATGTATTCCTGCTGAGCTGTTATATACATATCTTTTTTTATCAATTATCAAATCAATTCAATCAATTGATCAAGAATGGCTGGTTATTAACTTTACACATTTGTTTATTTAAAAATAAAAGAGATACTAAAATGCTTGAGGGGGCTTAACTGGGGCTTGGCAGATTTGTGAGGGGGCTATTACCGGTAATAGCCCCCCCTTGCCCCGTGTAGCACCGTCCCTGATTGCACACTGAGGTATTGTAGGAAGCCTTACACATTTTCTGGAAAACATGTTTAGAATAGAATTGATCATCCATGCTGCATTGAAACACTTTTTTATGCAGCGGCATTATAATGGCTAAATATTTGACTGATTCTGTAAAAATGCATTGAATTATGCATCTGCTCAGGCTGGCTGTAAATGTGAGCTCTTCAGGTCACAGCTACACAGTTTGGGAAACAGCATGATCCCAAAAGGGCTGTTGATTTGTATAGGAGACTTTCCAAAGAACAAACAAGTCCTGATCTGAAGACAGAGAGATAGATCTCTGCATTAAAGGAATCCCTCAACACATCTAACGACAGCTAAACAAATCTGTTGTTTGTTGACAAGATTGGCACACACAGGGGCCACGTATTGTAATCATATTTACAATTTTATTACAGTATTTCCAATAATGTTGATAATAATCAACATTATGTTAATAAAAAATATCCACATTTATAAAAACTAAAATCTTTTTACAAATAAAAATCTAAAAATGTGTGATAGCTACAGACATTTGCATTGGTTTGTTGTTCCATCTGAGGGATTCACACTAACATTCAGCACTTTATCAAAAATATGTCAAGAGTCAACATGGCAGGGAAAAAAAAGAAAAAAAAAGATTATTTCCATTGACGGCCACATTTTGGACTATATTCAAGGCTTGACGAGGATTAACGATTACTTAATCACCTCACAGTCTCAAACTTGTCCACAGTAGAGATACATTTTTGTACGGGAGAAAATGTTAAACATAATTTTTTTAAATGTTGGCACATTTAGGTATTTTGAGTGCCAAATCAGATAATTTGATCAAATTTAAATGATATAATGTAAGATACTATGTAACATTTCACATTCTTTGGTCTCACATGCTCCAATCTGGGCACCCAGTGTCAAGACTCGGACAGACAGAGGATATTTTAGGACCTGACACACCTTCAATTGATCAACTCCAACTCCATTCTTGCCTCAATTGAACTGTAAACAATGAGGGCGCGGCACACAGAAGCGGAAGTCTTTGCTCGGACATCCGCTCAACACCTGACATATCAGCAGTCTGCCCCAGAGTCTTACTAGTCCTCAAGACTGATGGGTGCCCAGATTGCACCTGCTCAGGCAGGCCCATACAACTATTAAAGGAACACTCTGCCCATTTTCAACCAGCTTTGTATCATTAGAACATCAGTAGTATATCAGAAAACTGTAAACTGTTTTGAAGTCTGTCATTTCATTTGACAGTCATTGAGTGTTAAAGTGTGGACCAGTGACATCACTGGTCCACACTAACTCAAATTAATGACTCATTAACTCAAATCAACTCTCAATAACTGTCAAACTAGAATAATGACTTCAAAACCGTCATCTAGTTTGACAGATATTGAGAGTTGATTTGAGTTAATGAGTTATTAATTTGAGTTAGTGTGGACCAGTGATGTCACTGGTCCACACTTTAACACTCAATAACTGTCAAATTAAATGACAGACTTCAAAACAGTTTACAGTTTTCTGATATACTACTGATGTTCTAATGATACAAAGCTGGTTGAAAATGGGCGGAGTGTTCCTTTAACACCATATACACACACACGATAAAATCAATAATTGAAAAAGTGCAAAAACAGCAATTGAATCTGTGTAAACTTCACTGGAAACAGAGGATACAAGATGCAAATAATATAGATGAACATGAAAATCTGTGACAATCAGTATCGTGTGCTATCTTAACCCAAGGCACAGTTCAGCTAGCCTAGGTAAACCCAGCCCCCACGTGACCTGCTCTCTCAGTTCCCAGTCACTAGCCTTACTAACCTTGTGACTGTAAGCAGGGTGAGCCTGAGAGCAGGTCACTGGGGGCTGGGTTTATCCAGGCTACAGTTCAGCCTGTGTGTGTGGATCACCATATTGTCTATGATGCTGGGTAAAGGGGGGGGGGGGGGGGGCTTCAATTATCCTTTCCTTTGCCCTTTTTTGGTCCCTTGTTGGTTTTGTTGAGGATCTGCATCAGGTTTTTGGACATGAAGAACGGCTTCTGCATCGATCCGTCGTTACGTTCCAAGTCCTCCACTGAGAGAGAGACATTCAAACATTTGGGAGTAGTTGAGTGATGAGAGACAGGCAGGCAGGGAGGGAAAATGGGACAAAAGTCAATTGTCTTAACTGATTGATTAGTTTGACTCAAGTAGAAGTACTATTGTTAGTCATGTCAAAAGGTTCAAAAGCAGTTCCCTGAAAAAATAACAGGAGAAATCATCTGAGATTTTGTGCATGTCCGAAATTCTTTCCCCCACAAGAAATTACAGATTGATCATTTTGTCATGGTCTACGCAAATATTTGATGCATTTGAAGTTGGTTCTTTGTCTTCTTTTTAAATCTGATACCAACATAGTTAGCGTCAGGTTGGTATGCAAGATAAAGATCCTTGTGTATAAAATAAACACACACACACACACACACACACAATACAGAGTTAAAATGGGTCAAGGATACTCACAGAAGCAGAGGAAGAGTGTATCTACACTCATGTTGTACACACAGAAGAATCCATGAGCGATGAGGTAGGAACCAACCACCACCGTCTGGAGCAGGGGGGGAGGGGCGATAAACATGGTCAAGCAGCACAGTTATTAGACCTCAAAACCAACACGATTTGGAATCAAATTAATTTCCTTCCATGCATCTCAATAACTCTTCAAACAAGATGGGATTGGCCAAATTTAAAGCTTTAGCTTTGTCTTAAGAGAAAAGAACAAACTGCTCAATATCCCCTCTATTGACCTTTTTCACAGCAGCCATGTTGTGTTCTAAAAGTCAGCCACCTGTGTTACCTCCTGTTTTGGTTGCACCCGTACGTGTTACTTCCTGCCTTTGAGACACAAAATGGCTGCTGTGGAAAAAAAGGCGAATGGAGCCCTACCCAGTATTTGTCACTTACAATGATTGGCATCCAGTAGTAGTTGAGGGTTTCGACACGGAAGGTGTTGCCCGGTAGCGGTATGCGGCCAGAGAAGAAGAAGAATGACAAAACGCCTGAAAAACAAGGATAGGGTTGAAAGGCTAGTAACAAGTGAAAGACTTTCCATTTCCCCATTTGCATTGGATGAGGGTCACCTTGCTCAAGATCACCTTGATAGTAGTAGAGCAGTGATGCTCAACCCGAGGCTCTGGAGCCACATGCAGCACCTTTCTGGGTAGTTATGGCTCTTTTGAGTCCTAATTCAAATAAATAATAAAGGGAGGAAAGGGAATTTTGGGGGATTGTGGCTCTTGCAAATATGTATTTTTTGGGGTCAATGTCGCTCCTGAGTAGGGCAAGATGGCGTACCACTGTAGTAGAGGGAATAGCCTTCTATTGGCTATCTTCATTATTATCTCCTAATGAATTAGTTTAGTTTAGTTAGTTCGTTTATTTCGGTCCATTCAACAAAACATGACAATACACACATACAATGAGTTGTGGCAAGAAGGGCCGAAAAGGTGAAGGCTGAAGCCGCAGCTTATTTTGCCTACCCTATGTAAATAAAAGAAAATTACAAAAACAAAACATGTTAACGCAGTTTCAATCATGGTATTTAACTAAACTGCAGAAAGAATTTTAGAAAGAAATTGACAAGTGATCGTGCTCGTATATAATACATACACATACAATTAACACATCTCTTAAAGAATTCAGGTAAAGCATCCCATCATTGTCGTCCATGGCCTCCCTGACCATAACTCAATAAAAACAGGTCTGTAAAAACTGGCAATGAAATGCTATTTTTTCTTATTTTACGTATTCATTTAATTGTACAATATTTTTTTCTATTATTATTATTATTGTAAATTACGTCTTCGTTCAAAGGGAGTAATGCATCCTAGAATCTCCCCTACTATTGAATATGTGTGGTGGGTCACTTTCCCTTCAGGAGCTGACTTTGGCCTTCAAAAGCTCACATCGGTCGAACCTGACTTCCAACCTTATTCCCACAGCGTACAGCCTATAAATAGCCAATGCTGGGAAAGGAAACACTGCTTGAAGACATTCGTCAGAGTTTTGCATGTGCCTTTCTGCTTCCCTTACCCACTCCTCCGACCACCAGCAGCTTCCCAAAGAACAGCAGCAGGTCTGTCACCTTATCCAGCACCACCACCCTGAGGGAGAGACGCAGGAGGTCAGGAAGCACCACTCCAGCCTCTCAAACACACATGCTCTATGTTTTTGGATAGGATGGGTAACGAGTCACGACACAGATCCAACAGGTCGCCAGGTGGCACTGAATAGACCCTTTTCACGGGGGCCATTTTGTGTAAGGTGCCAGCAAAACACTAATGAGGGTTTCCAACTTCCAATCATGGAAGATGGAAACCCTCATTAGTGTTTTGCTTGCACCTGTGTGTATACTGCCTTTTCGACACAAAATGGCCCCCGTGAAAAGGGTCTATACACATACCGGGATCCCGTTAGCATATAGCGCACAGAAACTTCAGCACCAACCTTATTATATTTCTCATGAGCAGCATGAACGCGTTTCTGGCTGAGACACAGAAGTTTTTCCCATATACGGCGATCTGTCAAGGAAAGAAGATGAATAGGTTTTAGGAAAGATAATGTTCAACTCTACATGATACACAAACACACGCACACACCAAATCGGCAAAATGCAATGATGGTGAACTTGCATGTACAAATATGTCTACTGCTCTGAATAAATAAACAACTAACAAAACAAATGTTGTTTTACTTCTATGTGTGCCATTTCTCAGTAGTGCAAGTCTTCCCTAAGTTAGTTATGTTTTGATTAGTTACACTTTTTATTTATTAACAGCACTTTGTATTAACAATGTAAAAAAAACAAGTTTACTAATAGTAAATGTAACAAGATTGAAAAATAAGTAAAAATCAAAAAACGGCTCAATATCATGCGTGTTGTGCTGACCATGATGTATGCGTTCCTGTTGATGAACTTGATGAACTTCTCCAGGCACCAGAAGCAGCACTTCAAGCAGCACATGAGGAAACGAGCGCAGCAGTTCTGTGCAGCTGCGGGGGGAGAGGGCAACACACACCATAGACACACACACGCACACAGGCACACACACACACACACCCTTTTCATTTGTTTGAGATCACATTTGTTTTGACTGACAGCACTATGAACTTAAATATTGTGCCCCTGTGGTTCTATCTGACTTTTTTTGTCTTAAGTTAGTCACATAAACCTATTCTGAGTGTCTATTAACACCTGTGTGTGTGTGTGTGTGTGTGTGTGTGTGTGTGTGTGTGTGTGTGTGTGTGTGTGTGTGTGTGTGTGTTTAATTACCACCCACAAGATAGCAGCGGCTGGTATTGTTTGTTTTCACTTGTGAGTCTGTGTGTGTCTGTGTCTGTGGCCGGATTTTATGAATTGCCGATAGTGTGCAAGATGCCGCCCGTCACGAAACTTTACAGGTGTGTAGTTGACATAAAAATGAAGGAGTTCAAAAATGGACGTGATCCGAGCATTTACACAATATAAAAATATGAAGAAAATAAATATGAAGGCTAAATATCGGCAAAGACTGGAGGCTCTTGAGAAAGATTTGAGGCCCAAACTGTCCTCAATTGTGCCAAACATCTGAGAGCTTTGTGTAAAGATGCAGGCCCGTGAAGATAAGTGTAAAGATAAGGCATCAACCCGGTCGGGAAGTAGAAGGGTGTGGCCTAAATTTAAAAGGTTTGGGAACCGCTGCTTTAGGGTGAGATGTGAAGTGGTGCAGCCTTACATCTGGTTTTGTGGTCAATATACTCCAGGATTATCCTGACTATCTGGACCAGGGTCAGGATCAGAGCACCGAATGCCAAGGAGCCAACATGGAACCTGATGATGAGGAAAAAGATGATCAAGTGACATTTTTCTAGGGGATATCTGGGCAGCATATCATGGAATGGCATCACAGTATGGTCAAGAAAACATCTCTGTAGATAATTCTCATCTAAACAGTATACTGAACCCAGTTAAGCTGTTTGGGATGTGTGTGCATATGGCAGGAAGCTTCCTTGCAAGTAAAATAGAAAAAGGTCTACAGTAGCAGCCATTACTATATACCCCAGTGGTTCTCAACCTTTTTGAGCCGCGACCCCGGAAAAACTTTAGGCTGGGGTTTCGTGACCCCCCCTCCTGCCGCTACCCAACCCATGACCTCCCCAAAATAATCTTGCGACCCCCCCATCCCTCCCCAAATGGGGTCCCGACCCCGAGCTTGAGAACCAATAAAGTGGCGGGTAAGGGCATTAGGGTAGTCAGTGGCTGGTGTCTGTTTCCCCACACTGCTTGTGTAGGCTTACTACGCCCTCTAGGAGCCAGAGTGGGAAAAGCATCACCATCCAGTAGGACATGTGGAGCTCTCTATACGAGGATGCAAAGTATTCTCCCAACTACTCTAACTTCTAGTTAAGTATTCCCTTTACGCTTCTATGGGCTGTCAGACGCCCAAATGATCTTCCCAGCATCATAAGCTGCTTTTTAGGGAAAATTATCAATTAAGAAAATATCATGACAGGATAAAGAAGACATAGGATTGTGCTCAACTGTTTGGATCTTAGCCACAGACAGTCTCTTTTGATAGGACATCTTCATCAAATACAGCCTAAAGGGGTCAGAGTTGGAGAGGCATCACAAATTGAGGTGATATGTTCTTTACTTCTACAAAGTGTAAGTCTGCACTAGGGATGAAACGATCACTGGACTGGTTAATGATAAACCGTGATAAAATTCCGGGCGGTTAGTATTACCGTTTCAAATTGTAATGATCATTAAAACCATGTTTGATTTAAGCGCTTTGATTAAAATACTGTCCATCATCAACCAAAATTAGCAACAGTCTCCCAGACACAGGCGTGCAGACCCATCTGGGTCTGAGTTTTCAATAATAAAACTCGATGAATCAGTACTTTTTGAACACTTTCAACACATATTATAACAATACCGTGATAATACTGATGAAGACATGATCATTTTGGTCACTATAATCGTGATGTGAACATTTCACAGCGTTTCCTCTCTAGTCTACTCTCTATAAACTCTATAAACTAACTGTATCAAAGCAGTGCAGTTTGTGACAGTCTTTCCAACCACCAGGCCTCCTGAAACACCCACTTACACCATAACAAACCTACCTTATGGAGCGCATGAAAGAAGCCGTCACGGGGAACGTGGGGATATCAGCTGGTTTGGTGAAGGCCCAGTAGTAGGAGGCGAAGGCCCCGGCCAGCGTACACTGTCCCAAGGCGATGACAAAGTTGGCACACCAGAGGAAGGCCACCACGTTGTAGATCTGCAGATTGAAGAGGTTCCTCTGGACGAGGCCCTCGTCGTTGTATTTGATAAAGATGCAGCTCGCCGACGGACAGCCGGGATACTCTGCCGTCGAGTTGAAGCCCTGATGCGAGAGATGGAGGGAGGGAGGGAGAATGAGTGGCTGGATGGAGGGCAAAAAACATATGAAGTGAGGTGGGGCAACCTTCTAACATGGAGCAAATACTTATAAAGGTTAGTATTGGAGTAAGAAGAGCTTCATAAGATTATTCACAACTACTCTACTGGGTTATAATTTTTTTGTGGTGCTGTACACCAACAAGATCGCATTTCCTCCCAGTGATCACACTGATCGGCCACGTCGCACATAACCTTCGCACATCATTGTAAGTATAACTGTGTCCCAGTGATCCCCCCCCCCCCCACATGTGGTTCTCAAGCTTTTTGAGCCGCGGCCCCCAAAAAACTTTAGGCTGGGGTTAGCGACCCCCCTACCGCCGCTACCAAACCCAACCACAACATTCACACACTGATTTCCTTCACTCACTGAAATATTGTTCTAGTTTATATAGCTGTATAATAGATTACACTATTGGTATGTGAGCAGGGCTGGACTGGGACCAAAAAAGCTACCTGCCATGTGTCAGACAGGCCCACAATTTCGAAACGGCCCAATTTTTCGAGCTCACGCTCGCTTCGCTCACGCTCGCATGGGTTGGGGATTTACTTATAAAGCCACATGTTATGACCCGGTCTAGGGGTTTTAGGTGTAATCATGGGTCGTGGGCCACACGGGCCCGGGCCTGGGTACATTTCAGTTCCCCCCCCCCCCCCCCAAAAAAAAAAAAAAAAAAATCGATTTTTTTTTAAAATACATAATTCATACTTTTTCACCAACTTGACCGGCCCACTAGCGAGCGGCCCACCGGCCATTGCACCGGTAGAATTACATTGCAGTCCGGCCCTGTATGTGAGATTTAATCATCATGGGGGGAAAAAAATGTATCTTATTTATTGTATTTTTTCTCACCCCCCCCCCCCCCCCCCCCCCAAATAAATAAATCTTGCGACCCCTGGGGGTTCCGACCCCAAGGTTGAGAACCACTGGTGTGGACAAGTTGCAAATTCAACCAAAATCAATAGTATTAAACCGGTAGAGAGAGCTTTGCTGGGCATCATGGATCTTGCTTTGAAAAATCAACTATGTGGAGTGTTGTGAGAGGAGAGGAGAGGAGAGGAGAGGAGAGAAGGAGGTGTGAGAGAGGAGAGGAGAGGAGAGGAGAGGAGAGGAGAGGAGAGGAGAGGAGAGGAGAGGAGAGGAGAGGAGAGGAGAGGAGAGGAGAGGAGAGGAGGAGGTGTGAGAGAGGAGAGGAGAGGAGAGGAGAGGAGAGGAGAGGAGAAGCAGCAGCAACTAAAGGATACAATGCAATGCTCACAGGTCTTACAGTAATGATCCATGTGTTCCAGGTCAGTATATTAGTTGACACCAGATCACATATAGGTATGATCCACACTAAGCCCATATTCTGCCTGCCCGCTCACCTGAGGGTCACAATCCACCGTGCCGTTGATTCTCTTACAGTCAGCCAGAGTGTCGTTGAGAGCCACCACTTTGTACAATGGGCCTCCTGAAGTGGCCAGATATCTACACACACTCTGTTAAGTGAAGTACTGACTATCAAGTGCCTGATGACGAGTGACAACAGCGACAGAGATTCAGCTTGGCAACTGGTTAACCTTAATGCACACACACACACATACGCACACACACACACACATACGCACACACACACACACACACACACACACACACACACACACACACACACACACACACACACACACACACACACACACACACACACACACACACACACACAGTATGAAAGGATACAGAGCAGTGACGGCCCAGTAAGCGACACACACCAGCAGGAGAACAAAGGTGACCAGAGGGTACAGTAGAGAGGACATCATGTAACTGATTGCCCTGTGGAATAAACACACACACACACACAAGCAGGTTATGCCATGGGCCCGGCCTTAACACACCTTTCAACAGTACCGTAAAATAGACGTCTTTAAGTCAAGATACCAACCAATTTGAAGGTACAGTACATTGACTGGAACCACAAACCAAAAACAATCACCATGTTTCAATGGGACACTTACTGTAGCTCTAGATCTTCCTAATTTGGACAGTTTGACGTGTTTGAAAACATCTCAGTAATATTTAATTTGAGAAGAACATTGTCACCTTTGATCAAGTATGCATAATTTTCGCAATAGTTAACATTAGCAGCCCTGGGTACCAGTGGGTAGTCTCAACTCTCAAAATCAATAAATGTTAAGTCACCATGCTTTTTCTGGGTCAGCCTGTATTGGTTGTTGAATGTGGATGAATTCAGGTATGACTGTTAAAACAAGTTAAATGTTGCAAATATTCCACTGTAAACTAAAATATTACTAGAACAAGCCTTGTCTAAGGAAACTAATGAACCTTCAAATGAACCATTTGAAGATTAACATTTAAAATTAACGGGCACATGTTAACATTAGATTAATTAGTCATTAGTAAATACTCAGGATAAGTAATTAGTAAACCCTCAGGACAATGTTTTATCCAATGAGATCTCACTTGCTGGCCTCCTGGATGAGGGCGATGGCTATGAGGATTCGGTTCCGCAGGAAGATGACGGTCAGGAGAATGATTGCCTCTGCCACAGATATGATTATCACTGAGGGAGAGGAGAGGAAGAGAATGATTAAGTGTGTTTAGAACATAAAACCAGGGAAATATTCAAACGGTCACAAGAAAGGTAACTAACCACTAAGGGAAACTAAAAATGTGAAAACTTTTCACCCCCAAAATGTGTCCAGTGTAAATAATACAGTAATAAAGCTATAAGTAATAAAACTATAATAATAATAATAATAATAATAATAATAATAATAATAATAATAATAATAATAATAATAATAATAATAATAAACTAAACTCAAATTCAAAATGCCAAAGTACCCCCCTTAAGTATCTAAGTGAAATCAGGCATGCTTCAGTCAGTGCATCAATATTGAAAACCTTGTTTAAAGCATCAGACTCACAGAAGGCCAGCCAAGTCTCTTGGACTTGCAGGTAAATGTTGAAGTTGGTGGTGAAGCCAACATCCGTAATGCTCTTGTTGGCCGTCTTGTAGTTACTATACTCCCAGTAGCAGTGCCATATCCCTACATGAAAACAAACAAACGGTTTAACAGGAAATAAAACAATCCAAATGCTGAGATACTCTTGTCACAACAAAGTAATTTGCTTTAGTTAGGAACCAAACACAAACACGTCTGAGCTACATATCAACCTGTTAATAAGAAAAAAATACTTGGCAGGACCAAGCAACAGTTTCGCATTCAAAAGTAACTCGACCGTTTTTCCTATCCTCCACCTGTCTGAAGAGCTACTCCAACAGAGGGTTTTTACCATAGGCCCCTGCTCCCAGTACTCCTATGATCAGCACCCACACCATGACCGGAGCGGTGAACCTCAGCAGCAACAGGAACAGCATACTGACCAACATGGCTATCACCAGACCACTGGAAGAGGAGAGGAGAACAGGAAAAGAAGAGAAGATGAAAGAAAAAAGGGGTTAACAGAAGCAGAGAGGAAGGTTGAAAAGTATGACACCTGTCACATATTAAAGGTTAAATTATTGTAATTTGTGAATTGGCAGTATGTGGTGGTGGGAGCATCGATTGTACTGGGTGGGACAGCAACTGTACAAGGTAATGAATAATAATTGCATTCTTCTTTGGCATAATTTCAAAGTAGCATCCATGCCTCATTCTCTGTTTTATCTCTATGATCTTAGCAATTTAATAAAACAGGTATCATGCCAAAAAAAAGACTGCCAAAAAGTGATTGCCTCTGGATCGCTTTAGTTTATATACGTCTACAGCTGCTTTTATCAGACAGTCATAACATCGAAATACACATAACTTTATGTCCGTGCATCAAAGGCATGTCCTCGTGCAACTTTAACGTCTACTGTAACTGAATAATCACAATTGTGGCCAAAGAAGTGTTTGCCGTTCATCAGGCATGACATTTACATGAGGATAGGCAATACTATAGTATTGTTTCAGATGTTTATGTGTTTGCTGGTATGTTTAATATCCTTGTTTAGGCCTAAATGGAAACTAGACTATAATAAACAAGATTTAAAAGAGTGGAGAGTATGATAAAGTGGATGTAGTGGAGAAGGAAACGGAGCAGAAACGGAATGGAAGTGAGCAAAACATCTTGGTGGACAAAAAAGGCTTTCTGACATTCATGGCCATCCATGGTAATAAGGTCAGGTTAAATGAAAAAATGAAAAGATAATATGGTGATGGGCGCGGCTAGAAGGTTCCTAAATATTGTAGACATTTCTGGAGAGGAGATAGAACAAACACTGAGGGATGACTTCCCACAGTCTGAGTCAAATATATTGCGGATAGGAGCACTTTGGGTGGGCACATGAGGATCACTGTAAATAGTTCATGATGTTACACACTCTTGTACAGTAGGTGGCGGTATGCACCTAAAAGTTGTTTGCGATCCGCCATTCAATCGAGAGATGAAGAAGAAGGAGAAGCAGTAGGAGAAGAAACGCATTTTTCGATTATGATAAACACCACATGGGGAATAGTGAGTGAGTGAACCATTCCGAACACGGCTTCTGTATGTGATATTATTTATCACTAATATATAAGTAGAGCCGAGGAGCTCCGTTTAGCACTGGACTCAGGTGAATGGTTTAGTTAGCTGTGAAGCTAATGGAGCTAACGTTGAGCTATTTGAGCTTTGAAGGACAACGTTTGTCAGTAAAACGTTCAGGCGGAAAAGTTCCTGTGTCACTGTATGGAAATGTCTAATGTCCAAGACCTGGCAGCGTTGGTGAACTAGCGACTAACTGCGGCTGTTGAAGAGACATTTAGGAAGATAACACGAGGGGTTAGTAGGCTACCCAGTACGGAGCGGAGGCAGCTTATTTGTCTGAGTCCAGACCTTCAGATCTTCTCACTCCACTCCACTGAGTTGACCGCTTCTGAAGAAGGAGATGGAGTGTAACAAGTTAACAATTCAGTCTGATATCAGGCTAGAATCTTCACGTTCCAAAAAGATAGAGCAACAAGTAAAGCTGTTGGAGACCGTTTTAAATCCTGTAGTGCGGTTACACAGAGTAGCCGTACCTCCAGACTTCCAGCAGCTAATGGTCATTAAAGAAGAAGTTCCCCCTGAGCTGCAGGAGTGGAGCCCCAGTCTGGACCAGGAGGGCCCAGAGACACCTAAAGAGGAACAAGACCCCCGACATATTAAAGAGGAACAGGAGGAACTCTGGATCAGTCAGGAGGGAGAGCAGCTTCAAGGGCCGGAGGAAGCCCATATTACCCAGTCCCCATTCACTGTCTACACTGTCCCTGTGGAGAGTGAAGATGATGAAGATAAACCTCAGTCCTTACAGCTTAATCAAAGCCAAACTGAGGAGAACAGAGAGGCAGAGCCTCTAGCTAGCAGCTCAACTGAACAGATGAAAACAGGGGCTGATGGAGAGGACTGTGGAGTATCAGAACCAGCCATTGCTGGCAAGACTTCAGACTCTTCTGAGACTGAAGACAGTGATGATTGGACCGAAACTGGTGAACCTCGGTCTCTCTTAGACACAAAGAAAAAGGGTGAAGTTCTTGGGAAGAAAGAGTTTAGTTGTTCAGTTTGTGGTAACAGT
>NC_139643.1:43453491-43563491 GCF_964638095.1 Poromitra crassiceps | reverse complement strand
GTGACGGTGTAACTCATTCTATTTCAAGATAAGCCTTATCTCCAATCTCATGTTTTTTCTAGTTGTTATTGTAATAACAATTTCCCACAACAGCATGTTTTGTATTTGTGCATTTCAAATAAAATACTACTTTTCCAGTCTTATATTGTCATTATTCAAGTTTAAAAAAATATTGTTAAAATCGTATCGTATCGTATCGTTATCGTGAACCCAGTATCGTGATACGTATCGTATCGTGAACTGAGTGTATCGTGACACCCCTATTGTTTACTAATGCCAGACCCACAATGCTTCTAAAATGAAGGTGAATGGTCTGTAGTGTATATGAGCGCTTCCACTCACCTGGGGTAGTGGGGGTGAAGAAGAAAGGACACAGCTCTCTGTCCACTATGTCTCTAACGCTCTGAAAAATAAACACAGTTAACATGTGTGGTGTGTAAAAACAAGGTAGAATCAGGTTACCACCCTCATCAATTCATTTCATACACAGCAATTTAGACTCTACAAATAAAAGAAAATAAATCTGTACCATTAACACTTTTGAAAGAGTTGTGGCTCTGGACACAGAGATCATCACAAGACGGGGGGACTTACCAAGCGAGTATTTGCCAGGTCGAAGGATGGCACACAGAGGCTTTGATTGAAAATGTCTTGTGGTTTCTTTCCAGGGATATAGTCTAATAGGTTCACAGCCCAAAAGTCATTGGGGCATTTTTCCACGCACAACTATGGATAATGAAAAGGGACATTATTACTGTGTGAAATCCTGAAGCTGGTCAACAGATTGCTTAGTAATTGTTGCTTATGTATTTTTAGACTCGAATGTAAACAAGAGACACAGAAGGAGGAAGGTGTGTTATGAAGAGAGCTGATGACTTGTGCAATACTGTACATGCCATCATCATGAATCAAATGGTCCGGCCAAATTAGAAACGAGAAAATCAAGTCAGCCTCTCTACCTGTGTGGTGGGACACTGGAAACCATTAAGAGCCGCTGCCATCACGTTGGTAGACGTGACGCATTTGAGAATGTCAAAGTAGAAGACATTGGGTCGGTCTCTGAGAAGAGGAGGACACAGGGAAAGATAATGCTGTATTAGAGAGAGAGAGAGAGAGACAGACAGACAGACAGAGAGAGAGACAGACACAGAGAGAGAGAGAGAGAGAGAGAGAGACAGACAGACAGACAGAGAGAGAGAGAGGGCTATTTCTTCAGCGGCCTTACTATGGTTAACTTACTCATTCTCCCCAATGCCACAGAACCATCCGGTTGAGTTTCGCGGATAGAGAACATGTCTCGGATCTCCATAGAGCCAAGCTGATGGGAAAAACAAACAAACATTAAAATACAGATAAGAAGAACAAAGTCAAGTCAAATGACGTAAAAAAGGAATGAGTCATTATTACTTGGTCACACTGCGTTATCTCCATACATGTCTGGCACTTTCACGATATGTAGACTTAATGCTAATCCACAAAAACCCATGTAGGCTACATTTATTGCGTTTGCCAATTAAGTACACTTGACTTTCTCTGACGCTAGCCAAACACCCACAGAAGCTCGAGCTGGGCTATTCCTTGACTCTGTGTGAGAAATATCCTGTTGTTATCTGTCCTCATTTACATTACATGACATTACGTCATTTGGCAGACGCTTTTATCCAAAGCGACCTACAATATCACATTTGGTCAACAGTAGAGAAATCAACGTTGTCCTCATATTTCTCCAGTCAAGGATCAAGGAAACTGTCAACTGTCAACTGTCAACTGTCTTAATTGTCATATGTAGCAAGCTACATTGTGACAATTAAGTTACAACACTTGTGGACACACTGCCCACATCGAGCGACCTCGTCATCGTTATCGGAGCACTCTATTGACACGAGATAAGAGCGAGGTGTGTTAGAAGAACGTGTTTGATGACGGGGCTATGAAGAAGAAAAAAACCCACTGAATGAATGTGTGTTCACATGGAGATCAGCTGCTCGTAGCTCAAAGCTTCACTCATTGTTGAGGTTACACACTCCCGCATCTGGGTGCCTTTTGATGTGTTCCGCCCACTTGTATCACTTGTAGTAACAGTCGGTTGCTTTTGTACACAGCCATTCAACAGGTAAAAAAAAACATGTCAAGAACACCCTACAGATGCTCGTGCTCCAAACAGTGAGGATAGAAAAGGTGTAAGGCACAGTGACCGAGATGACAAATTGCATGGCTAAAGATTTGACTTCGAGTGGTGATTCAACAGCGCTGTGGGACGTTCACTTGCAAGGCATTTCTTCAGCTTTTACTTTGAAATATAAAAAGCATCAAACAAGCAGCCAATGGAATGGAGGGATCAGCAGGCAGCGCCATAAGAAAAGTCCTAATCATGTTTTATAACCTTGGTTGGGTCAGTCTGTCACAGTGTGACACTGCAGGATTCTGGCCTGAGAGTGACAGGAAGTCAAACCCTTTCACACCTGCAGCCTTTTCCGTGTAGCACCACCGCCACGCCCTCATGTGTGAAAAGGAACTTGGGTCATAATGCCAGTAAATCAGGTCTGACAATTTCCCAGCTCAAGCTGTTAACGAGCAGCACAACATTATGATGCTCTGTTGTCGGACTGTCCAACCACTATGCTACAGGCTGTAGTTTCACTGTCCAACCACTATGCTACAGGTTGTAGTTTTACGGTCCAACCACTATGCTACAGGCCGTAGTTGATTTTATTTTTTGTACCAAAATGTCTAATTGTACAGACGTGGAAATAAGAGAGATCGTCAGAGTGCGGGTGGACGCAGACAAACTGAACAGAAACTTTTACGTTTACTGAAAAAGATTGCAACAGCTATTTTACGGGTTTCATGTGTGAAAGGGGCGATACACATCAGATGCTGTACAATGGGCGAGAGAGAGACAGAGAGAGAGCGAGAGAGAGAGAGAGAGAGAGAATACGCTGAAGTTAAAAAAAAAAGTGAAGAGAAAACAGAGCAAGAGGAAGAATGTCTGAGTGTCAAAAGCAGAGCGAATAAAACGAGTCCAGAAAAACAAAAATGGTGGAAAATGGTGAATGATGACATCGATGCGAGTACGAGGCAGATTCAGAGGTCTGGGTTGCCGTTCCCAGGTTGGTCTCACCTACAATCCCGACCACCATGTAGCCGAGGATGACCGCCATGAACAGAATACAGCAGATGATGTCCGTGCATCCTCTGATGGAGAAAAGAGAAACAGAGACTAATGTGATCCCTTCAGTCAATAAGCGCTCAGCAAACACAGGCATGCTGGAAGGCAAACACACAAAGACGAGCACGCCAGAAACCTTACAGCTAGACTGAGGTTTGGGATTAGAGCAGGTCAGAAACCTTACAGCTAGACTGAGGTTTGGGATTAGAGCAGGTCAGAAACTTTACAGCTAGACTGAGGTTTGGGATTAGAGCAGGTCAGAAACTTTACAGCTAGACTGAGGTTTGGGATTAGAGCAGGTCAGAAACCTTACAGCTAGACTGAGGTTTGGGATTAGAGCAGGTCAGAAACCTTACAGCTAGACTGAGGGTTGGGATTAGAGCAGGTCAGAAACTTTACAGCTAGACTGAGGTTTGGGATTAGAGCAGGTCAGAAACCTTACAGCTAGACTGAGGTTTGGGATTAGAGCAGGTCAGAAACCTTACAGCTAGACTGAGGTTTGGGATTAGAGCGGGTCAGAAACCTTACAGCTACACTGAGGTTTGGGATTAGAGCAGGTCAGAAACTTTACAGCTACACTGAGGTTTGGGATTAGAGCAGGTCAGAAACCTTACAGCTACACTGAGGTTTGGGATTAGAGCAGGTCAGAAACCTTACAGCTACACTGAGGTTTGGGATTAGAGCAGGTCAGAAACCTTATAGCTAGACTGAGGTTTGGGATTAGAGCAGGTCAGAAACATTATAGCTAGACTGAGGTTTGGGATTAGAGCAGGTCAGAAACCTTATAGCTAGACTGAGGTTTGGGATTAGAGCAGGTCAGAAACCTTACAGCTAGACTGAGGTTTGGGATTAGAGCAGGTCAGAAACTTTATAGCTACACTGAGGTTTGGGATTAGAGCAGGCCAGAAACCTTATCGCTAGACAGAGGTTTGGGATTAGAGCAGGTCAGAAACCTTAGAGCTAGACTGAGGTTTGGGATTAGAGCAGGTCAGAAACCTTAGAGCTAGACTGAGGTTTGGGATTAGAGCAGGTCAGAAACTTTACAGTTAGACTGAGGTTTGGGATTAGAGCAGGTCAGAAACTTTACAGCTAGACTGAGGTTTGGGATTAGAGCAGGTCAGAAACTTTACAGTTAGACTGAGGTTTGGGATTAGAGCAGGTCAGAAACATTACAGATAGACTGAGGTTTGGGATTAGAGCAGGTCAGAAATATTACAGCTAGACTGAGGTTTGGGATTAGAGGAGGTAAGAGAATATAGCCACATATTCACCTTTTCTGTATGGGCCCTCTGAAGGAAGGGTCAAACTGAGCAGGTTCTCCTGGGAGAAGAAAACAGGAAGACAAGTCAATCACTGACAGAACACACAAGACCTCACTAAATGTCTTCATAGAAAGTAAATATTAAAACCCACTTGATTGAGTAGGCTATGGGCAAATAATCACACACACATAATCATTACCTTTATTGACATACTGGCAGTTTGTCATCTAACATTTCTCACCAGGTTCCTTGTTTATACTTTTAGGACAGACTATCAAGGGCACATTAGGGCAATACAATACAGTATAATACAGTAGCACTTAAATTGGAACTCCACTGCTGATTACATCTGTATCTGTGTGTGTGTGTGTGTGTGTGTGTGTGTGTGTGTGTGTGTGTGTGTGTGTGTGTGTGTGTGTGTGTGTGTGTGTGTGTGTGTGTGTGTGTGTGTGTGTGTGTGTGTGTGTGTGTGTACACACTTGTGGGAATGTGGCGAGAGTACATAACAAGTATAACAAGTAAAGACTTGGGGAAATGTGAATTTAGCAAGAAAAAGATTGCTTGTTTTACTATGAAAAAGGGCCATTAGGGGTTCGATAGTTCAAGTTAAATAGGGTAAGGGTTAGGTTAGCTGGTTGAGGTGATAGATGGCATAGGGAATGAATGTAAACAACTGAAGTCCTCCTAGTATGTGCGTGCCGTGTAGGTCCCTATGAGAGCAGGCTGTTGCTAGGCAATGAGAGGGAGCCTTGTTAAGTTCCTCAGGACTCAGGAGTTAATGCATGACCGTGCAAAGTGGACTAGGAAATGGAACGAGAGAAAACACGGCGACCCCATTTTTTTTTATGGCTTGATGTCATTCTCACAGAGGCAACATTACAGGAAACAAACTGCTCAGAGTTTCCTGGAACAAAGCAAAATGCCAACAGAGCAAGAACCACCACAGAAACGCAAGGGGCCGGGTTTGCCCATAACTAACTAATCCATAATCATCATTATTCCGTTGATTCTGACGTAATCGAGCCGTTTCTTCCAGTGTGACTTTGGGAAAGAGAGAGTAAAGAGAAAGGGGCAAAAAGACCTGCATTGGGACAGTGGATTTAAACAGTCAGGGAGTCATTTGAATAGAATTTGAATTCAAAGTGTGGCTTAAGGAAATGGGAGTCACGATGATTTATGTGAAACTATAGAAGAATAAACCATCTGAAAACGTGTTTGGTTTGCTCCCGACAGAAAGCATTCCAATCACGATACTCAAGTCAATTACATTCCTTTATATTAGCCTATCCTGTTGGGCAGGAAATGTTACAAACAGCAGAGTAGGCTAATAGCTGCTTTGTCCCTGCAGCACGTTAATAACACATTTTAGGCATTATAATCACATCAATGTTCATATTTCCATCTGACCCAGGCAAATATCAATGTGCTTTTGATAAAAGAACGAGTCGGCAGGCAATTATTTTGCAAGCCAGCTCACAATACACTGGCTATGAGATTAAGGTGAACTGTGTCAAGATGACAAATAGTCACATCAGGCACACCTTAAAATGTTGGCTATTCATAGGGCGTTAAGACTGGTACAGTCCCAGATACAGTCTAGTAAATGAGTAGTATCTCAAGCCAGTCTATCTCTTCCACAAACGTCAAATGCTTACGCCCGTTACAATTTGGCCAGAGGAAGTTGACATCTTCCAAAGAAGTTTGATGGTATTCCAACAATCACGACACGTGATGTACACAAAACCGAGGCAGGTGATTGGAGAAATTAGCGAATGTCCCGCCTTGAGCGAATGTCCCGACCTAACATCGGTTTTGACCAACTATCTCCTCTGTGAAGTGCAGACGGGTTAGGTCAGGCATGTCCATATCCGGCCCGGGCCAGCTAGGGCCAATTGCGGCCAACGGACCGATTTTAAGCGGCCCTCGGCTTGTCTCTCAAAATATACTATATGTGGCCCTCCACACAGTATTAATTAATTAAGCAAGTTCACTTTGCTTTTTGTCCGTTTACCTAACGACGACAGCACTATCTATCATACAGTTTGTAGACAAGCACCAAGTAGGAACTATGCAGGCAGAACTAACATTTTCAGATATGGTAAACAAAATCCTTAGGAGGACAATTGTATGGTATGTGATTTTTTTAATACCCCATGCCCCCCCCCCCCCCCCCCCTGGCCACCACTCAAAAAAGTGTGGACACCCCTGGGCTAGGTGGAAGCATTTGCAAAGTGTGGGAGGTGGAGCCAACACGTCTGTTTTTAAGAGACTAGTAAATGAGTTAACTGAATACCCCCACAATGTGTAGGCTACCAATAATCTTTTTTTTTTTTACTTTTACACATGCCAATGAACTCTGTATTTTACTAGCCTACTTCCCTGGAGTTTTAGTATGACCTTGGAAAGGCATGCGAGCGAGAGGAGCACACCCAATAAAATGACAGATACCGATCAACAAGAGTGTCATCCAAGATCAGATCTGAAACCACATTTCCATATCTTAGAGGTCTGTTATCCGATACGCATCATATAAGAACAGAGTGTCACACATTAATATGCATATGATCACCAGCTGTTTCCCTTGCCTTCATTTGTGTGATACTTTTATTTCAAATGAAAGTCAGTGGGGGAGATACACCAATGCTTCTCCAACAAAGGAACCTGTTCATCTGCATTGAGTGTCAGATTTCACCCTGCCAGGACACTGCGGTCTGTTTGGAGTAAATGACAGCCTGGAAACTGGCTCGCTGTGGCTGTGACCCCCCCCCCCCCTTCCTACTGGCTCGCTGTGACCCTCCCCCCCAGCACATCTTTCAGCATTTATGGCCCGG
Source organism: Poromitra crassiceps (assembly GCF_964638095.1). NCBI lineage: Eukaryota > Metazoa > Chordata > Actinopteri > Beryciformes > Melamphaidae > Poromitra > Poromitra crassiceps. Next base: position 43,556,229 of record NC_139643.1, on the reverse strand, counting down.
TGGTGGTAAAGCTGCTCAACTTTGAAACACAGACGGAACATTTTCATAGCTACAGGATTGGCAAAAATACTCAGAACCCGGGACGGAAGCGAGAGTCATAACTTGACCTTGGATGAAGATGAGTGACGCAAAAGAGTCTCTATTTTTAGTTTCCCCTGAGACGAATTGAAAAAAACGTAAAAAAAAAAAAGAAAAGAAAAAGAAAAAAAAGAGAATTCAATATTTCAAACAAGGAGACTTCACTGGGCTTAAAATAGGCCATAAGTCAAGTACGGTAATTAAAATGATATGCTGACTGTATAATTTAAGGTAGAAACTTCACCCGTCTCTAAAATGACTGAACGAAAAGATTAGAGCGCTGATGTATTTTTTGAAACCACATTTCTCCAGTTTACCAGTCTCATGGCTACACTTGTTTTTTTGCACTGTTCTGTGTAAACCCTAGACTGTTGTGGATGAAAATCCCAGAAGATCAGCACTTTCAGAAATGCTCAAAGCAGCCAGTCTGTGACTAACAACCGTGACAAAGTCACTTGAGATCACATTCTTTCCCCGGTCTGATGATTGAGGTGAACGTTAACTGAAGCTGCTGACCAGACCTGCATGATCTTAGGCATTGCACTGCTGACACACGATTGGCTGACTGGATAATTGCATGAGTAAGCAGGTGTACATGGTGTTCCTGATAAAGTGTTTTAAGTCGGTGTGTGTTTGCTGTACATAGAGCTATACCAGAGAGAGTGGGAGGGGTGGACCCTAGGGTGGGTCTCTCTACCTGAAAACCATTTTGGTTGAGCTTGTATGATCATGACTCATGATGACAGCTAGTTTAACTAGCTAGTTCAACATTTTGTGGATGGAATCTGCTCAATTTTGTATTACTATGTGATGAATTTCATTTTCAAGCATTTTATTTCAAATTAAGTACACTGCATTTAGTGTCAAACCTTTCAATCATTCTCCAACTTTATTCACTAGACGGTTTTAACTTGACAACATAAACACTCTAAATTGCCTACTAATTACGTTTTAATCTGTATGTTAGAATAAGATTCTCCAGTCTGGGCCTTGAGACATTTCCTCCTAGTCAATGATTTGCCAGTCAGTGTCTCTTGGCACTAGTAACCTTCCAGCAACACTTCTGCGTGTATTTCTCAATCTCAACACATTTATTACAACATTTATTACAACATTTGTTTCTCAAGAGTGTGTCAACAGGTTCTGACCAGGAAGGGGAAAAAGCAGAAAAGATTGTGACATAACTTCAAGAAAATAAACAAATACTCTCTACCCTGATGAAGGCTCCCATGAGCTGAAAACACATAGGTCCCTGTTTTTAAACTGTGTTAGCCATGCCACAATAAAGACTTTTTCATCTTTTTTTTAGGGATGCACGATATATCGGCAATCATATCGGTATCGGCCGATGTTAGTCATTTTTTAACATATCGGCATCGGTCCGATGTTGCAATGTTAATATCGGTTATCGGTATCAGCCAAGATTTTCACATTGAAAAGAAACAATGCGGTGAATCTATGATTTATGGGCTTTTCCACATGTTTTCGAAATAAAGAAACGCATTACTTTTTCAAATTCACTGTTTACATGTGTTTTTCCATATGTACACAATTTGATGGTAATATAACGTGTTTTTATACAGATCATATCGGCATCGGCAAATATCAGTTATCGGCCATAACAGCAATGTTAATATCGGTCATCGGTATCTGCCAAAATTTTCATATCGGTGCATCCCTAATTTTTTTCCTGAAACAGTGTTGCCCTGGATTTTTTTCAAGTTCTCCTGCACTCCACTCCTCCTTTTATGACTAAGGATCCCACTTGAACTCGTATCTCATGCTTCTCTGCACCCACACCAAAGAGCACCTGTTTCAGTGATCTGAACAAGGACCCACGCAGCGCTTCCTCATCCCTTCTCTCAAATACTCAACCATATTGGGCAACCACGGATGGATTACAGCAATCTCTACTTCCTTCTCGCAATAATAGTAGTAATAAAAGTAGAGGCAGCTTTGATCGGGGTACTAAAGTATCATTCATTTTTCCTTTCTAATTGAGACATGGACACCCGCACACTTCACTTGCTCAAAATTGGAAAGCAAGTGAAGACAGTGTGCGGGTGTCCATTATTTATCTAAGTGATTCTACTCCACCTACGCACCTGCCACAATCAAAGTCTGACCCCATTTTTCATTTTGGCCATTCCCTTTTCATCATTGTTCATTTTGGATTGGAAAAATGCAACAACAAAAAGCTAAACCGTATTAGAAAACAAATGGGTAATTAGAATAAGTGGATTTAAATGCAGTTTTGAATAGTGAGGTCAGGTCATCATCACACATACCGGTACTCCCATGGATTACTAAACGGTCAACTCTAACACTTGTTTTTTGCACTCTTTTGTCATCCTATACTATTCTCTGTTTCTTTTGCTAAACCACACTGAGACGTTGAAATCCTGCTATCTATTTACCTGTAGGGAGGGTTTGTTTAGCTATATAAACTCTTTAGCTCTATAAACCTCCCAGACTGTCAATAGACACTTGACTCAGTCGATACATCCAAATGCCAACAACGAGAGTCAACAGGGAGGCAGCAAGATGGAGATCTGCTGCGCTCATGACACTACTGCTGCCCTGCAAATGCAAATCATGGTGGTGCTAGTTCAACAACTCACCAGGACGCGTGTAGTCACACAACCTCTCCTTTGGAAAACTTACTATAGGGTGGAGGATTGCACCAACAAGGCTTAAATTGGGTTTAGTAAAAGATTTCAAATTAATCAGATCTGTTGACTCAGTGACTTAAAAGAGGCCAACTTCCTCCTCTTGTGTCTTTTTGTTTCATGTGTAAGACTGAACAACATAAAGACATCTGATTCACGGCAGAAAAACGACAGCTTGGGTTCGATCAGCATTTTGTAAACCAGCAGTATTTACCTGAATGAAAAGGCCAGCTTCGTTTAGAAATACTTTGATTGATAGCTGACGGTTTAACCAACAGAGTAAAGGGAAATTACACAATACATCTGACTAAGAACATGCTCAGCTTACAATATGATTAATTAACTATTAACTATCTTAGAAAATAAGATATTGTTAATTAGACTAATTCATAGTTGTTGCCTATTAAAACAAAGTTATGAAAGGAAAATGTTTGAGGCTTGTTTCGTCTTTATGTGTGGATTTACGCTAAGAAAAAAAGAAGGATAATGTTTTGGTTCAGCTGGGTAGCTGGAATTAAATTGTTTTCTTTTTTCTTTTAGTTAGCAGTTCTGGGAATGATAAAAAATAATCAAATCATGATTATTTATAACATTCTTGTTACAACACAAAAAAACAGTGATGTGGCTATACTTTTTTTTTACTTGGCTGCAATGATCAATCAAGGTTATTATTGATAACACTGCAGCCATACATCACTATATCTTCTTGTTCAAACACAAAAACAAATCAGTGGCCTGAGGGAAAGTTTTCTGTTTTTCTTGTTGGTAGTTTGCTTTAGGCTACTAGTCATGAATCTAAACTAAATTCCTTGGGTTTAAATTATAAAGAGCAGAGGTTTCTGTCAACACACTAACCAATTTCTGTGAACATTAAATAGCCTAATATCACATGACACAATTCATATGGAAAATGAAAAAACAAACAACAAAACAGAACATACCTGTGAATATCATATCACATAAATTCACTGCGACACAAACTCCAGGGCTAGACAAGACAAACAGATCATGAAGGCTTTTCTCACCGTAGCTACTAACGTTAGATATTTCAAACAGAAAGGTAACGGGAGACGTCAACTCACCATACTCGGAGTCCGAACTTTTCTCCTCCACCTTGTCCTTTTTACCCATTTTTCAGCCTTTCCTCCACCTTCCTTCACGCAACCTCTCAAACACGTATCCCTTGATTGAACTAGGCTACAACGTTAAAACCTCTACACAAACAGTTAAAAACGAGTTTAATGAAAGCTGTGCGTATCTGTAGCCTATGTGTGCTGCTGACGCTGACTTGGGAAATCTTTCTTCCTGCTGGGGCGGTTGTTAGGTCACGCACACCTGCTGTGAGGGATGCGCACCTGAGCTCTGCCAAAGATTGTCTATTAGGAAGACGATTACTCAAAAACGTAAACTAGCGAACCGATAGATCTGAAGCAAAAAGAAGAAATAAAGTGGCTTCCAATTTAGATAATTGGAAGGTTTTTTTTTTTAAGGAAAGTAACTTTTCTCTTTGCGTTTTTTCCGAGATGACAGCTGTGGTAGTTGCCTGTGGTGTGGTGTGGACTGTGGTAGGCTACTAGGCTTTATGGTAGGCACACGGAAACAGGGGCAGAGTGACAGCCCTTCGTTTCTTCTCTCTGGCACTCCAGCATCTCACCATCACCCGTTTGTTGCATGCCCCCTGCTGTTTATATCAGGAAGCAGGGGCGTCATGCAAACCAAAATTCTGAGGGGGGGAGGGGCAAGTGCCATGCCGTGAACATTACAGGGACGAACATTTGTCTCACTCGGATTGCAAATAGAATGACGAATTTATTAATAAAACGCATTATCCAAGGTGCGTGCGTGATGATTTTTTTCAGATGACAAATTAAAAAAAAAACACGTAGCCTACAGACAACAGACTCAGTCGTTCAAAACACAAGACACACATAACGTTAATATCCGTGACAAATTCTGTCCGTTTTCTGACAGGTACAGTATTTCAATTCAACACACGTTGTGGGTCATGAACATTTGACGTGCTTAATTCACCTCACCTGCCTGCCTCTGTGCTGTGTGCTCGGTAAAGTTGGAAATATTATTGACAGATGCACTTCCAAAGTGACGCCTATTCCAATTTTAGTAAAGTAGACGAGATACACAACCTAATTTTCACCTAAACCATCCTCTGCGCTGGACAAATAAATTAGGAAAATGTGATTTTGCATTTTGCAACTATATTCTGTTGTTTTATTGCGGAATTAATGCCGCCTTTCTGGAGAGAAATCCAACTAATTGACTGAATCATGTAAACCCGGGTTTCTCCTATTGTCGGATTATTAAAGTGCATGTAAATGCAGAAATCAGATTATTGCCATAAACTGATTATTCCCAGTTATCAGTTTATTGTGTGCATGTAAACGCACTCATTGATTGATGTATCTATCAATCATCCATTTAGCTATTTCTAAAATGTTGGCCATTTGAAGCCAGATTTATAATATCTCATTTTAAATTATCATTGGGATTAGAGTGTTGTGATATCATGATTAAGTTTTAACCATCAATATTTTGCTCCTTTTCTCATTACGGTAAATACTGTATATTTATTTAGAGATTTCGGTGATTGTGCTTTTATGGTTATTAGCTTAGTCACTTCGACACTATAGCTTCTACACTGCTGCCACTTTTCTTGAAATAGCTCAATCTTGCTTCACCCAAAATGTTATTCACATAAAAAGACTATACTATCCACAATGCAAATTATTTTAAAGAACTGCATCTTGACCTGGAGACATCAAATAATGTCTCAGACTGTTTTCAATAATGAAGACTACTTCACTAGTCAATGATTGTTTATCCATCCCATTCACTAATCCATGGTTCCTTTCCATTCATATCTCTCTCCCCTGCAGTAACGCCCTCAAGTTACATCAGCCATTCATAAATATGCACGCCCTCTTTATCCCTGTCCAATCAATGTCTCCCACGCTTTCCCTCTCTTCGGCCGTTGGCCAATCACCTAAATGAAGTTCTATTTCAGACTCTTGCAAGTTGTAACTCACCCTGTTTGTTCACCCATAGCTGCTGTTCCTGCGTAGCTGTTGCTTCGCCCCTCCTCCTCCCCTGAACACCACCAATGTCATGACTCCAGTAGAACTCTCTATGGGGGTTCTCTATCCTATGAATCACTGACGTCCTCCTCCTGTCTCAGAGGAGCGTCATCATACCATGGAGTCATTCGCCAAATCTAAGTGTTGTTTGTTTTATCATTAAAGTTTATTGTACTTTCCTTCTAGTCTCTCATTATTGAAATGGATTTAACCTGTGATAGTGGTGGTAGTGGTAAAAACAGCTCACTGCCATAACAGCTCTGGCTAACATTACAATGCTAACTTTAGCTGCATGGTAGTACAAATATAGCCAACTAACTTGCTATGCAAACTATACCTATAATAACTAACAGCATGAATTTTACTTCCCCCTTCTTTTCTTTTTTTCAAAAAATCTGAGGGGCAACTGCCCCAGTTTCAATGGGCATGCATGACGCTTCTGTCAGGAAGTATATCCATTAATCCAGGTAAATCGCAGCTTTCACATAACATAACACAACAATCTCCGTTTCACACAAATCATGTTTGACATAGTAGATTAATTTAAATTCACAAATAAGTGAACATGCTTGCTGCCATTTTTTACAGTTGGGAGCAGAGAGATGCAAACTGGGCCTGCATACAGTGGTGGGTTTATCTTGTCTCACACACAAACACACTATTTGCTCAATTGAATGTTGCTTATTTTGGTCCAAACTGTTCCAGATTTTAAGAAATGCAAAGATTTAATCTATTTAAAATGATTCAAACGTATTTCTGAGCATGCTGTTGGCCTCATACCTACCCACTCTGGTGTAGGTGGGTGCTGGCTTGCAATCCTCGGCGCCTGCGAATATTTGATTTGGGGGTAAAACAAATAACAACATTGTCCCTTCATTTTCATATTAAAATCAAACACACCAAAGACAACATCATCCTGCAATGAAATATGTTTGAAAGCCTGCAGAGCCGGTTCCAGACTGCTCGGCTCCCAGCCGATAGGAGACACAATAGACAATGTGTAGTGTGTGGAGTGTAATATAGACATATAGACAGACTCTTTTAGGATTCTAGGTAAGTACGGACGGTTTTCAAACTGTTAACATCACAGACACTACTGGTGTTGTTCATTTTAAAGCCGTAGTCAGTAGTCACAGCGAGCTGGACAATAGCTAGCCTTTAGCTTGTTTGCTAATTTAGCGTGGTTGTATAGAGGGTATGCACACCCACTGGAACACGCCCCCTCAATCGGGAATGAGTGTCAAAATGAGTGTCAAGTTCCTCCCTGAGCAGCAGGTGTCAGTTATCTATGCTGATTACTGCATTCAAGCTCAGTCTTGCTGGGACTCAGTGGGCGTGACCCCACAGTGACTTCTGCCTCTGTGACATCACATGCATACCCTCTATTTGTAAACAGTGAGTGAAACTTGACTAGACAGTTTTCACGTCACGGCCAGAGATGAGCTGGAGGGTAAAACCACTGACTTGGGTAAAACCTGTTCACACAGCGTTTAATTTGAGGAAGTATAAACTACAAACCGATTCGTCTATTAGCTGAATACTGAGAGCAGTCATGTTGAACGAAAGTGCAGCGACCTGAAGTTGAGCTTTCCCCCACAGAGTCGACGCCTTGCCCGGCGTGGAAGGCCGAGGAAACAGACTGTCATTCTCCCACTTTTCCCTGAGAGAGTGTTACAAGCACAGTCTATGGATGGTTACAAGGTCAAATATGTGATCCGAAAGGTCACAGTGCAAAATTATTAGCATAGTTTTACTTGGTCAGTGAATTAATATTCATACTTGGATCTTAAATTGTGCACCATTGTAAATGAATCATTGAATTCTTCACTCAGAGAAAATGGCTTCCGCTTCCACATCAAAGGAGAAGTATTTATCCTGCCCTGTCTGCTGTGAAGTGTTCAAAAGATCCTGTCCTCCTGTCATGTAGCCACAGCTTGTGTAAAGCCTGTGTGCAGAGATGGTGGAGAACGAGAGGACTGTGTGAATGTCCAGTTTGTAGGGCTACATCTTCACCACGTGAACCACCTTGTAACTTGGTGTTGAAGAACCTGTGTGAGGCTTTCTTACTGGAGAGAGATCAGAGAGCTTCAGCAGAGCCCGAGCTTCTCTGCAGTCTGCACTCTGAGAAACTCAAGCTCTTCTGTCTGGACCATCAGCAGCCAGTGTGTCTCGTCTGTCGAGATTCGGAAACGCACACCGACCACAGATTCAGACCCATCGATGAAGCTGCACGGCCGCACAAGGAGGAACTCCAGGAATCACTGAAGGCCTTGCAGGAGAAACTGAAGTGGTTTATTGGAGTTAAAGGAGACTGTGATCAAACCGCAGAACACATTAAGCTCCAGGCCCAATGCACAGAGAGGCAGATTAAGGAGGAGTTTAAGAAGCTTCACGGTTTTCTACTTGGTGAAGAGAAGGCCAAGATCGCTGCACTGAGGGAGGAAGAGGAGCAGAAAAGTCAGATGATGAAGGAGAAGATTGAGGCTCTGAGTAGAGAGATAACCGCTCTTTCAGACACAGTCAGAGCCATAGAGAAGGAGCTGAGAGCTGAAGATGCCTTGTTCCTACATAACTACAACACTACAGTGGAGAGAGTCCAGCGCCCCCTGCCTGATGATCCACAGCCATCTCAGCTGCTTTCTGGAGCTCTGATAGACGAGGCCAAACACCAGGGCAACCTGAGCTTCACAGCCTGGGACAAGATGAGGCAGATCGTCTCCAGCACTCCTGTGATTCTGGACCCAAACACTGCCCATCGACACTGCCACCTATCTGAAGATCTGACCAGTGTGAGATGAGAGGAAGAGCAGCAGCAGCTTCCTAAGAACCCAGAGAGGTTTGACAGATGGTGTTGGTATGTCCTGGGCTCTGACACAGGAAATCACTACTGGTCTGTTGACGTTGGAGACAGTACAACGTGGCAACTGGGTGTGTGTGCAGGAAGGGAAGGGAGGCAGGGAGACATATTGTCTGGATTACAGGTATACAGTCTACGGTTCTCTGGTGGTGAATACACAACCTACTCCCGATCAGATCCATACCAGACTGTTCTCCCAGCGAAGAATGTCCAGAGGGTCAAAGTGCATCTTAACTGCTACACACGAAAACTGTCATTCTTTGATTTTGACACCAACACACACATACACACGTTCACGGGCACTTCCGCTGATAAGTTGTTTCCATACATTAGCCCTGCCCCTGGGAATGAACACCCCATGAAGATATTACGAGCGTAGGCCTCTGTAACAGTGAAACATCACAGTTGCAGATGATGGAGAACGCTGTTCAGTCCACTCAGCTTCAGTATTTATTATACAGTGGAAAAAGCAGATACGCACCAGAAAGTTCTGAGATTCATCCTTAACCCAGTGAGGGAACATGTGATTGCAGAGGCAGGAGAATTTAACCACTCCAGGCTTCATTTTGTTTTATCATATTTGTTAATTGTTAAACAGGTTATGTTGAAATATTTAATTGTTGCTCCATGGGTCTTTGTTGTAGCTACAGTTACAAATGTACATGGGTTACATTGCATGCACATGTGACACCCAAATTGTCTGGTCACAATTTGTGGTATTTTGTTTGACGTTTTATTATGAGCAATAATGCTCAGTTGTCTCTTGTGAAACTACAGCTGTGAGGGATGACGGGTTTCCTGACACCATGTTTTGATGTTCTCTGTAGACACATTTTTCCAATCCTGACCAGAATAATTACGAGACAAGCTTGAATAAAAAAAAAAGTTGAGAATGACAATTAGTTGCCTGTTGTACCGTACTAATTGGAGTGTTTATATTTAATTATGTTCTGGGTTAAAAAGAAATGTTTACATTGTTTGCTGAATGTAGACTGTTGTAACTATTTGTTCATTTGTATGAGATTGCAATGGCCTTGGTTGTACATGTGCACAGATGCAGAATTACTTGCTACTGATATCATCCCAAGTCTGATGAACAACAGAGGCTAGCTGGCTACCACATCATCCATAATGTAGGTGATAAATCAGTGGTTAAAAAGGAAAGACAGATGATTCATGCATGGGCCCAAATATCCATTCATGAGCTAATTTATTAAACTAAATGTGATTTAAAAAAAAGATATGTATAAAAATGACAAACAAGATGACAGAAACATCCAAAATGAATGCTATATCCTCAGGTCCATATAGCTTGTTTTCAGGTGACGTCACGTCAAGATGGCGATCGGGGGGGGGGACCTTTGAGCATTCGCTTGTTTGCAAAGCACGTGATGATGCTGTGGGGGCAACCCTCTTTTAATACATCCATGGGGCAACCAGTAGCAGGCTACATAGGAAAGCTCTAGCAAAAGCGTACAAATTGCTGGAAAAATCGCTTCTTTTCATTGTATATGGATCATATCCTATACTTTTTGCAATCTTCTGGTGATACCTGCAGCGTGGAGCGGCATCCATGATCCAACCCTCTTGCATACTCGCTTTTCTCCATTCTCCATAGTAGCTCTGGGAGAGCTGCCCCCCCCCAGCGACGTCATCAGAATCACGTGGTTGCAGACAACCTATTGAAGCCAACCTGGCTACAGATGCACCCACTATCATATTGCATTAAGATGAACTGTGTTTCTTGGCAAGGCAGAAAACAAGTATGACTTACTTGATAGCAGACTCTTAGTGCACAATATATCTCTTATGGCAAGAGCATAGTGTATGTAGGATTAGACACATAAGACCACTTATTTCCTTGAAACATACCCTCAGTGTGAAGCCATGTTAAGGACCACATACTCTACTGCTAACCATTAACTTTGAAGTGGAAAAATTGCTAGCTGACCTTATAGAGAGGCAAAGTGACCGCCTACTTCCTGCTTCAGCACTGTACCAGAGATTTTCATCCGCCATTTATTTTCCCATAGACATTTCGTAAAATGCCTATAAAAATAGTTTTACTTCGTCAAACCAAACGGTTCAGATATATTTAGAATCGGGAGAGACCATAGAACATTTCACTCCGACCAAAACTTAAAAAATATTTTCTGTAAATCCGCGATTTTTTTAACGTTTTGGTCCGAGTGAAATGTTATGTGGTCTCCTGTTTCTAAATATATCTGAACCGTTTGGTTTGACGAAGTAAAACTATTTTTATAAGCATTTAACGAAATGTCTATGGGAAAATAAATGACGGATGAAAATCTCTGGTACAGTGCTGAAGCAGGAAGTGACGTTCCACTTTGGCTCTCTATTTGACAATTCTGAATAAAAAAAAGGACAGTTCAACTTAAGGAGACAAAACTGCACCATACATAAAAAAACAGAGTGACAGGATAACACGATAACGCAACGCTCGTTTCCAATGTGGTACTCGTGGGTGTTATTGCCAAAGTGTGCATGTAAAAAACGGATTAAGTTCATGCCAAAGGCTCCACGGGGGAAAGTGTTTAGGAGTTTCCTAGCATGGTCATCCCAAATTCAGTTCCTGACTCTGGGCAGGCCTCCAGCCGAGCCAGGCGGCTCTGCTCCAAGGCGATGGCCTCGGCCGAGTGTTTACATTTCTCTGAGCCGCACTGACAGGTGAAGTACTTGCTCTTGATGTCCCAGAAGCGGTCTCCATAGTCGAACCTGATGAAACAGACAAGGCGAGTCAAATGTGTCTGGCCCGCAATCACAGTTACAGTCTCAAAACTAAAGAGCTTCAACATATTTAAAATCAGATGAGGGAATGAAGAAAGTAAGGGAGGAAACCTGGAATTAAGGGAGGGAGGACAGGAAGGAAGGAAGAAAGAGTAGCGGGCTGTTCACACAGGACGTGTGTATTTGAGAAGCCAGCGCCTTTCTGCAATGCATTCTCTATGGTAACGACGCGCTATGAGCGCTCCTCTTTCAAGGACCGCACCTGGGCGTTTAAGTGCTCTTGGCGGCTAGTGTTTTCTGGCGGAGCGCTCTGGGCGTCTCAAGCTGAGAAAAGTTGAACATTGGGAGGAAAAGCGCGCTGCTCGTCAATGTCACTCCTACCTCTTCTCCTGGCAGGGGGATCTTCAAACTCCGCTGCTGCCAGAAATGCCAATAATCTGGCTTTCATGTTTACAGTGCGAACAATCGACAAAACTAGCTGGCTACCGTCCGTGTGATCGTTGCGTCCTGAACTAGTACTGCGCACGACGGCAGAGAAAAACAAAACACACGCAAAAAAAACGCTCTGTGCGGATTGGAAAACGCTCTCGACATGATTTCCAAAGCGTTCCGATCTGAAATACACACGTCCTGTGTGAGTGCATTCACAAACGTGTAAACTCTTGACTCACCCTAGCTCTTGGCCGCTGTGGATGTCTCTGGAGCTGAAGAAGGCGATGCGGGGGAACCTCAGGTCCTGATGCAGCATGAAGACGCGCACCGGGATGAGGTTGGGGTCACACAGGTGGTTGATGAAGCGGCTGATGTTGCCATAGTAACGGGCGTCAATACAATACACCTCCCCGTCCTTGAAAGAAGACGAGCAGAAAAAAAGCTAATGTCTCACTGCTGGCTAGCATGTGATATTCTGTTGTAAACTTATCAAACATCGATCCTGAGGTCTGACATCATTTTTAACACATTCACTGCCAGCCATTTTTTTTTTACTGTAGGTAGCTTCTGCCAAGCCGTTTTTTGAGGATTCTGGCTCATTTTACAAGAGCCGAGGATAATTTTCTGCTTGGACTTTGTGAACACGAAGTTCACAAAAGTACTAATAGAATGTGTGCTTTCTCTGTCTAAAAGAGTTAGTTTGTAGAGTTAGTAGTTATGTAGATATTAGCCGTTGAGTACAGCATGGTTTGAGCGTCTGAGACAGGAAGCTGAGATAATCGCAGTTTTGTGAAATTCAATCAAACAGGCAGAACAGTCACTTTAACCATTTATTTTTGGCATCAGTGAGAGATCAGACATCTGAACAATATAGTTCTGAACACCCTCTCCTTTAAACTCCTCCCTCCGTGGGCGTGTCTGGTGGCGTTTGTCACAAGCCAGTTTCTCCTGCCTGTCTGAGCAGTGAGCAGCCTCCCTCTCTGGCGGCCCCTCGTCGGCGAGTGTGGCGAGTGTGGACTGTGGATGGGACTCAATCGTTTCTTGGATTTTCGGTTGAGAGCTTTGATGAAGCTTTGTGCGATTCTAGGCTTTATGCTGCCCTCCCAGTCTATTTTGGGAACCCTCCACCGTTGTGCGCCGGTGTGCAGCAGCGTGAAAGCGTTTTCGCCTACAGTATGAGAATGAGGCTCGTTCGTTTCTGGGTTTTCGGAATGCGTGCGATTCTGGCCTTTCTGCGGGTGTTTCAAAGTGTGTTTCACCCATAATCTATTATGCAAATTTGCAATCCCCCACGCCAGCACCGCTCTCCGCTCTCGGTGTGCTGCTGCTGGCGCGGCCGCTATCAGGCGAGTCTGGTGACTGATGACTGTAAAATCGCCAAGCCATTTCCTTGAGAATGGCTTGCTCCCGCGGCTGTTTTTGGTTGGCTTTCTCTCTGTCGGGAGAGCACTGTCGCCACTTAGTTGGTCGGTAAAATAGATTATACACATTCAATACTTCCAATATTTTTATAGGAGATGGGGGGAGCGTTGATCCACGCCCGACCGTCAATTTTTTTTTTTTTTTTTTAAGACGAGATATCTCGTCTTTGGCACTCAACGGTTGGATTCTGTAAGACGAGATATCTCGTCATTGGCAGTCAACGTGTTAAACATCAACTGTCAAATTAATTGTGATAGATTTGTATAATTACAGGAAACAAATGAGACCACGAGGGTCACAATTGCCAGTGGCATTAGATTTTATATATGTTTCTTCTGTCAAATGTTTTCTCTTTCACTTTAATAACATGTTGAAAGTGATATTTCCATTGGCCTTTTACTCGTTCCACCATTTGCGATTGCGAGAAACTCAAAGTTGTACGTTTGTGCTGGAAGAGGAGTGCTCCGTTCCTGTTTTTGTGCCATATAGCAAGATCCTTTTGTGCTGCAAAGTCAAGTCAGTCAAGTCAAGTTTATTTGTATAGCACATTTCATACACAGAGGCAATTCAAAGTGCTTCACATAAAATGGTTGACGGGAAAACAAAAGAAAAGAAGAGAATAAAATGGACATTTAAAAGCATCACAACAAAACTTAAAAAAAAGAGTATAAAAAGCTACGAAACAGATTTCCTACAAAGTCCAACCCGATGGCACACAACATAATATGCAGTGTAGAGGCTGGTAGTCTTCTTCACTTTTGCCAATTATATGAATGTCTCAAAGTTAAGGTGGTCATGATTTTTAAATAATACATGTAACTCCTTTCAAATGTATCAACAAAGACTACAGAAACCTGTAGAAATGGTCTTTTCTATGGTACGCTAAAAATTCAGAGGGACCCCTGTGGCCAGTGCGTGGAGGAGCATGCTGCGAGTTCAGGTCTGGCTAGTGATTTGCTCTTGTTCATATTTTCTGTGATACTTGGTTGTTTATTCACCTTATGTAGAAGAGACAGTCTGGCTTGAGAGACTAACAGTGGCAGAGCTTATCCCCGCAGACTGCTTCCAGTGAGTCACTATAGCTTTAGTCTCGCTTGCCAGACTCTCCCAGCAGACCAGAGACGATCTCTGGTTTGACCAGGTAAAAAAACAGCCGGCCTTTCGAACAGGAAGTCGTAATGCAAACGGGTCAAGTGGGCGTGGCTACATAAGGCGAATAGAAGTTATTTGACAAAATGTAGAAAGAAGTAGGGCGTGCACATCCGCTTGAAGGAGGTCAGGTGCAGGACAAAAGGCAAATGAACTTAGAAAATAAATAGAGTCCGCACACTGATATTTAGTCAGCTCCCAGGTCAGTTTATTTGACGTTTGGACCAAACGGTCTTCATCAGAAATCTGAATTCTGATGAAGACCGTTTGGTCGAAACGTCAAATAAACTGACCTGGGAGCTGACTAAATATCAGTGTGCGGACTCTATTTATTTTCTAAATTTGACAAAATGTACCTTGTTGTCCAGGTCAAACAGGTAGGAGTCGTCTTCTCTGACGTCCGCCTCTGCATCGGAGATCAGCTCACCCACATATCTGCGCAGAAAGAGGAATCAAACTTAAGACATGTATTAACCTTTGACCTTACAGCTGAAGGCCAGCTGGCCACACTTACTCGCAGATGAAGCTTCCTTGGGGGATGTCCTGCAGAGCTCGAACGCCCCAGCCCATCTTCTCCGTCCTGTACAGCTGGAGACGAACTCTGAGGGGAGGACAGAGGGAATTGTGGGTATTTAGATGTATAAAATTGAGATGCAGATCTGTGTCCTTGTATGCAGGGTATAGCCTCCGGAATGGATATTTGGCTGCGACACTGCTGTGTGCAACATGTGCGTCTCTAAGCAGTGTGACTGCTCATCTGTGATTTGCTCTGTGATTAATGATCAGTGTTGCCAATGGTGCCTTCAGCAAGATGTGCTAGATTGTTTCATAACCACGTGCCGTCAAAGCCCAAGGGAGAGCAGGTTTCCCTGCCAAACAAAGACTACAATCAGCTGATGTCAGTGTAGTTCCCTCCTCTCTGGTTGAAGGTGTGTTGTTTATCAGTGAAATCAGCTGCCGTAGTGTTTTGGTTGAAATGAAATCCAGCACATTCTTGAAGCTCGGGAAGCGCTACGCGAGATGACTTGTATTTCTGTTTCTTACTTGATGCCCGCCTGGACTACTCTGTTCTTGCACGTCCGGAAGCAGGCACACGCCAGGTTACATTCAAATATGAGCGGAGGTTCAATTTTGTTGAACTCCTGAAGCAACCGCTGGTCCTGGTAATAGAAAAAAATGGAAAACAAAATGCGATTAGTTTCACCCCTCTCGTTTCCCTGCTGAATTCATCTATAAATTATGAATTCTTGCCACTGGTGTCATGGATCTGGCTGACTTTTTACCACGCCCTCTCGATTAGCCCCCATTAAAATGTATTCTAATACAGTAGGTACAAATCATACAATTCTTGCTTGAAGGATGGTCTTCCCATCACTCTGCCACTCTGCTGCCCAAGGCTAGGGAAGGCCCTTTTGCCAAAGGCCGTATATATTAGGGATGGGCATTTCTAGCAAAAACACTATTCGAAATTCGCTGGCCAAATTCGAATTTAATTCGAAATTCGAAAATAAAAATAAAAATGTAAAAAAAATTAAAAATGTAATTTTAAATTTTTTTTTTTTTTTTTTTTGTGTGTGAGTGAAATGTTGCATTGTCTCCCCTGATTCTAAGTCTACGGCTCTATTCATTAATATAAAAAGCTTCTGCTGTGGATTTTTAGCTCAAACAAGCATTGCACCACTGAAGTAAAGAACATGTTACATGACATTGACATTTTCGAAAATAAAAAACAGTTTTGACAATCATGAGTGGTTCATTAAATATTTAGTAGGCTCAGGTCTGAGTGCCAAAGGGGTGCCAAAGTCACCCCCCCTCCCTCTTCATGGGATTTCATCCGCCATTCATTTTTCCATAAACCTTGTTTAAAATGCTTATAAAAATTGTTTTACTTGCTCAAACCAAGCGATTTGACTATACTTAGAATCAGGGGAGACAATGCAACATTTCACTAAAAAAAAAAATTTTTTTTTTTTTTTTTTTTTTTTTTTTCTCCGAATTTCGAATTTCAATAATAAAAGTCGACCTTGATAATAACAACGATTATTCGAAAATTCGAAATTCAATGCCCATCCCTAGTATATATAATGGTGACTGTGATGAGGTGGCTTGTAAAACGACATTCCCATTTTACCTTGTCATACCAGCAGCGGATGCTGAGCTGTCCACAGAGGCAGTTACTAGACGAGCAGTCGTCTGTGCAGCCACAGTGCTGAAGGAGAGAGCATGGAAAGACTGAGAAACTCTTTCTCATTACAGATAATATATCATAGCTCTGTCTGGAGAGGAGAGGAGAGGAGAGGAGGGGAGGGGAGAGGAGTGGAGAGGAGAGGAGAGGAGGGGGGGGGAGGGGAGAGGAGAGGAGAGGAGAGGAGAGGAGGGGAGAGGAGGGGAGAGGAGAGGAGAGGAGAGGAGTGGAGAGGAGAGGAGAGGAGAGGAGAGGAGAGGAGATGAGTGGAGAGGAGAGGAGAGGAGAGGAGGGGAGAGGAGAGGAGAGGAGGGGAGGGGAGGGGAGAGGAGAGGAGAGGAGGGGAGGGGAGAGGAGAGGAGTGGAGAGGAGAGGAGAGGAGAGGAGAGGAGAGGAGAGGAGAGGAGAGGAGAGGAGAGGAGAGGAGAGGAGAGGAGAGGAGGAGATGTACATTTTACCTGCAAGTGTGTGATGTTGCGGTCTATGTTCATGGCTGAAGTTTCACAGTTTTCGGAGACATATTTGTAGTCGGAGGGGCAGCCCTCTTCATCCACTGCGTTCACACAGGGGATGGGGACATTCTCATAGCCTTGTGCAATGTCGCTGAAACAGCGGAGGGGATAGGTTCAAATATAACCAGCAAAAAACAGTAGGCACAAACAAGTAAGAAGAAATCTGGCTCAAGAAGAAAAAGGTTCAAAAAACTTGAAAAACAAGGCCACATGAACTCCTAACGTTACATTAGCCCTCAGATATAGATTTTCTTACAGACGACGTGGCAAGGCTACACACAAACCACACCCACCTGCAGATGATACTCTCTGTCAGAATCACGCGATTGGTTATCCCCCGTCGCAGCTTCCTGTTGATCTGGAGCGCCACCCACACCGGCGTGTCGGCTCGCGCCAAGCTGAGAGGCGTGTCTCCTTCCCTGTTCATGATGTCAATGTCCGCCCCTCTGGAGAGGAACAACCTGCAGAGGGCGGTGACGGACAGATTCAAGTCACAGCCAATCCAACTGGACCTTTAATTCACTTGTTTGTATATGGAGACAGGACAGCGTTGTAGCTACAAATAAACGGACGAGAACTAACGTTAACAATCCAATCGATATGTGAAAGTGACAAGAAATTCATGCATACGTCAGAACCTCCGTCTGATGGTTTCTTTTCACTTTGCATCAAGTGAAAGGACACATGTGACTGCATTACATGTGGCTAAGCCGTGGACAGAGTCACTCACGTGACGCACTCCTGGAAGCCCTCCCTGGAGGCGATGTGGAGGGGCGTGTCTCCATGCACGTTAACAGAGGCGAGGGAGCAGCCAGCGTTCAGCACCAGCTCCGCTATATCCACACTGCCTGCAAACGACGCCCAGTGGAGACACACATTCATCTCCTGGAGGGAAAGAAGGAGAAGAAGGAGGTGGGTGTTTAAAGCAATCGTCTGCAACATTTTTATATAAATAAATATATATTAATATATTATTTATAAATATATTTTGTCATTCTTGTACATTTTCTGTTGTGAACACCCCGGTGATGAAAACAAGAGCACCACCTACAGAAACTTCATCAACAGAAAAATCCAATGGAAAAGAGATGACTGCCAGAGACACACTGGTTTATTGCCAACTGATCTTTGGGAAGTGCAGCGCAAAAACACCACACAGCAATAGCCAAGTAGCACCAAAGCTGTCACCAAAGTAAAGATGGGAATGAGGATTTCATGATTAACACTTGATGATCGGAGGTTAAAAACACACAAAAGGACTGATGACATTTCTCAGGCAATAAAAGAATCTGCCAAAGTTCACCCTTAAAGCTTTTGCACACCAAGTCCGTATTTTCGTCCGAAATTGACGCATGAAAAAGAAAAAGAATACGACCTGATTTGTGTCAATCATCGTTGACACACTGAGTCCGACAATTACGTCCGTCATTAAAGTTTTCGGACGAGGTTCGATTTTCTGCGTTTTTCGCATCAGTCAACAACTTTTTGCGAGCTGGGACCCGCCTGTGTTTTCAGATGACGGATTAAAAAACACGCATACGAAAACAATCGGACTGTGTGTGCAAAGACCCTTAGTGTCCGAAGTTTCATTTCAACAGAGAGTCTGCTAGGAGGAAGATGTAGCAGTAGTACAAGATCGCAGCACTTTTTGGCCTGGCGCACAATTGAACACTAGGCGGTAGTAACTCACCTTGTCCTTGATGGTGACATCAGCTCCTCTGTTCAACAGCGCTCTGATCACGGCCAGGTGTTTGTGCTCTGCAGCCCAGATGATCGGCGTCCAGCCGCCACTGTCCTGAGGTGGAGACACCATGGAGGAGAATTAGTCAGAGGTTCATTTCAGCAGTTTGTGGGCTAGCTAGAGCTTTAACGGCGGCAGCACAGAGCTGATATAGGTTGTTTTTCAGCTATGTGATCATCAATACTATCAGAGTGATACATCAAAGATATATTAGCCTTTTATTAAAATAATAACAGCCAGTCAGTCAGTGTTGTCCACCTCTGATATAGATATGATGCAGTTTGCTTGATTACATATTTAATGTATTGCAAATCCCTTAATATGTATTAATTCTAATGTGAAATGCAGTAAATCCCTGGGTTTAAATGGTTTTAGTATCTTGTGGTCTTAATGTTGTTTAAGACTTTTCCACTCCGCCAATAATTTAATTCTGGGCGGGACACTGCAAACATGTCAGTTTTTGCACAAAAATGGTAAAATGTAAAGACAGTTAATATCGCCATGAAATATCAATTACAGGCAGCTTCAATCTAAATATATGCCTAGTGGTGATGAGAGAGGTGGCAGGAGCGCTGCTCGTGTCCCCCAGACCACCGGTGCTCTTCGAAGGGAATATTATTCGAATGGAGAGGAAGACTTATGATCAAAAAGGCATTAAAAAAAAATGCAGGTCCCGGCACTCAAGGAGGTTTGAAAAATATAAAAGGCCTTTAATTCAATGGGCTAGAATCATTACAATACACCAACAGGTGTCAGCTTCACCTTTCTTCAGGGTGTAGTGACACACAAAGACAAACAGACTAATCAGGTCAATGGAGAACACAGTCAGTAATGCAAAATTTAATAATGTAAATGAAATAACTGTAATAGAAAAACAAGAAATCAACAATCGTTAATGAGTATGGGGACATACGGGACTAAAATAGTGACATCCTTTTACCTGTGCGTTGATATCAACCTGCCCCGTCTCCAGCAGCAATTTGACGATTTCCAGGCCGCCCAGCTTGGCTGCATGGTGGAGGCCAGTATAGCCATCATCCTCCTGAGGAAGCAGGTCATCACCAGGGGACGAGATGGAGGTCAAGAGAGACAGAATATAATTAAAGGCTAAAAAAGCCTGAAAACCTTAAAAAAAGAACCTGAAAATGACATTCCTGTTATCATTGTCAGTGTGTATATATATATATTATGTGCTAATTGCATGTTTACATGGTCACAGACACTCACAGCGTGATAGACAGAGGCTCCGCTCTGCACCAGGTAGCGAGTCACCTCCACATGGTTATTGATGATCGCTTCCACCAGAGGGGTCCTCTGGGTCTTGTCTTGGGCGTCCACTTTAGCGCCTGCCTGCATGTAAAACAATCCACATATTCTTTACTCTAATGCAGTCGACCTGTGAAGCCAAATTCAGCATAATATGGAAATGTGTCCGTGAGCTCGTTAGTAAAACTTCCCTGCAAATCCATCTTATCCTGCTCAATTTCTCTCTTCTCTATCCTCCTTTTTACCTGTCTTTACTATAAATACACCTACTGAGATCCACAGAAAACAAAACACCAAACAGGGTCTCAATAATGTATTCGGTCTCTCACCTGTACCAGCATGTAGCAGACCTCCAGCAGACCTCTCTGAGCCGCAGCGTGTAGAGCAGAGCGCTTGCTCTGAGAGTCAGGCTGGTATGTGGGATCTATGCCCTCCACTAGAAAACACACACAGGCACACACACACCAAAGTGAGCATGCATACACAGACACACAGCGAAGGTAGAAGAAGAACCATCACGAGAAGCATTTATTTCAACAATGGCAGTTTGATTAAACACATATGTTATTTTCCCTTTGCATCCTGTGTTCTTGTTCCTCCTAATAAATTATTGTTTTAAAAAAAACATCAACCGAAAAAGGTCAAGCCATAAAACGTCATTTTGCCACTCACTCAGCATAAGCAGGACTCTCTGAGCCTCGCCTTGCTTGGCGGCAGGGTAGAGCTGGCGGGGGTGGAACCTCAGTTTCTTCCTCCTGGCCAATCACAAAGTAACAATTTGTAGGAAATGTTTCCAGTCTTACTGCTGCAGACAGGTCTTTCTTGAATGTTATACAGTAGGACCAGACAGACACACCATTTAAAAAAAACTGCTACATCTCTCAACAAACTAGTCAGCATCAGTCCATTCGTAACCTTTTCCTCTTGTCTTGGGTACAGAGCAAAAGTGCAGCCACAGTAAACCAAAGTGGGACCGCCACATCGTTCGCACACTGACAGCATGAGTATTACCAGTATTAGTGACAAGTCAAAGGCCTCCGTAATCCTAAATCTCACCTCTCAGTGTCCTGTGTGAGAATGGCCTTCTGCAGCGCCGCCCTGCTGGGTCCAGGTGGAAGTGCGCTGGGGCAGATGGGTTTCCCGTTGGGCATACAGAGCGAGGGTCCCACGCTGTCCACTCCCCCCTCGGCCGGCGGGACGGTGGCCATGGGCCCCGCTGAGGCCACGGGCTGGGGGGGCTGCTGCTGCTCCACCTCCCGTGGTGCCACCCCGTGACCACGCATGCGTGCACTGCAACAGGCAGGGAGGGAGTGGGTAAGAAGAGGACTTTTGCATGGATTCATCAAGTCAAACCAGCCAATGATTAAAGTAATATAGTACGGTACATGAATCTCGCAGGGCTGGGTGGGTGATAGTTCAATATGATCATTTATCATCCCTCAGTGAAATCATATCTACTGTCTAAATTGACGATGACAAGCCAATTTTATTTTAAAGATTCGGACAAAATTAGGTATAGTAAAGGTTCAGTTTGACAACACATTGGCAATCGGTTCAATGGGATGAACATTAATTTGATTTATTTAAGGTAATTTTGTATACATAAGCCATTGCGATGTATATCAATGTTGGAAGAATGATCATGATAATCATGATATTGCTTTCAACCATATCGCCCAGCCCCACAATGAATGGAGATAAAAAACTGTTGAGGGATCAGCCTGATCTTTGGTGCTCCTCTAGCTGTCATCCCCTCTCTTCTTTCTCCGCCCCCCCTCTCACCTGACCGGTCTCTCGGGCTTCGTCCCGTCCTTCATGCCTCCGGTGGAGGCCGTGAGGCAGGGCGCCGTCAGGAGGGCGGTGGGCAGGGACGGGGTGGTGGTGGAGGAGGCCGACATGGTGACCACGGTCGCCGCGGAGCCCGAGGGGATGGTGACCTCCTGGGCCTCCGAGGCGTCTTCTCCGCAGTGGGGACAGAACAGCATGCCGCCGCCGTTCCCCCTGCCGCGCCCGCCGCCCAGCACCGTCACACACCCCCGGTGGAAGCGGTGAGCGATGCGATGGTCCGGGCAGCACTCCAGAAACGTGCCCTGAAAGAGGAGAAGAGGGGCTTTTTTTTTTATTAGGGAGAGTGCTACAGCTATGTTCAACAGCATGAGAAATTGTTTGTGTACCGTCCTGTAAGTTCAACAGCACAATAACATGAAATAAACTGCTATAGTGTCTTTTAACGATGGCCATCCAGTAGGTGGCAGAAGCCCTTACCGCTATGCAGAAGTATCCACATCCAGGGCAGCAGTGGTGTTTGACCATGTGAGAGCGATGGCTGTCACAAAGCACCATGAGGGGAACTCGACTGGACGGACGCATGGTCTCCCCCTTTATCGTCGTACTGGTGCAAGCCCTTAGCTGACAAACACCACAGAAGAAGATAGTTAAGAGGAGTGTTTAATGGGGAATGACATCATCATCATGACCTTTATCAGCCTCTATTCGCAAAGGCCAGTCCAGTAGGCATTGCAACAGCATGGATAGAACTTATCTTGTCCTACACAAGTCCTACACAGAGATCTAACAGAAATGTCCCGTGAAGACATAATATATCTATTGAGAGAAAATTCATCAATTTTGATAATCGTTTAGTTTACTTTTCTCAAGTTTCATACCACATTATATTTACATTTATTATATTTCATATAAAAATGAATAGACATAATATACAGATTAAATTATTTAAGAAGGGGGGGGGGGTCTAGATTAACTGATAATGAAAATAATTGTTATCTCCAATACTAATGCAAAATGTTGCAAGAAATAATAATAATACTGATTTTGGGAGGGGGAGGGGTAGCCTGGGTAAACCCAGCCCCCAGTGACCTGCTCTCAGGCTCACCCTGCTTACAGTCACAAGGTGTGACTGCTAGTGACTGGGAACTGAGAGAGCAGGTCACGTGGGGGCTGGGTTTACCTAGGCTAGGGGAGGGGGGCGTCGTTTGCATGGATCAACCATTCTATCAACCCCCCGCAGATATATTATGCGACAGTAGAAACCTTACTTATTTTGCCCTATGCATTTCTTGCATGGTGGAGGTACCTGTACATTTACTTGAAATGAGCACGTCTGTCTGACATCTGCACATAGGCCTACATAGACATTTTATCTGCAGAGACTGCAGCAAAGCAAACGCAGACAACCAACCTCTCCGTTGATGCTCTCCGTGGCCATGCACTGCCTGCTGACGTGGTGACTGACCTCTCCGTTGATGCTCTCCATGGCCATGCACTGCCTGCTGACGTGGTGACTAACCTCTCCGTTGATGCTCTCCGTGGCCATGCACTGCCTGCTGACGCGGTGACTGACCTCTCCGTTGATGCTCTCCGTGGCCATGCACTGCCTGCTGACGCGGTAACTAACCTCTCCGTTGATGCTCTCCGTGGCCATGCACTGCCTGCTGACGCGGTGACTGACCTCTCCGTTGATGCTCTCCGTGGCCATGCACTGCCTGCTGACGCGGTGACTGACCTCTCTGTTGATGCTCTCCGTGGCCATGCACTGCCTGCTGACGCGGTGACTGACCTCTCCGTTGATGCTCTCCGTGGCCATGCACTGCCTGCTGACGCGGTGACTGACCTCTCCGTTGATGCTCTCCGTGGCCATGCACTGCCTGCTGACGCGGTGACTGACCTCTCCGTTGATGCTCTCCGTGGCCATGCACTGCCTGCTGACGCGGTGACTGACCTCTCCGTTGATGCTCTCCGTGGCCATGCACTGCCTGCTGACGCGGTGACTGACCTCTCCGTTGATGCTCTCCGTGGCCATGCACTGCCTGCTGACGCGGTGACTGACCTCTCCGTTGATGCTCTCCGTGGCCATGCACTGCCTGCTGACGCGGTGACTGCTGCCGTCGACGCGCGGAGCCTCCATCCTGCAGCTGCACAGAGGAAGCTCCTCCAACCGCTCCGTCTCCCCGGCATCACTGCCTTCTGCACAGCCATTGTACATTATTGTCACTTTTCCCACTTTTTATTTTTATCGCATCGTTAGCAAGAAAAAAAAAGGGCATGAAAAACTGAGACGATATAAGACGATATATACAACTACAGTCAACCTAAAGATTGACTTCAGATAAAGCAGGCTTCAGATTACAGTGTACCCTACCATGGTGAGGTGAGAGTGTAAGGCTGTCTGCAGGAGCAATGTCCAGGGCACCCAAGGGAACCTCTGTGTACTCACTGGACCGTCCGAGAGAACCTGCTGATTCGGCCACAACTGAGGACAGAACAGAGAGCGAATGACATACAGTAGACATTGACCATAAAAGAAAGAGCTGGAATATGACACAAATGCTTATTTTACATGGAATATTACTCTAAAATCTCATATAATATATCTGATAAAAAGGATAATTTCTAGAGAGAAAAGCTAAGCACCGTTTTTAGGACAACACAGTAGACGAAACTACGTTTGTGCCGCTCACCTCCCAGCGTCTCAGCTCCATCGGCGGTGTCTCTCCCTTTGCCCCGGTCTGACTGTCGCCATGGAAACTCACCGGTCCGGTTGTTACTCTCGACCCCCCTCTGTGTTTCAGACTCGGAACTCTAAAAAGGGTGAAGGCCAATTAACGGTTTAGTTTTTACTAGGGCTGTGGCGATTCACTTATCTCCCGATTCGATACTATCACGATTCTTGGGTGCCGATTCGATTTATATTGCGATTCTTAAGTATTGCGATTCTACGATTATTGCGATTCGATATTACGATTTATTGCGATTTTTGTTTATTTTTTCTTTTCTTTTTTCAGTTTGTTTGCTTTTTTACACTAGATTAGAACATGGGAAAAGTTGAATCATACACTAGAGACTAGGGGTGTCACAATATATCGTCCCACGAAATTTTGCGATAGTAAAACGTCACGATATGTATCGTTGAGATGAAATCTCATATCGCAAATTTTTTTTTTTTTTTTTTTTTTTTTTTCAAAAAATAGACTAAGAAACGTCTTTGTTTGTTGAAGTTCAATGTGTGGAAAGTACCGTAGTTCAGTTGAACAAGTCTCTGAAGAGACACATGAGAAGTTATACAGGAGAGAAACCATTCAATTGAGTTTCTGGCAAAACTGTTTACTTGACAGGAAAAACTGAAGATGCATAAAAAATAGATTAAGAAAAGTCTTGTTGTTTGAGTTTGAAGAAAAACTGAAGATGCATAATGAGAATTTATACTGCTGAGAAAGCTTTTAGTTCAAAGTAAATCTAAGTGACGGTGTAACTCATTCTATTTCAAGATAAGCCTTATCTCCAATCTCATGTTTTTTCTAGTTGTTATTGTAATAACAATTTCCCACAACAGCATGTTTTGTATTTGTGCATTTCAAATAAAATACTACTTTTCCAGTCATATATTGTCATTATTCAAGTTTAAAAAAATATTGTTAAAATCGTATCGTATCGTTATCGTGAACCCAGTATCGTGATACGTATCGTATCGTGAACTGAGTGTATCGTGACACCCCTACTAGAGACTGTATATTATATATCATGAGTAGGGCTGGGCGATATAGTTAAAAACAGGGGCGGACTGGGATCATAATTCAGGCCGGGCATTAGATACCAAGCAGGCCAGGCCGATATGGGCCAACGCGCGTGAAATTTGGGCCGTTTGAAGCCAGATTTGGGCCGTTTGAAGTCCAATTTTACAATGAGATGCACCCACTTTAACCCTGAAGTGTAATTATTACTTCAGACTAAATAATAAAGTAATAAAACCACTAGTAAACCAGTAGGCGGCGCCTGGCCTGCTGTTCAGTGAGTGGCCTGACTGCAAGCACCTAATTTTTTTTTTTTTTGCGATTATCGATTCTGGAATAAAAGATCGATCCAAAAAATCGTGACATTAAAAATCGCGATACTTAGGTGAATCGATTTTTTCCCCCACCACTAGTTTTTACTAAAATATATATATATATATATATATATTTGAAATTAATCTGTATTCTAGGCCTACATGCATGCAACCTTTTGACTGTTCATTTGAGTAGAGAAGAAATAGAGAGGATTTTGGAATGACAGCTCCACTAGATCACCGTTAAAGTCGAACTGAACCTGTTCGTCACGTGCATAATGAGTCCGTTTCAGACTGAAAACATAGTTTGTCTAAGATGACAGGTTGAGAGGCGGGTCATAGTATCATGTCGATGATTTTATTTGACAATTCTGGGGACTGGATTGGGCTTTGGCCAATCCTGGCGTGTTCCGCCTCCAAATCGAGTGGGATTCAGTGTGTTGTGGCGCTCCCCTCGGGAAGAGCCTTTTGACGGGAGGAGTGGAGCTTCAGCGAGCCGCAGGCAGCCAGCTGCCTTCGTGTTGCCGAGCGGAGAGTGCAGCACATCGGCCTGGAATCTCCGAAGTGCGACCCCTGACAACCAAGCTCTCGGATGCGCGCGCCATTATCGCTGCTGTAAATACGATATCCCTGGAAACTGGAGCCAGTTACATTTCTTTGCATTCTTAGAGATTATAGTTTTTGTTTTTTGTTCATGTTTCTAACAATTGGCCAAGTTAGTAGTTAGTTTATGGGATAGGAATTCTGCCAGATGACAGGCACTAGGCGCCATTTTCTACTTCATTTGGAAGAGA
Source organism: Poromitra crassiceps (assembly GCF_964638095.1). NCBI lineage: Eukaryota > Metazoa > Chordata > Actinopteri > Beryciformes > Melamphaidae > Poromitra > Poromitra crassiceps. Next base: position 43,529,442 of record NC_139643.1, on the reverse strand, counting down.
AAATGATCCAGAAATGAAGATTTGATTGACAGCTGCATGTCGTGATATGATTGGTTGAAATGGGGTAGAAATTTGATAGTACTAAACTGTACATTACTGTTATCAATGAAATCTTGAAAAATGAACTTTTGATGTGAAAAAGTGTGAAAAACTAAAGAAATTAGATTGTTGTGATTTTGTTTGCATACATTATTAAATAGGTGCACTGCATACACAAGTATTTGAACTAAAAGAAAAGAAAAGTCATTTTTGGGTTCAGCTCGACTTTAACACATTCACTGCCAGCCGTTTTTCAATACTGTAGTTAGCTTCTGCCAAGGTTTTTTTTGAGGATTTTGGCTCATCTTTCAAGAGCCGAGGATTCGTTTCTGTTAGGATTTTGTGAACACACAATATCTCAAAAGAACTAATAGAATGTGTGCTTTCTCTGTCTAAAAGAGTTAGTTTGTAGAGTTAGTAGTTATGTAAGCATTAGCAGTTGAATACAGCATGGTTTCAGCGTCTGAAAATTTATTCTGAGATAAACGGCTTTTTGTGAAATTCGATAGAACAGTCACTTTAACCATTCATTTTTGGCATCAGTAAGACGTCAGACATCTAAACAATAGTTTTGAACAGTAATTTCCTCCATAACAGCAGGAAACCCCCCTCTGCTTCCAACTCCTCCCTCCGTGGGCGTTCTCCTCCGCCCTCCTTGGCTCTGCAGCGGGTCTGTGACAAACGAGTTGCTGCTGCCTGGCTGCTGCCTGGCAGTCTGGATGGGGCTCGCTGGATGGGTTTCGCTCGTTTCTTGGCATTTCGGTTGAGAGCTCTGATGAAGCTCTTGCGATTCTGGGCTTATTTATGGTGCGTGTTTCAAAGTGTGCATCCAGTCTATTCTTGGAATCCCCCACCGTTGCCACCGCTGTGCGTCAGCGCGAAAGTGAAAGCGTTTTCGCCATCCATTTTACAGTATGAGAACGGCTTCCTCGCGCTTTTCCCTCCAGTTTTGGCTCGCCTCTTTCTACTCTGGAGAGACATGTCGCCACTCAGTGGGTCGGTAAAATAGATTATACACATTCAATACCTCCAATATTGGTATAGGAGACGTAAAAGGGTTAGATCAACGTCCCACCGTCAAAAAAAAAAAATCGATTTTGTTTGACGTAAAAACACGTCATTGGCAGTGAACGTGTTAAAATGTCACGTCTTTGAACCACTTTTTGGGCACATTCCCCCGTTAGCTTAGCTTGGCTACTGTTAGCTAGCATGACATCCCACAGGTTTAGACAGTAAAGAGTTCAAAGGTAAAGAACGGCGACTGTGCAGCTCAAATCCTAAATCATCTGTTACGCTCAAAGAAAGTCAGATTGAGCCACTCACCTGATCTGACATGTCCATATCTTCATGCAGCCTTGCTTCTAACGCATCATCTTCACACTATAAAGAAGAAAAAGACAACACGTTAAACAAGAGACCAAGAAATGCTCGTAATTAACATACTGCCTACAAACAATATAAACAGCTGTCCCTCTTTATATAAAACAATCATGCAACACATGAGTACGCTACAGTATCGTGTTTAATAATGTGCTTGTGGATCATATTCGATGGACAAAAAGCAAATGAAAGTCTTGCACCTTGTCTGAATCTCGGGTGGCCGGACTGAAAACTTGAACTTGCTCATCTGCCTCCTCCTCTTCCGAGTTCCCCAGATAACCACTGCTCTTCCCTGGCGTGGTCTTGGCGACAGGCTCCACCTCGTTATGGAATAAATTTTCTATCTGAGTTTGAGAAGAAATCAGACATGCGAGTGAAGAAAAGTGACGTTCACAAACGGAAGCCTAGTAATCTAATGATATGTTCTTTTCTGAGTGTAATTTATGTACCAGCAGTTCCATTCCTGACACTACTCCTCATCATACCATAGTATATACATTACCTTTTGAGCTTTGTCGTGGACTTTCTCAGCCCTCTCAGGTGTGCTGTCAGATAATACGCCCAGTTTTCTCCTTTTTGCAGCTGTGGGGAAATAGAGACGCTGTCACAATAACAAAGCAAGCAACACAATATAAGCTATACAGCAGAATGTAAGGTTTACCTTCAATAAACTTTTTCTATGTCAAACCAGGTTATTGTTATATTATTATAGGTACGCATCAGTCAGTTAGTATGAATATTAGATTTAGCCACTCACCCGTTTCACTGTCGGAAGAGAGGCAGGCAGAGGGGATGACAGGTTCAATTGGCGCCTCAAGACGGCTTATCTGTACAAGAAAAGTGACTTAAACGGTCATGATAAGGTCGCAACAGAATTGGACTATCATACTTGTGAAGACCTCGGTGCATTAACGATGCACTTTCAGAACCACGACTTGGGCCAAGAGTTATGAAATATGTACAAGTGCGATGGCAAAGTCAGAGGCCAGTTACAGTTACAAAATACAGCCATAGAGTTAGGTCGAAATGTCAGGGCTCAAGACAAATGGGAACATGAAATATTATATAATAAATAACATAATAAATATTTAATTGAATAAAGAGCTGTATGGCAACGTTCAAAGATTAGGTTCTGACATTCACAGCAAGTGTCAGTGAAAAGTTTGTCTCTATTGTGTAGCATCTCATGATAAGTGAGATTTTTTGCGGGGAAGAGGAAGGAAACAATGTCAGTACTGGAGTTTTAGCCCTTTAGCCATACAAGGGAGTTATGTACAATATATGTAAATATAACAAAATATATGGGCGTGATATGCCGATAGGTAATTCAGCCCCTTTCTTTTTTACAGTGTGCCCTTATTATTCAACCAATAGAGCTGAACAGTCCCGTGACATCTGTTGCCCCGGAAGTGAGTTTCCCATTCATTTGATCCATTGAGTGTTGTTGAGGATCACATGGTCATGCTCACCTGCATCAGAGGGGGCCTGTTCATGGTCTTACGGGCGCGGTGGATCTTGTGTTGTTGGGCAGCAGAGACAGAAGCGGAAGAGAAGGCTGTGGAGGAGGAAGAGGAGGAGGAGGAGGAGGGACCAGGTGGGAGGAGTGATTTACTGCTGCCGGGCCCAGAAACACTCATCTTGGCTCGGCCGGAAGACGACACTGAAGAGGTCGAGGGAGAGGAGGAGAGCGAAGAGAAGGATGTCGATGGAATGGATTTTCCTGCATGTCCTGTAAAAGGGGGAGGGGAATATAAGCAATTATTAAGGACTGTGTAGACCTATACCGCGTTCAAGACAATTCGGAACGCTGGAAGTTTCAACTCGGAAACCTCCGCCCACCGACATATTTGCCTTCACACATGATGATCTCCATTTAATAACTAATTTTCACTTACATTCACTGAGTCTCCCCTGAAACTCTTTGGTGCCCCCCTTAGGCCAACCTCCCACTGATTCAATCGTGCATTCCTTCATAACTGGGAACTGGTAATCTTACAACTTCAAAGGTCATGAGCTGGGCGGTGACGTCACCGGAGCTGGTATTTTCCCAATCCAAACTCGTAGGAGCCTCAGCAGCCCCGATCTCAAAAAGTCCAAGATGGCTGCGCCGCGCAACAACAGTAGTTATAATCGTAGTAATGTTGTTAAGCACTTCTGTTTTGTTTGTGTCTCATTAAATCAGCTGTACACACAGCACTGCATAACATCTCTATCTGTGTGGACATGAGGCTGCAGTGTTTGTATGCGCAAAATGCAGCGAAATGCCATGTTATCAACTGTTATCGCTAACAATGGCTAGCCTGGCTAGCGAGTGGATCTGACCAATGAACAGTGAACTTCCCAGCTCAAGTTTTCTGCAAATGGAATGCTAACAAAACGGATGTGACGTCATTTAGGCTCAACATCCCAGTTATTTTGCGATAAAGGAATGGGCCACAAGACTCTGAATGCAACTTGAATGGATTAGACGCTCACCCGCAGCAGCTTTGTTTGGTGGGGAGGAGGGAGGCGCTCGTTTCTCACTCTCCTCTCCGGCTTTGGAAACATCTTTCCCAGGCTGCTTAGACAAAAATGTTGACAGCATCCCTCCCATCTCCTTGGCAACCACAGCTGTGGTGGAAGCTGTATCACCTGGATTTTTTTTTTAAGAGGTCTCCATTAAACACTTGGGAGTTGTCTGCAAAATATGGCTGTTCTGCTTAAATGAGCTATAGACATACCTTCCTTTACTTGACTTGGCCCAGCTAACGACTCTGTCTGTGTTTCCGAGGCATTTTGCATTTCCTGCAGGAAACAACAACAAATAGCAAGATGAGGAAATATGTCATCAAGTAGTGATTGATATTCAGAGTTGCAGTTGATATTGTGGAGAAATGTACACACACACACACACACACACACGCACACACACACACACACATTCTTATATCCTCATTGGCTTTTTCTTACCTCCTCTGATATTAACTCTAATTCAGCATTTTAAGGAGTCCTTTGCGTCCGTAAAATTAAACTCAAATTAAAGCCACATTTTTACAAAATGACTGCTTAAAATTGCCTGTCCTTTGTTTATTGTAAACTCGTAATATTCAGACAATATTCTTTCAAAATATCTCCAGTAAAACAGCTGAAGATAGGACGAAGAAAAACAACGTGATAAAATCGCTGGAAACCACAAGTGATGCAAAACTGTAACAGGAAATAGACGAAATGATTAAAAACGCCAATAACGCTGAAATTAACATTTTCTAACGCTACTATTAGCAGTGTAGCATAACGTTAGCTTACGAGCTAGCAGTTATGTAGTAATAAACACAGCAAATGGGAGCAGATTGCAATGTGGCACACTGTCGTTCGCATGTCACGTGCAACTGCTGTGATAATGCATTTGCAACTCGTGAATTAACCACAAATTCACTCAGCATGCCATTTTAAGATGCTTTGGGTTTGCTACCTTTGTCGTCTCCTCGGATGCCGACATGTTTCCCAGTGACGTCATCGACGTAAGTGTACGTGGGCTGCGTCACCAGGCGATCCCTGCCCCTTTTGCTCATTGATTTGAAAATTCACTGATCAGAAGTCAGTGTGGGTACTTCAATTTTCAACGAACCGTTGGGAGAGCCTTCCCAGGCAAACCGATTCAAAGTCAGTTAATTTGCAAATTATCATTTTTGTTTGTTGTCACGGGAAGTGCTGAGACAAGTAAACACAGACGGAGGCAGTTTCAGCAGCGCGGGGATGGGCGGACATTGCCAGCTATAAAGTACTACCGTAGCTCCGTCTAGAAACCTGACTTGTCTAAAAAGCTCAAGAGTCACTCACGCCAACAAAAAGAGGGAATCGCTGGTAAGTGATGAAAAAGTTTGACGATTCCTACTAGCATCAACGTAAGTAGCAGACTCCTTCACGTTGATTACAGACCGCGGTTTGCCTGTTTCAACCTCAGCAAGCTAGTAGCTAACGTTAGCTAGCGTTCAAAACAACTGTATTGTGACTTGGGCGTCTCATGCGTCATGATGTAGGCCGTAATCAAGACAAGTCACCTGGATTCCTCCAATCCATCTCATCAGCGCACTCCACACGTTAGCTACAGTAGCTTTCAACCGCACCAGCTAACGCGTTAGTTAGCTAGCTCATGTGACTGTCATTATTTGGGAAGTGGTCACTTCCTTCTTGAATTAAAGTGTGTATTGAACGAAGTAGTCTACTTGTTATTTCGAATTTTGGTCACGAGAGATTTATATCTGGAGCAACAGCCATATACAGAAAAGCCCGTTTTTTTTTGTAAGTTGACCCTACAGTGTAACTTGTTAAACCTGCTTTCTTAACCTCCACCACTCTATCCTCCTCTATCCACCCCCAATCCACATTCCTCCTCAGACAACATGGAGACCCTGTGTTTCCGCTTGCCTGGCCACGGGGACAGCACCCTGAAGCACATGAACTCGCTGAGGTCCCGCCAGCACTTCTGCGACATCACCATCGTAGCCAGTGACAACCAGATGTTCAGGGGGCATAAGGTGGTGCTGGCTGCCTGCTCCCCTTTCTTGAGGGACCAGTTCCTCCTCAACCCCTCCTCCAAGCTTCAGGTGGGGGGTCCATGTCTCCTCTCTCACTCATCTACGTTAATATTGCCCCTTTTTCACCGGCAGTGGCACATGCCTTGATTGAATACTGACAGGGGTTTGCTATTTATTCCTTGAGCAGCAATGCCCTTATATGCAAGAAAAAAAATGGCTTGTCCATTGTTTCTCCTCACATTTTCCCCTCAGGTCTCAATGCTCCATAGCTCCACGGTGGTGTGTGATCTGCTCCAGTCTTGCTACACCGGTGTGCTGCAGTTCAACCCAGAGGAGATCGTCAACTACCTGACGGCTGCCAGCTACCTGCAGATGGAGCACATCGTGGAGCGTTGCCGCGGAGCGCTGAAGAAGTACATGCAGCCGAGGAACCCCAGTTCACCAATGGTCCGTCTTTTTTTAATGATGCCTGTCTTCTTTCTCCAGCTAGAGAAATACTTGCGGCAGATTTTTTTGATGCGGGTAATAGTAATTTATATGAGTCTGAAAGGAAAATTAACATTAAAGGTGTGTCTTTGTTCGATGCAGAGGAGCTTCTAGAGATGGGGCTCCAGGCAGAAAATCCTATTTGGCCCTTCTGGCTGACTTTAGTTGTCATTATACGCGCTTTCGGACCAAACAGTTTTGGGGACTCTCTGAGAGGAACTGCCCGCTGGGGAGGTTCCCCGAGAACTCATGTCCTCCAACTCATACGACCAATGACGTCATATCACTGCAATACAACCATAACATTCTATGGTATTTCTATGTTATACTGGAAAATAGCTGATATGCAAGGTCAGATAAGACTTGTTTGTCATAAACTGATGTCAAGGCTAAAACCCACAGAAGACAGGCGTTCTATCCATACATACAGTATTTGATACTTGGAGAACATCTTGAAAGTTCTTCGTCAGAACCATTATCTGTACAAAAGAAATGTAATAAGCTGGGCTCTTATCTCTCTGGGAAGAGGAGATAACTGCTTTCACTGCAAGAAAACATATTGGTTCCCATGAGACCGAGAGTGTAACTCCTATTAAGGAAATATTATTTTTATGATACTGTATGGATAATCTATCATTTCTATTCTACCACAGTATCCAAACAAACTTGTGCTAAATTCAGCTGCACCTGGTACAGAGATGTGAATGGGCCCCCTTTAGGGGGCCTTCCTAGTACTGTTTGTCACTGTAATAGTACCAGTTTAGTGGTATTCCCACATTTTGAGACATTGCTGTGGGGGGGCCAACAGCCTGGGGCCCCAAGCAGCTGCCTGCCTTGCCTGTTCACAAGCTGCGTCTCTGCTTCCATGTGTTTGGTTAGGCAAGGTAATCAAACTTTATGAAACAGTAATCACTGCTGTTACCTAAATCAAGTAAAAAATAATGATTAGGACCTTCTGTTTGAATACTTTGGTTACCAACCATGCCTGAATTGGGAAGACCCTGTCTGATAAGACAAACCAATATACAGTAGATGACACAAACTGTGCTGACAAACAGGTTCTCCTGCAGGGTCTCTCAGTTTAGACAATAGGTGCTTTCGGAACGTTTTCATAGTTGTAGGAATAGTTGGAGGAACTCTCTCCTTTTTGTTGTCTTCACACCGCAGGAACTAGGAACCGTAGTAGTTCTTAGAATACCGTTTAGAGGAACCTTTTTAGCTCCTACTTCAGGGTAGGCACTTTCCCAGCACAAGAGGAACCTTTAGTGGTCCAGATGTAGCTACGTTGCATGCCCTGAGGCATTGGCTTTTTCCTCTCTTTTTTTAGCTAACTTTAGCTAGCTAATTGTTAGCCAAAGTAGTATTAATCCCCCATGAACTCACTTGCTTTGCTGTGAAGCTACTACAGTAGTAGCGGACCCGGTTAGCATGCTAACCACCAGCCTCACTTCAGCATTCCATGGTTCCTATTGGCGGTGCGAATGCAAACAGAAAAAAGCCCTTGAAGTGATGTAGTTCTCGGGGGAACCTCCCCAGCGGGCAGTTCCTCTCACAGAGAGTCACCAGAACTGTTTGGTCCGAAAGCACCTAATGTTCCCAGGCCAGCACCGCAGGCATTTCAGTACTGGAGAAGCTGTCACAGCTTGTAGTGAACAGGTTGTTTCATCTTTCCCCCCTGTCTCGCTGCAGATGATGACGGACGAGAGCCAGTCCCGAGCGGTGATTGTCAGCGGCAACGCTCACTCTGCCTCCACGTCGCCCCCTATCAGCCGCCCCTCCCCAGTGCAGCCACACAGCCCCGCAGGCCGCTCTATGGATGAGCACGACACAGACAAGCACACTCAGGCCAGCAATCAACACCACAGTGACAGTGCCCTGTTGGATGACTCATGTATTAAGGTGTGTGTGTGTGTGTGTGTGTGTGTATATTAAGTTGTGTGTGTGTGTGTGTGTGTGTGTGTGCGTGTGTGTGTGACATTGAGACTCTAAAACACTGAATGTACACAATATTAGAGACGCATACTCTTTTCGTGATGTACGTACACTGATGAGATGAATCCAGGGAAAAGCCATTATCCCTCTATTCACCTTATGTAGCCACGCCCATTTGACCCGGCTGTGTGGCCGTATCAAAACTTCCGGCTAAAAATAAAATAAAATGCCTGGCTGCTCCAATATCATCTAACTCTGAATTAACTAATAATTTAGCCAATTGTATGTAACATACCAAATAAAAGCAAACGGCAATGTCTAAGAATGCAACGCCATGTAACTGGCTCGTTAAGTCTCGCATTCCAGGGAATTACGTTAACGTCTGCGGGTCTTATTGACGTTAGTGGCTCGAGCGCAACTCGGAGGAGAGAAAACTATCTGAAGCTTTCTTTGTTGGAGTCCAGGTATGTTTTATAAGAAAGTGCTCGTCATTGTCACCGATAACGTTATCTGACCTGGCTAACAGTGGATACTCGCTTGCTTGCTGTGTATCGGCTCAAAGTAGTAGGCTACGTTCTTTATTTTATCCCCTGCACTGTCCGCTCCAAAAACAACTCTTATTTTGCGCCGTGACCGCTGGAAGTGTTCAAAGGACCCGGAAGAATTTGGCCCACTGTAAGGTCTGAACATAAGGTGAATAGCAATCACAAAGGAGGAGCTGTTGTGCCATGTTGTGCCACGGGTCTGAAACGTACTTGAAAGTGCTTGGATTTAAGAAAGAATAATCGAAGGATTTAAAAGTGCATGGATTTAGCCTATCACAATCTGTGAGCACTGTATCATAAAACTCTCCAGATCTATGATATTACTGACTACATTATGCATGCAGCTAGCTACTACTAAGCTATAAGTAATAATACAATATATAATATATTAATGCAAATAAAATAATAAAAGTATATACAGTATAGTACTCGATGAGCCAATGTATCTACTCCATGGTGTCACATACAATGCTCATTCACCAAATAAATAACAATACAATAACACATAACAGTTTCACACATTTTAGATTGGGTCATGGTTGCCGGGGGAAGATGGTCAATTAGGAGTCCACAAACATAGTACCGGTACTAACTCAGAAGTAATGTTAGAAGACTAAAAAGGAATGATCTCAGTTGTCGGTATCATTAAAAGAGGGGCAACCCTGGATCAAAGAGACAAAAGCAGACACGTTACAGAAGGATTTCAAAGCTTTGAGACAAATTGAGATTGTGGCTTGTGTGAAAGCGGGGCTGCCAAATCAGCATCAGGATGAGTTCCCTAACATTTTGTACATTCAGTGTATAGAGGCAGCAGTGGCGTCCCAGATTCACCAGCTACTTACTGTGTATACCATTTGATCAGCTGTCTTGTTTTGAAGAACAGAATAGGATGGAACAATGCTTTGTGGTGGTGGTGGGATAGACAAACTGTCCATTCTGAACTTAATCTGTGGACACCTCATCAGATGGCACTCATCTCAGTCTCCAATGACGTTACAGGTGAACGCATCAGATGAGGAGGAGGAGACCCGGCCGGAGGACTACGACGTGTTCAGAGTCTACATCCCCGAGGAGGAGCAGCAAGCGGAGGCCAAGAGCGACCGGGAGGAGGAACAGGAAGCTCCCGCCGACGGGCCTCAGGGCGCCTGTTACTCAGAAACGGACGGTATCATCATCGGAGGAGAAGGAGGAGGCGAGTACGGCTTGAATCCCACAGAAGAAGACCTTGTGGCCGGCGACTTCTCGAGGGAGGCCCTCGCCATGGAGGGGCTCCGCGCTTTCAGGCGCAGACTGACCGAGCCGAAAGTCGGCCGGGGGGGCAGAGGGCGAGGCAGGGGGAGGGGCTTCAAGAGGAGGAAGTTGGTCACGTCTCAGGAGAAGAAGCCGCCGGGCATGGCTCAGCAGCAGGATCTGTGGTACCTGGCCACGGCCGGGATAGGAGGCGGCTTCGGGCTGGACTACAGTCACGAGGGGCTGAAGACGGGGAACTACCTCTCCGTGGACCTCCCTCGCATGGACTTCGGCATGGGGGAGGCCCAGGGAGACGACGCCAACAGCATGGCTCAGTTCGCCTTGGAGGAGGCCGGGGAGGGAAGCTCGGGGCTGGGCGGCGTCCCGACGGACAAGGGAGGGGACGAGTCGGTGCCGGTGGTGGGCTCCACCTCCAGCGTGGTGGGGCCGGTGATCTGCGAGCACTGTGGCATGACGTTCCCCTCCACCCACTCGCTGGCCATCCACTCGCGCTCCACCCACCTGCTGTACGCCTGCCCCTGCTGCGGCAAGCACTTCCACCACTCCGCCAACCTCACCCGCCACATGGCCGTCCACCGTGGGGCCGGCAAGACCCACCAGTGCCCCCTGTGCTACAAGACCTTCACCCAGAAGTCCACGCTGATCGACCACATGAACCTGCACAGTGGCGAGCGGCCGCACCGCTGCGCCTACTGCAACGCCCGCTTCGCCCACAAGCCCGCCCTGCGGCGCCACCTCAAGGAGCAACACGGGAAAACCACGGGGCAGAACTCCCTACACGAGCAGGAGGAGAAGGAGCGGGAGCAGAGACAGGAAGAGCAGGAACACCCAATCGCTGAGCAAACATCCTAGGCCAAAGCGAGTCAAGACAAAGGCAACTAAACGCCTGAACCTCACAGCGCACTGCTCTCCGGTAGGGGAAATCGATCTACGTGGGGGGTCGCAATCCCCACATGGAGGTTCAGCAAGTCTGTAGTTTTAAAACTTGAGTTTTATGCTGGGAATTGACTGAGTCTTTTACAATCTTGAGTTAACAGCCTGTGAAAATGGACTTGACTATTCAAAACGGCTTGTCATGCAGTTGGAAAGTTGTGCATACTAAGTGTCGTGACGATGTAGCAAACACGGGGATCACACAAATCTAGATTGCCAACACTGCTTGGATTCAAAGTGTAGGAATTTAGCCAGGGGCAAAGGCAAAAATGCAAGATTTCGATAATTGTCTATTCATTTAATTTCCATCTCGAACACACTCAGCACCTGCAAGCTGGTTGCCAGAAGAAGATGAACAACACACTCACACAAACAGCACTGTTGTTCACACTACGCTTTAGCAACGGTGTGCACTAATTACTTTTTTTTTAAGTGCCCCAAAAAATGTATAAATGCCCCAGTTAGTTTTTAGACTCAGTTTAAGGGGCAACTTTTGCCCCCAGAATCGTTTTTTTAATTTCCTACACTGAGCAGTGAAAGGCAAGGTAAGTTAAAACAGCCAATACCTGCATTTAACAATCAAAGTAAGGAAGCCTTTTACGGTCATCTAATTCAAATCAAATCAATATTCTAACACTAATTTAATGAATGTGTGTATTTCTGTTTCTCTGCATCCACACCTCGTAGGATACAATGATGGTGTGTGACTGCTACAGCCTGCACGACACTTCATATCATGCATCCTAACGAGCTCAACATCACCCCTCATTAGTTCAAAACAAAAGCTACTGTATACATGTTCAAAATGATGTGGTGGTGAGGTCTGATGACTTATGGAGATGTACAATTCTGTCACACCAGATGACAATCAGGTCAAACTTCCCTGTGTTTGAAGTTCAGTTTGAATGGCTGAATCGGAGCTGTAGTCTGGGTTAAAAAGAAATGTAGCATGTGATCAGCATGAGGATTGCCCACAATTCAAAGCAAAGATGATGTCCTTAATGTAAAATGTGTGTAAATAACGTAATTATGTGTAAATAAAATAATTGGAAAATGTCTTATTTGTTTAATGTAAACATACTCAGGGCGCTTGTATAATATCCTGAAATGGATCCACACAACTTTAAACTTCATGGAGCCAGTAACCAAGCTGGATAATGCAGCCACAAGCTCTCGTGACTTGCAGCACAGTGTGCAAAAAAGACAGATGCATAGAAGCAAGTTCTGACAGTGGCCACTAGGGCTGGGCCCCTAGTGTGTGTGTGTGGGGTGCATGTTTCTGGTTTTGTGTGTGTCTGGTTGTGGACATCACTCAGGCCAAGCATGCTCAGTTGAGCAATTGTGCGCCGATCACAGATGACGTCACTCGGGCCGAGCATGCCGTGTCATAACCATAAAGTCAAGTTCCGTTTGAAGGCAGCATAACACATTGGAGATGGCTTAGATTATGGTGAAATGAACATTCAATTCAAATTAAAATAAGCCTTTCCTGTGCATAGAAAAAAGTTTTAGCCCTTTTGCATTCATATTTCTGTATACGATATGATGTATTTATAACAGCGATTTATTAGATCATTGAGAGTTAGACGTGTATTTCTATCTGCTTATTGAATACTGTACTAGTTACAATGCCCAATCTAATTGGACCTCCTTGACTCAAAGGCCATGAAAGCAGGGGTGTAGTGGTAAAGACAGGTGCGTAAACGATCCAAGGTGAGTAGTTTACCCACCTTGTTTCCCCTCTGATTGATAGTTGATCTGAAAATAGGTGAGTAAACTCTGCCTCACTTCAAAGAGGTGGGTAAACTGAGTTTACCCTCCACTACGTCCCTGCATGAAAGCACCAGGCAGGGTGTTAATGCGTTATTTATTGAGCTACACAAAGCAAACTGGTTTCAAAAGCAAGGCGACCACACACTGACCAACCCCTGTGACATGTGTGAGAAACTTTGTATCTATGCTAGTAAACTTAGCAAACGGGTTATTAACAACAAACAAAAAAATGAAAGGCATTGTACAAAAACCCAACGACAAGAAAAATCTGTTTCTTTGAAGTCCATTTTGCTTTCCAGGTCAACGTCATGTTTTTAAAGGAAATCTTCACTGTACACAACTTGGTTCCTCTTGTCCCTGTGGGAGCCTTTAGCGCTGTTCTGCACAGCTGTGAAAGACAGAGATGATGCTGAAGGTTAATCCACAGAGTAGAGAGAGGTGTGTGTGTGTGTGTGTGTGTGTGTGTGTGTGTGTGTGTGTGTGAGAGAGAGTGTCCAATCAATGTCTAAACAAATCACAGACAGCTATAGATTTACCCAAAGAGGCCCAGACTGATTTCCCGGTGGCTGCGTCCAGCATGGGCTGTTTCCTGGCGATGCTGACTTTGATGTGAACGTCTCCCACAGTGGTTCCATTTAACTGCGAGACAAAAAATCAGCAAGGTGAGATCTGGAGCTCACATTCACTGTGCTTATTACAGTCAACATGAGTAGCTCCCAAAGTGTGTGTTTTGGGGTTCCCCAGAGAAACATTCCCAAATAAACAAAGGAATGTGTATATTTTATTATAATTTAATTCACTAAAGTTGGCCCAATGAGAGAACAAAATATACAAATTATTGTTCTGATCAAAAGAGACCCCCCCCCCCCCCCCCTTCCACGTATCACATCTAACAATAAGAATCTACTCCGATTGGGTATGTGGGACAAAATCTGACCATAAAGTTTTTATGGCAGTGATTCTCAACCCTTTTCATATCAAGGACCATCATTTAGTATAAATTAAGGCCATGGATCCCCATTCGATGAGATTTTGTCTCTCGGACCCAAATCTGAGAATATTATGTCAGATATGATTTTGTCCAGAACTGCATGATTCTCTGTATTGTAGGTGGAGATAACAGTGAAACTATGATCAAACTAGTCGTTCTTCTACATTCTCTAATTGTGTTCACTTCTTGTAAATTAAATAATGGTGAAGTTTAACAATTCATCAATTTGCTGGGGACCCCCTGGAACCACCTCAAGGACCCCTGGTGGTCTCCGGACCCCACGTTGAGAACCACTAGTATATGGTACCAACCTCAGCTACAGCCTGGTCTGCAGACTCCATCTTCTCAAAGGTGATGAATGCACAGCTAATAAAGAGAGACAGGAACCAGAATCAGAACTGTAACAGAAAAGGAAACACAAAGAGCAGAGGACGCTAACGTGTAGAATCAGACATTGGATTACAGTCATATTTCATTACTTGCGCGGGTTGTCCATGGAGAGGTCGATGATTTTTCCATGTTGAGAGAAGGCAGAGCGCAGGCTGTCTTCCACGAGCCCAGAGCCGTACACATACACCGTGTTCCCCTTACGCACCCCTCTCCGCTCAGGGTACGAGTCCGACCCTTAGTGAGCAAACAAGAGAGAGAGAGAAAGACAGGTTGATTCATCTAATTCATCCATTGCCACACCCCCTTTTGCCCAGTGGCTGTGGAAAGTTAATCAGTTCTAAGTTGGCCCATGACCGACATATCTACAAAGTTTTGTGCAAATCTGTTCATATAAGAAAACATAACCTCCACCTTCGGCCCAGGCAACTTCCGGGGCGGAGGTAATTACGGTATTAGTAGTGAAAAGCACAGTGGGGACAGCAGGAAACACAAGTGTTCAGCGGGGAACGGGCAACTCACGTCTGAAAGGTCCATCTCTGTCTCGCTCGCGCTCTCTGTCGCGCTCTCGGTCCCTCTCTCGACTTCGGTCCCTCTCTCGACTTCGGTCCCTCTCTCGACTTCGTTCCCTCTCTCGACTTCGGTCCCTCTCTCGACTTCGGTCCCTCTCTCGGTCGCGTTCTCGCTCTCGGTCCCTCCCTCTGTCTCTGTCTTTGTCTTTATCTCGCTCTCTGTCTCTTTCCCTGTCTCTCTCACGCTCCCTGTCTCGCTCCCTTTCTCTGTCCATCTCTCGGTCGCCACGGTCTCTCTCTCTGTCTTTGTCTTTGTCCACGTCGCGGCTGGACGGCACGGCTCCTCCGGCTCCTCCGGCTCCTCCCTCCTCCTCCTCCCGGGGTCGTTCAGCCGGGGTGACAAAGCTGCAGGGGGCAAACGGGCAATGATGTTACACACAGACACATAATAATCAAGAGTATTAAACAAAATCTTTTCAATTCTTCGTCATGGTTTTGGACGTTACCTCTCGTACAGAGATTTTCTGTGGGCTCTCTTGGCAGCCTATAGGAAGCAAGAAAAATGTAGTAACATCAGAATCAATTGCATTTACTGTTTTTGTTTGTTTGTACTCACATTTGTTTCGCATGCAGCTATGATGTAGCCACCATACACACTGCAACCACGAGCTAAATCAAAAAGGCGGAAATTCTCATTTTCATGTGCTGTAAACCTGCTCAACTGTAACATAAGATGACTCCACCCATTGCTGCAGAAAGCTATTTCTGACACTAGTGACACAATGGAAGCCCTCTGCAGCTATGGTATAGTCCGTTTAATCTCCACGGTACCTCATGTTGCTCTTCATCTGCGGAGACACTCCTTTGGAAAGGTAAGAAAGCTGGGACTGGACCTTTTTCAGGGTCCTGTGGAGGATAAAGAATAAAACCAAAAATGGTTAAAATATCCATTATTTTGCTTGTGAGCCTTGTCCACATTGTTCCCCATACACTTACTTGTGGCTGCCAAACACAATATAAAACAGGATAAGCACATGGGAACATGATGATAATAATATATTAATAACGCTTTATTAGCCTACATTACAAGTGCACACGTCATTCCACTACTTGACACCACATATAACCAAGGAAGTGATGGGAAACACCGCATAGTGAATTAACATCTCACCTTAAGTTTGATCTCTAGCGTTCGGGAGCGTTTAAAGCCTGAGTTTTTATTCTCTGACTTGATGGCACTAATAGCTCCCGACTTGATCAGCATTTTTGCTTGCTCTGTCGCTGTTGCAGTGTCAACCACAGGCTGGTCTGATAACGCTGCAGACGAGGAAGGAGTAAAGTAAGTCAGCAAGGCATTCTGTGTCAGTCATAATAAGTACAGTAACCAGTATATGTGGCGCATGTCCATTGCTTTAGGTAGTTTTTTTGTGTTCTCACACTCACACACACACACACACACACACACACACACACACACACACACACACAGGATTTAACTGGTTACAGATACACACTGTGGAACAAGATGTTAGTGGGTGATGAGTATGTTTTGGCAGGCTAACAAAAGCTGTAAAGCAGAATCTGAGAAGTGAATGCTCACTCACTTCGTTTCAAGCCACTTTGATTGGTCTGACTGGTTGAACTCTGCTTCTTCAAGGCGAGCAGAGCCTTTTTCTGGAGGAAAAAAAAGACAAAGTTATAATATAACGTAATGACTGGACGTTGCGGCCAGGTAAGTTATTTGACATGCCACTTTACCATGTCATCAGGCTTTATGAGAATGGCTGGTGTGACAGTTGTCACGTTACTTGCCTTCTTTTTGAGTTTAGCATATTTCTTCTGCAGGGACTCCTCTTCCTCCGTCAGTGAACTTGGGAACACCACCATGGCAACGCCTACTCTTCACGAGCTGGTTACAATTTAACCATGTGCATCTAAAAGGTCTTGACAAAATGTACAGCAGAATCTCGTCAATTCTTGCGCGTTAGCTAAGTTAGCTACTGTAGCTAGCTACATAACAACCCTCGACTTCAAAGGGAAATAAAGACAAGAGAGGTAGGAGCGTAGGACCAGAGCTAAAAGTTAATCAGTGTAATCACACCATACCACGGTGGATCAATCACCTACAACGAAGACATCCATTATTATGAGCCAATTAATTGACTTACCAATTCCACACACCACACAGAGGATTTCATTCAACAAAAACACGGGCGCGTAAATATGACGTTGCAGTTGGCAACAAAATAGTATTATGAACAAAACGTACAAAGTAAATGCCGCTTCAAACGGACGTATAAATCACATCTCGTTGGTGGCGGTTGCAAACGCCTGACGCATATTCAAACTTGTTCATTATTTGTGGTGTTATTGTTGTTACATTGTAGCAAATGACCGCTTCCGCTTGTCCAAGTCGGCAACTTCCGAGGCGACACTTGCGGGGGGAACTTTCCTCTTGTGTGCTGTATGGTGTTGTAGCTTTCATTTTGGGACATGGAAAGAACAGGTAAGATATAGCTTGTCAAATGTCAGATACGTTTAAATACAACACAAATAATAAAATCGTGTTTGAGCACGTAGTACATGTTTATTACTCCAAGCTAAATCACATCACATGCTGTTTTGTGCAGCTTGGGGGATGATGATGTGGCTAACGGGCTAGCCAGCTTGCTGTCAATCACTGCTCCCCCATTCAGTCACTTTGGTTTGGTCTGCTGCTACCAGTGTTAATTCATGATGTGTTGCTGGTTGCACTGACAGTTCATCCAGTCTTCAGCAAAAAAAATGCACATCGTTGATTTAGGCTTTGCTGTGTCATACCTACCCAATCTTCTGGATGCACCCTGGATTGTTTTGGAGTAGCATTGGGGTGCTGTGTGTGTATTTAGCCTATTCATACATTTGTTTTCTTTCTCCCACCTATCTACAGATGTGCCCTCTGTGGGCCCCTCGGACCTGCCTCTGTCCCTGCTGGAGATGGGCTGCTCTGGCAGGTTTGAGCTGATCACACACCCTCAGCCCCACGGCCAGCCCTTAGCTCCACTGAGCACGGTCAGTCCATCTCTCCAGTCTGTGCCCATGGCCATCTTTGCTGGTCTGTCTGTAATACACTGGTCAAGTGTCTCTTTGGTCTGTGTATGTAACCCCTGCAGTGGAAGTAACCCAATGATTGTGTTTATGTAGACATAGTTCTCAGTTTCTATCCGCGTAGGCGGAGGTATCCAGTTATGGGAGCCGAGACTAGTGTATGTGTGTTCGTGTATATTTGCAGTTGGCTACAATAGCGTAGTTAAATTGCTTTTGTCTAAAGCTATAGATGATCTTTTCTAGTCGGTTATCTCATCTAATTTGACGATTTCCCCCCACAGCTCCCTCATGGACTCCCTCCCACCAGCGTGAACCTGGAGACAGAAGTGGAGAAACAGTTTCTGCGCGACCCCGCCTGGCTTCCCATACACGACACAGACGCTGCCTTCCACAAGTTTCTCAAGTACATATATGCCTATGTGGCATTTCATTATCACCAGTTAACGCTTCGATGGTCTGCACGTTAAATGTTCCTTTGAACAGACATGTAAATAAGTGCTTGACTGACAATGCAATGCGCTAAGCACACAGTGTTGTAAACTGAACCCAGAGGTAATGGTTGTGTTGTTGTTGATTTTCCCAGGGTGACCCAGAGAGATGTTCGTGTGGACTCTCTGCTCAGCTGCGCTCCGTCTCCGCTCCACTCCAGCCTGTCTGTTGTCAGAGATCCAACCACAGGGATGCTGCTGGACTTCACAGAGGTACTGCAACAAAGAAGTGTGCTGAGATCAGACTTCTTAACTACAAACATTCCTTCTTTTGCCTTTTCATGTGTAAATCTGCATTACAAAATACACACCTGATAAGCAAACGTCCTCATTATAAACTAATCAAAAAAGTTTGGAAACTTGTGTTTGGTTGATCTTCTGTTTCCTCAGCATTGTATCTGATCTTATTGGAAAGCCTGTTCATTTCCTTTTGCTGTCTCGTTTGTAAGGACCCTGCATTTGTGGGATGAGCAGCACAGCTGATTATGTGGCTAGAGCCAAAGTCAAATCTGCCACATTTTCCTGCCAGTGTCACACAGTGTATCCTGCTGTTGGTATTGACTCTATTGATTTGAGTTGTTGGGGCGGTTGGATGATTGAACTCTGTCAGTAACAAGGAACAAACAGACATATTGGCAGTTTTACACTTTATTCATTCAACACACTCAGGAGCCTCAGTAGCAGATGGAAGAACCATATGCAGACACATTATATATATATATATATATATATATATATATATATATATATATATATATATATATATATATATATATATATATATATACATATACATATACTAGAAACTAGCGTCCCTCATACCGTGCCTCATCCTCGTCCTCCTTCCCCTCCTCATCGCTCATTTCTACCGTACCTCGTTGGTTTGCCCTCGAGGGCTCGAAGACGCTGTGCTGCGCCCGCTCTCCAATTATAGTGTGTTGAGATACTACCGTAAATTCCGGACTATAAGCCGCGGCTTTTTCCCCGTTTTTTGGCCGTTTTTGGCCCCTGCGGCTTATATAACGGTGCGGCTTATCTATGGATTTTTTCAGGAAAAAAAAAAAAAAAAAAAACGGAATTCTCTCTTCTTTAGCACTCTTTCTAACTATAAATCCACTTCTGTTTTAATTTCCTCTCTTGCCCTCTTTTCACCACACCGCGGACACTGTGTGCACTGTAAAAAAAAACACAGGTGGTGTTGTGTTATGTTGTTTTGTTGAAATGTTAATAAATGGGAGCTTCCTCAAACAGCCATCTCTTTCCCGACAATCCCCTCTGTGCACGAACCCTTACATATGGTAATTAAACATTAAAACACAAAAAAAAAAAAAAAAAACATTAAAACACCCGCGGCTTATAATGTAACAAACAGTCAATTTTGCTGCTGCGGCTTATAGTCCGGTGCGGCTTATAGTGCGGAATTTACGGTATATAAAAGCAGTTGCTTCTTATTCTTATTCTGTAATGTGGGTGTAACTGAGATGAATCTGTTGTGATATATCTCTAGCCTGGGTAAACCCAGCCCGACCTGCTCTCAGGCTTACCCTGCTCACGAGTCACAAGGCTAGTGACTGAGAACTCTGAGAGCAGGTCACGTGGGGTCTGGGTTTACCCAGGCTAGTATATCTCTAGTTTCTCTGCAGTTAGTGGTCTACAGCAGGAAGAATCCATCCATGTCAAGTCAGAAATGCATTAGTGAAGTGAAGGTTAATGTAGTAGCTGTTTGTTGGACTTTTTCTTCTCTCTTCTCCCACAGGTGTTATTGGAGGACATGGGCCTGTCAGCAAAGAATTCCCTCTCTTTACAACGGCAACCCGGGCCGCCTGCAGAGAGTCTGCGAGGAAGCAACACCAACTACCCCTTCCTGCCTGGTGTGTGACCGGGCATTTCCCCCTTTTTAACATTACTGTATCCATTCCCCTTCCTTTTGTCAATTATAAACCCTATGTATTTGTTTACTTACGGTATGTGTTTTTCTTTTTTTTCTTGCTTTCTGTATGTTTTGTGATGTTTTTGGGCTGCAGCCCGTCTGGTGTTCAACCAACCTAAATTGTCTCACGTCACTCCTCTCTTCCTTGGACCTTCACTGGGTCCCATCTCGGCAAGCATCAAATTCAAGACACTGGTCCTCGCTTACAGGGCATTACACCCGACTGCCCCCTACAGGGCAGTACACCAGACTGCCCCCTACAGGGCAGTACACCAGACTGCTCCTCCGTATCTGCAATCTATGGTCAGGTTCCAAACCTCGCATCGTTCCCTCCGCTCCTCCACCCTTGCAGATCGCCTCGCACCTCCATCGCTACATGGGCTCAAAAGTCGCTCATCCCAGTCACGACTCTTCTCGTCCCGGGCGCCACAATGGGGGATCTAGCTCCCCCCATCTGTCAGGACGGCCGAATCACTGCCCATCTTTCGGCGGAGACTAAAAACACACATTCTCAGTGCTACACCTGGGCCCATCTTGAACTAGCATCCTTCTTTAAAAAAAATCCATCTAATGCTACGTATTCCTTCTTAAAACGACTTTCTATAAATGCGACTCTTTTCCTTAAAAAAAAAGTCTTACCCGACATAGCCTGTGTTACACAGTTGATTTCACTACTGTTGACAAAATGTGCTATTGTAAGTCACTTTGGATAAAAGCATCTGCTAAATAATGTAATGTAATGTAATGTAGTCATGAGAAAAATACAATTATAAACCCTAAGGAGAATGCATGGACAAATAGTACATTACCTGCTCGTTAATTGACCCTCTTCTTACATTTTTACAATCTGCCACTGTTAGCAGTGACATAGTTTAATTAGTAATTGATGTATTATTTTTTCTATTGGAAACATATCGCAGTGAGGAATCTTCACGTCTTAAAGGGCTACTTTGCCGATTTTCAACCAGCTTTGAATCATTACTGTCGGTATTATGTGCAAATGAACGATGTTGACCTTCCCTCCATGTTGACGGCATACTACCGACATAATAATAAAATGACAAAATCTTCCTTTAAATCTCTTGAGATTGACTGAGATATTGGTTGTGATGATGATCCTATTTCCCTTCACAGGAGGCATGGAGGAACTTACTCTGGACCAAATCAAGAAGAAGTCCAAGCTGGAGGAGGACATAGACTTTGAGAATGGTGAGTTTATTTTTATTTTTTATTTTTTATTACTGTAAAATTGACCAAAATAAAATATTGAGAATAGTTCTTTATGGTTGTATTTGTCATTTTCCCCTCGCAGATTTACTCCGAGTCGCTCCTGGACTTAAAGCCGGGGTAGACTTCAGTGACAAAGGTTTGTCTGGATGTCATCCTGTCCTACCCAAACTCTTAATGGGCTTAATTGAGATTAATTCATTATTTTACGCCTATTTTCTGTTCTCTCTTTTTCTATTTGTTTTCATTGTATATTGAAGATGCTAAGGCGGTGAAGGCAGACGTCAACCTCATGTCCCTTCTGTCCACGTTTGATGACATCATTGACTTGCAGCCTGAGGCAGAAGAGAAGGAGAAAGGCAGAGGGAGCGGAGAAGCTCCCAAACTGACCAGAACAAACAGCCTGGAAGACCTGGGCATCAAGGTGCTGCTGGAGTTTATTACAGCTGCTTGACTTCAATATTGAGATCGTTAGAGTGCCTCAAAGGAGCAAAAGCAAACCGCTTAGATTTGTCCTAGGATTTCACAATTAGGGGCAAAATAAAATGATAATCCTGATGTATTAGCTGCATAAAAAATAAATATGAACTTTATTGATCTCAAAGGGAAGATTGGGTCATGCGGCATCAACGAAAAGCATAGAGCTGCAAATACAATAAATTAAAAAATATTTAAGATTAAATGATAGGGCCTCATCATGTTGTTTAAAGTTATTACTGGGTAGAAACTATGCGGATTAATGATTTACAAATGTGTGGAGTTTACAGATATTATTTAAAGTCCAAGAGCGAACATGCAATTGGTCATCCTTGATTATTGAAAAATGAGCAGTTTTACAGATTAGGTGTGTAAATGTGCATAGTTGCCTACTCCCATAGACCATATTTACACTGAATAGAATATGATCTGTGCTGAAGTATCGTTTTCCTCTTCCATCTTCAGGACGCTGTGCCGCCGTCCTCTACATCAAAGAAGGGGAAAGAAGTGAAATCCAAACCGGCAGAGGATCCTGAGGAGAACAAGAAATGGGCCGTCCCAGTCGACATCACCTCCCCCTGCGCTGACTTCTATAAACGCATCCCCAACCCAGCTTTCAAGGTGGGCACTGTCATCACAAAAGCACTCTGGGATGGAAATCGTCTAATTAGCCTAATTCATCTATATTCAAATATGTTGTTGTCTAGGTGTGTCTCCATTCCATTTATTACCCGCTAAAAAAAAACAAAAAAACAAATATCGTGTATCTACTGTCTAAATTGATTATAACAATACAAACACTGTCAAAATGAGGTATGCTAGGAATATGGAAAAAAAAAAAAAAAAAATTAGTATGATAAAAAAAAAAAAGTTTAGTTTGAGATCACACTACAGTACCATTCAGTTCAGTGGGATGAACATGAATTTGATTATTTAGCATGTGATTTTGCATATGAGCTATTTCATTATACATTTACACTTGTTATATTTATTTATTTGTCATCTGTCTCTGCATGTATCTGTTTATATTTGTCCATTATCACCTGAAAATCACTTTGCAGAGTACTTGAGCCAATGATACTGATCTCTCTCTCTGCTCTCTCTCTCCTCTGCTCTCCTCTGCTCACTCTCTCTCTCCTCTGCTCTCTCTCTCTCTCCTCTCCTCTGCTCTCTCTCTCCTCTCCTCTGCTCACTCTCTCTCTGCTCTGCTCTGCTCTCTCTCTCTCTCCTCTCCTCTGCTCTCTCTCTCCTCTGCTCTCTCTCTGCTCACTCTCTCTCTGCTCACTCTCTCTCTCCTCTCCTCTGCTCTCTCTCTCCTCTCCTCTGCTCTCCTGCTCCAGTGGCCGTTTGAGCTGGACGTCTTCCAGAAACAGGCTGTGTTGAGGCTAGAGGCTCATGAATCTGTGTTTGTAGCAGCACACACGTCAGCTGGCAAAACAGTGGTGGCAGAATACGCTATTGCTCTCTCACAGAAACACATGACCAGGTGTGTGTTTGTCTTTTCAATTAAAATCAGGAGGTGGCGCACAGTGGGTTGAAACAAAGTATTGAATCAAATACGTTGGTGCTGTGTGTGTGTGTGTGTGTGTGTGTGTGTGTGTGTGTGTGTGTGTGTGTGTGTGTGTGTGTGTGTGTGTGTGTGAGAGTGTGAGAGAGTGTGTGTGAGTGGGAGCCTTCTAATTTACAATTCTCTGACACTAGAGTCTTGAATACCTGAATCTAAGTAATCTTAGTAGTATTTTAATTCGTTTAGAACATGGAATATTGATGAATGAGGAATCCTAATTGTTTCACCTTCAATGAAAAATGAACAAATTGGTATTTGTTCCCACGCATTTTGCGTACCTGCCAATCACATTCCAAACTCTTTCTGATTGATTCTCATAGGACGATCTACACCTCCCCTATCAAGGCCCTGTCCAATCAGAAGTTCAGAGACTTCAAGACCACCTTTGGGGATGTGGGGCTGCTGACGGGCGACGTGCAGCTCAGCCCTGACTCTTCCTGTCTCATCATGACCACTGAGATTCTCAGGTAATCACTGACAAAAACGATGGCATCGCTGTTATATTAAAAAAAAAAAAATTATGAAAGCTGTACTGTCCCTTTTATTAAAATGACCATGAAAACTGTTATCCAGGTCCTCGGGTACCATTTTGAAACGTAAAACTCAGATAACGCAAACAAATAGTGAATAGCTAATTTCTATAAAGGTGCTAATCCTATGAACATTTTATATGGTATAACTGTATGGATTTTTTTTTATCTTGCAACTCCTGAATGCTTGACAGCGATAATTAGCAAGTAAACTACTGTTGTGTGTCTACGTTAGCTACGCTAACATTAGTTCATCTACTTACTGCTTTCTTCATGAAAACATGAAAGGGGCATCTGTTCGATTACAGTAAAGTTGATCACTTCTGGGTTCCCACTCGCTCCCCTCTCCCAGGTCGATGCTTTACAACGGCTCAGAGGTCATCAGAGACTTGGAGTGGGTGATTTTCGACGAGGTTCACTACATCAACGACGCCGAGGTGAGGAAAGGGCCCGACCGCTTTCAGCACCCTCCACTGATGTGATTTAAACTCACCTGGATGACTGTTTTCCTCTTACCCCGTCGCCCCTCCCTCTGTTCTCCTCAGAGAGGCGTCGTGTGGGAGGAGGTTCTGATCATGCTTCCTGAACACGTCAGCATCATTCTGCTCAGCGCCACGGTGCCCAACGCTCTGGAGTTCAGCGAGTGGATTGGGTAGGTGCTCCCAACTGACATCTGACATCGAATCAGGGCCGGTTCCAGAACAAGATGACTAGGGGTGCATCCTAGATAGGAAGGGGTGCAGATGCCCGGCCGAAGGCCAAAAATTTGACATGTTATTCTACTAAAAATAATGCATTTGACCATCATTTCAAGTAGAATGATACCACCCAAGCAAGAATATTTCAAGTGTTTCAAGTGCTTTACTGAAATATTTGGACCATATAATGATAATACAATTATCTCAACCTTAAAAGGTTACATATAGGTGCCAAAAAGCCATAAAATCACATCAAAGAACAAAGAAAAACAACAACTATAATTCAAGTTTAAACAGTAAGTGTGCAGCTGTAGCATTTATTAAAAAATATATATATATTTTTTTGTTTTTTTTTGTTTTTTTTCTTTTCAACTGAGCATGCAGACAATTAAAATAAGGGTGCAATGCATGCTTTTGCACCCCCGTAGAACCGGGCCTGCATCGAATGTTATAGCATCTGTTGTCATCGGATCGTTGGTTATCATCGTTAGTTCAGTGATGGTAGAGTTCACAATACATCTTTCAGAGAGATAAACATGAGACACAACTAGGGATGGGACAGTAACCGGTATTATTACTCTATATGTTGCAGTAAAAAAAAAACAATAAAGGTTATGACTCCGCCCCTCATTTTTATGACCTTGACCGCCACGTCCATTGTGATAACCAGCGACTGAATGCACACACAGCACGGTCTGTGATCTCTGATGTTTTATTTTGCCCAAAAGGGGGAGCCCTCCAAAAACATTTCATTTATTTTACATGCTGTAATTTGCAAATTTGCATAATATTTTACATTATTTTGCATAATGTTCTACAGACTTGCAGTGAAATTTGAAGCATATCACAGCACTAAAATTAGAAAAAAAAGTCCAAGGCAACTCTTCTTATGATTAAAAAGCCTTTATTCTATCATGGCTAGTTCAAATTCGAACACTCCAACATGTTTCGGCCTAAGCCTTCATCAGGGACAATCATATCACAGCACTGTTTTTAAAGTTTTCTTATTAATAATTACCGAGATAATACCGTATCAAGATGATTTTGGATAAGATCATCGTACTGAAATTTTCATATCGGCACACAACTGATAAAAATGAAAAAAACAAACAAAAAAAACATGCAATATAGATTATTCACACATTTTATAGGACTGTAACATCCTGTAAATCACTGTAAATGTCACCTTCAGTCATCTACTAAATATCTGCTTGAACCTGTCTCTCCCCTGTCCTCATGTCCAGTCGTATTAAGAAGAGGCACATTTACGTGATCAGCACAGTGAAGAGACCTGTGCCTCTGGAGCATTACCTGTACACCGGAAACAGCACCAAGACAAAGAAGGAGATGTTCCTGCTGCTAGATTCTACGGGCAACTTCCTCACAAAAGGGTACAAGCATGCACCTTCAGCTCAACTGAGACTGCATGTTAAAAGCAACTGTGTGGTTATTACCCCAGGGTTGCCACAGGTCTGGAAAGTGCTTGAACTTAAAAAGGACAAATCAAGTACTTGAAAGTACTTTCAAGAGGTCGTTATACAGGAAGTGCTTGAATTTAGCCTCCTGGAATCTCTGACTTTGAGCCTCATGCGCTCCGTTATCATCTCAAAATTGTTCGGCCAAGCTTGATACAGTACACTTTCTTTCTATCTGTCAATATCAGTCTTTTGAGTTTATGTTAGGTGTTAATGATTCATTCCGATGTGAAAGCACTGGACTGGAAACACATTTGTATTCAAGCAGGACTTACGAGACTTGTATATGTGAACATCTCTGTGAATTATTGGCATGGAATTTTGAAATAATTTGTCCTTGAAAAGTGGTTGAAATCCATCATTACAAAAGAGTGGCAAGTTCTGGCAACCCTGTTAAGCTTCCTCTGATAGAGGTGATGTTGGTCTTCCAGGTATTATGCCGCTGTCGATGCCAAGAAGGAGCGAACCAGCAACCACGCCCAATCATTTGGCACAAAGAGCAGCACTTCTCAGTACACTTCAGCCAATCAGGTATCTCCCTCCTTTTACCTTCCTCTAAACACGCCCACTAAGGCTATTTTAATTGCATCCTATTTGATCCTTTTTATTCCTTTATTCTGCACACTCATCGCCCTTCTTTCTTTTCCGTTCCTCCATCCTCTCATCGTCCCTCTCTCCACGTCCATGTTGCCCTGCCAGGACCGAGCGGTGTGGCTCTCTCTCCTGCACTACCTCTCCCAGCAGCAGCAGA
Source organism: Poromitra crassiceps (assembly GCF_964638095.1). Taxonomy (NCBI): domain Eukaryota; kingdom Metazoa; phylum Chordata; class Actinopteri; order Beryciformes; family Melamphaidae; genus Poromitra; species Poromitra crassiceps. The sequence goes on along the minus strand of NC_139643.1, from coordinate 43,502,466 downwards.
CGCCCGTGGTGGCGTTCACCTTCTCCCGGACGCGCTGCGACGACAACGCCCGCTCGCTGACCTCCATGGACCTGACCACCTCCGTGGAGAAGGCGGAGATCCACTCGTTCTTCCAGAAGAGCCTGAGTCGCCTCAGGGGAGGAGACCGACAGCTGCCCCAGGTGAGGAGGCTTCAAGCCGGGCACAGATTGTCCAGGAGATTTACACTATGTTTAACCACAGAATAATACGAAATACATCATCAAAGTGGCCAATAAGGTTTCTGGGAGAGGTCAAGCCCAGCTTTTAGACCTTTGCAAGAGGCAGGTGCTGCTGAGGAAAGCCACTTACTTCCTGGAGGGTCCAGAGTGGCCGCTACGAGGACCAAGAGATAGAAACTCTCTTTTGTCCCGGCTGCTATTCACTTGTTGAACAGCAGATGGCACTTTATTTTTCTGATATTGCTCCATTGCACAGATTCCCCACAGACTTTATGCACTTTTGACCTCGCTGATGCTGCTACTGTCTCTCTCTATGGCCCTGCTTTAGGTTTTTTGTCATTTATCAGTATTTTAGTGTCTGTATGTTTTATGATGTGTGTGTTTTTAATGTATATTACCTGGTTGCAAACACAATTTCCCTGTAAGGGACAATAAAGGTACATGTACATTGGACTTGAATGACGTGTTGGTGTCCCGCGTCTTAGATCCTGCTGATGAGGGACCTGCTGAAGAGAGGAATAGCCGTCCATCACAGCGGCATCCTGCCCATACTCAAGGAAGTCATTGAGATGCTTTTCTCACGAGGGCTGGTCAAAGTGAGTCACATTGATTCATCGAAACAACGGTTGAAATGGAGAGAATGTACAATTTATCTTCATCACAATTAGGTGTTGTCACTTTCAGGACATAATGAAATGGTGGTGTTTCCTTCCTCCGTCCACCAGGTGCTGTTTGCCACGGAGACGTTTGCTATGGGAGTGAACATGCCTGCTAGAACCGTGGTGTTCGACAATATCAGGAAACATGACGGGACCGGCTTCAGAAACCTACTGCCTGGTATGTCTGTCTGTCTGTCTCTGTCTGTCTGTCTGTCTGTCTGTCTGTCTGTCTGTCTGTCTGTCTGTCTGTCTGTCTGTCTGTCTCTCTCTCACGCTCCCTCTCTCTAATGCTCTTTCATCTCAGAGGTTTAAATGAGTGCGGGAAAAATACAGCTTCTTCTGAAAATATCAGATGAAATGTGTTTGCTGTGACCAGTGTTGTTTCCCCTACCATTCTACTGGCCTGGCAGGCCCGCCAGGCCAACGACGCCCCCGCCAGGCCAGGATTTTTTTTTTTTTTTTTTTTTCCTGCTCTCCCCAAAATTGCAATAAACCGTTATGGCATATTATTACAATAGAACAATACTGGTGTTGACAGCAATAGAAGATGCCAAATCATTCATAACAATAAGCATTTTGCTTTTTAGGAGCGTCGTGCCAGCGTGCGGCGCTGTTCCAAAACGTGTCGACGTGTGTCGTTGCCTGGGAAACGCACATCCCATAATACAACTGTTCGCATCGCATCCCATAATAGTATGATGATACTTGGGATGCCATTGCCAACATAGATGCGAACAGGTTAGCTAAAAGTCTAGCGTCGCCAGCGAGGGCCCCCCACCGTTGCGGGCGGGGGGTGCGTTTCGAAATCCCTCCAGGCCTGAAAAATGTTCTAGGGGAAACACTGCTGTCCTTTCTCCCGCTGTCTTATTGTTGCTTTATTCTCTGTTTCTCATCTTGCCTTTTCTGATGCCTCTCTCTGTTCACCCCTCTCCACCACCACCTTCATCTCTTATCCCACATCTACTTACCCCTCTCTCTCTCTCTCTCTCTCTCTCTCTCTCTCTGTCTCCCTCTGTGTCTCCCTCTGTCTCTCTCTCTCTCCCTCTCGCTCTCTCTCAGGTGAGTATATTCAGATGGCAGGCAGAGCAGGCAGGAGAGGTTTGGACGCCACAGGCACAGTCATCATTCTCTGTAAGGCTGGGGTCCACGACATGGGAGACCTGCATGTCATGATGCTGGTGAGGACTTTCTAACAGCCACCTACAGTATCACTCAGTAATGATATGGCAATACTGTCTCTATCCCAGACAAAGGGACAAAAAACCAGCACTCAAAATAAATCCTTTTGGGTTGTTTTAATACCTTCAAGCAGCAGCAGTGACAATGGACGTTTCGGCGTAAGCCTTCCTCAGCATCTATCTCAGACAAACCTCCTCCTGCAAACGTACGCTGACACTTCTATCTCTCTGAAAGCTGAAGCACGGCCGAAAATCCTGAACGCGTGTCAAGCGTATTCCTTTAGTTCTTTATTAAACGGGCTATTTTTAACTCATTTTCTCTTTGTGCCAGTTTGGAGACGACGTGTTTTTAATTTCAATGACGTCCTTCTGTTATTTAACAGAAAATGAATGTCCTTTATCTCTGGTCTGAGCTTTGTCATGCCTTCTTGACTAAATGTAAGAGAACCAGAGTCTCCTTTTCTATCAATGTTGTAAAATTGTAATCTATATTTGCTATATATCATATGGCTAGTGTGCCTTGCCTTTTTTCAATTCAATTTCAAAGGATGCGATATGTTTCAATAACCTTGTTTCACACTAAGTGGAGAGTGCACATTCATAGACAGACAGACAGACAAAAAGAAAGACAGAAACTATAGGACAGGTAAGTATTCTGTATCTGTCTTGACTCATTTGCTACCGTACGGATTATTTTTTTAATGACATCTTCCCACCTGTGTGTCTCCAGGGTAAACCTACTGTCCTCCACTCCCAGTTCAGACTGACCTACACTATGATTCTCAACCTGCTGCGGGTGGAGGCCCTCCGCGTCACCGACATGATGAAGCGCAGCTTCTCTGAAAACCACAGAGACACCCAGGTAACATACACCACCACCGTCTACGACGGCCTCATTCATCCATTGCAGAGTCTCTTCCTTTTCTCTGATCTCTTCCTCTCCTGCACTTCCTCCACCACCATCTCTTCTTCCTCTCCCCCTCCTCCTCTACCTCCTCCTGCAGACCCACGAGAAGAGGATCAGGCAGCTGAAGCAGATGACGTCGTCCCTGCCCCCGCTGGACACGGAGGGCCAGCTGTCCGACCTGGTGCCGTACTACCACACCGTGACCGAGCTACGCATCACCGCCGACGCCCTGCAGGTATACACACACACACACACACACACACACACACACACACACACACACACACACACACACACACACATACACACACACACACACGTACAGCTATCTTAGTGAGGACATTCATTGGCACAATGGACAATTCCCTAGCCCTTAACCATCACAACTAAATGCCTAACCCTGACCCTTACCCTAACCTAAACCCAATTCTAACCTAACCCTTAAAACCAAGTGTTAACCTTCAAACATCCCGTTGAAGGTGTGTGAGACAGTGAGGATAGGCCAAAATGTCCTGACTTTCCTAAAATGTCCTCACTTCCCAGGTATACAACTCAAACTTGTTCTCACTAAGATAGCTAGTTTAGCTGCTATAAGCACATACATTCAAACACATACAAGCACCTGTCTTCTATCTGCTTTCAGCGTGCTACTCTGGAGTCAGTCAACGGGCTGAAAGCTCTGTCTGTCGGTCGAGTTCTACTCGTCAATAACAAACAGCATCTCAACGCCCTGGGAGTTATTCTTCAGGTAGGTGTGTGGGTGCGTGTATGTGTGTGTGTTTCTATATTTTTTTTCTGATTTTCCCGCTGCTGCCCCGCCCCGTCGCTGCTCCTATTGGTGGAATCCTCTCTCCTGATTGGATAAAAGTGGGAACGGCATACCAGAACATTCCTTCTCTGTATACTGCACTGCAGAGTGAAGGACCCATGTTATTGACCAAACACTCTATATCAGTGATGGCTGTCAGAATGTAGAACTATTTAACACTTATTTATTATTCTTTATTTTTTTATACCACTTACAGCAGCAGCTTTAATCATAAATGAGTTTAGTAGATAGTGTTTGCACATGCATAGGGCCTTGAACACTGTGTGCGTCTGCCTGTCTCTGTGTGGGTATTCCTACATTTGCACTTGCTCCCCTCTGTCACTTGACATCTAGTTATTTCCAGACTTTGTGTTAAATGAGCATATGATGATGTCGTCTCATATGGATCGCAGACCCCTGAATTGAATCTAAATCGTATCATCGTCCCAAGAATCTATATATTATCGTATCGTGACGAAACTTGTGATTTACACCCCTACGGTGTGACGAAAGTGGCGTTGAGGTCTTAAAATATATTAAAAAGCTATTGAATTTAACGTCAGGATTCCTGCATATACCCTGAATTCTCTGCCTCTTTGCCATCTTGTCTCCATGCCGTCTTGTCTCCTCCATGCCAGGTCTCCAGTGACTCTGTGAATCGCACTTTCACAGCTCTTCTCATCTGTGACAAGGGCAACGAGGAAGCAGGCGGGGACGACGGCCCCAACGCCAACGCCTGCCCTCACCTCTACAACACGGCTCTCTTCATACCTGAAGGTTGGTTGATGGACAGACAGGAGCAAGTATTTACACCTTCAAACGGACTGATACACACACAGACGCACACACACACACGCACGCACGCACGCACACACACACACACACACACACACACACACATCACATAATTCCTCTCTCCTGTTGTGTGCGTCAGGCCCGTGCAGCCACACAGTGCAGAAGCTGAAGCTGCAGGACGTCTCAGCCATCACGGTGAAAACCCTCAAGGTGATTCCTGACAGGATTATCGACAACTACCACAAGAGGCAGCAGCCACGCTTCAGGTGTGTGTCTGAGTATTCTGTGTTTTTACAACGACCACAAGAGGCAGCAGCCACGCTTCAGGTGTGTGTCTGAGTATTCAGTGTTTTTACAATTACCACAAGAGGCAGCAGCCACGCTTCAGGTGTGTGTCTGAGTATTCTGTGTTTTTACAACTACCACAAGAGGCAGCAGCCACGCTTCAGGTGTGTGTCTGAGTATTCAGTGTTTTTACAACGACCACAAGAGGCAGCAGCCATGCTTCAGGTGTGTGTCTGAGTATTCTGTGTTTTTACAACTACCACAAGAGGCAGCAGCCACACTTCAGGTGTGTGTCTGAGTATTCAGTGTTTTTACAACTACCACAAGAGGCAGCAGCCACGCTTCAGGTGTGTGTCTGAGTATTCTGTGTTTTTACAACTACCACAAGAGGCAGCAGCCACGCTTCAGGTGTGTGTCTGAGTATTCTGTGTTTTTACAACTACCACAAGAGGCAGCAGCCACACTTCAGGTGTGTGTCTGAGTATTCAGTGTTTTTACAACTACCACAAGAGGCAGCAGCCACGCTTCAGGTGTGTGTCTGAGTATTCAGTGTTTTTACAACTACCACAAGAGGCAGCAGCCACGCTTCAGGTGTGTGTCTGAGTATTCAGTGTTTTTACAACTACCACAAGAGGCAGCAGCCACGCTTCAGGTGTGTGTCTGAGTATTCAGTGTTTTTACAACGACCACAAGAGGCAGCAGCCACGCTTCAGGTGTGTGTCTGAGTATTCTGTGTTTTTACAACTACCACAAGAGGCAGCAGCCACACTTCAGGTGTGTGTCTGAGTATTCTGTGTTTTTACAACTACCACAAGAGGCAGCAGCCACGCTTCAGGTGTGTGTCTGAGTATTCAGTGTTTTTACAACTACCACAAGAGGCAGCAGCCACGCTTCAGGTGTGTGTCTGAGTATTCTGTGTTTTTACAACTACCACAAGAGGCAGCAGCCACGCTTCAGGTGTGTGTCTGAGTATTCAGTGTTTTTACAATTACCACAAGAGGCAGCAGCCACGCTTCAGGTGTGTGTCTGAGTATTCTGTGTTTTTACAACTACCACAAGAGGCAGCAGCCACGCTTCAGGTGTGTGTCTGAGTATTCAGTGTTTTTACAACTACCACAAGAGGCAGCAGCCACGCTTCAGGTGTGTGTCTGAGTATTCAGTGTTTTTACAATTACCACAAGAGGCAGCAGCCACACTTCAGATGTGTGTCTGAGTATTCTGTGTTTTTATTAGCAGTCTTATGTTCCATTAGAATAGCGCCCCCTCATCCATTATCCAGGTCCTCTTATATCTCTTATCGCAACCACACTAACGTGTTTTTGCGGTTTCTGTAGCAAGTGGGTTTTTACGGGGTGGGGTTGCTACTAGCCCCACACCCATTACCCCTAACATACATGTCTTTGATGGTGGGAGGAAACCGGAGCACCCGGAGGAAACCCACACAAACACGAGGAGAACATGTGAACTCCACACAGAAAGGACCTGGGTTCGACCCAACGACCTTCTTGTTGTTGTGAGGCGACAGTGCTAACCACTGCGCCGCCCTGCTGGGGGGCTTTGTTTGAGTCTTGCAATCAAGTCAGATATTCTGAAGACAAAGATCATATAGACAGTCATCTGCATCTGCATCGGCACATTTGAGGAGATGATGCCTGCTATAAAGAACCTAAGGTGAAATAGAGAAAGGGGAAAATACATGGCCAGAACGCATCTCTCTCTCTCTCTCACACACACACCTACAGGCTTGACCCTCCTGGACAAGCCATCTCCACGGCGGCCCAGGAGCTGCTGCGATTGGCCGAGGCCAACCCGGGTGGGATCGCCACCCTCGACCCAGTGAACGACCTCCAGCTGAAGAGCGTCGACGTGGTCGAAGGTTCCATGAGGCTCCGCAAGCTGCAGGACAGCCTCAAGGGCTTCAACTGCATCCACTCGCCTACTTTCTCCGAGCAGGTGTGTGTGTGGGCGTGCGTGCGCGCGCGCGTGTGTGTGTGTGTGTCTGTGTGTGTCTGTGTGTGTGTGTGTGTGTGTGTGTGGGTGCGTGTGTGTGTGTGGGTGCGTGTGTGTGTCTGTCCATCTGTCCCTTATCTGTTAATCAACACCAAGAATTCAAAATCTATCATTGTGGAGAGCTTTCGATCTTCCTACGTTCTTTTTGGTTAGAACAATTTCCACAGGAAGGCGAGCCGAGCACAGAGAGATTTCTTTAGATGATTCTCCAAAACTGGTTCATGTCACCGTTTGGAAAAATAGCCTGCCGACTCTTTAGCGATGCATGTTTATGCTAGTTAACTGTTAACACCACGACATAAGTCACTTACTTTGCTATCGGCCCCATATTGGTGTTTTTACTCAATTTCCCTGTTCATCAATTTCCTATTACCTCCCCGCCCGACCGCCATCATTTCTCACTTACATTGTGATTTCTCCGCCTCTAGTTTCACGATGGTGACATCAAACTAAACCAGGAGATGTTCTGCCTTGCGTTGTGCTGTCTGCCTGCCAGGCAGCCGCGTGTAGGAGATGCGAGGCGCGGAGTCGGCTCTTCTTATAATTACCCGTAGAGCCACATTGCTGCGGCTCATCGCCGTCTCACAGGCACGACACGTCATTAGAGCCAGCACACACACACACACACACACACACACACACACTGCAATCTCCCTGATTGCTTTGCGAGATAACGAGCTCTCACTTGCAATATGTCTGGCTGCTGTCATCTTTGTAACACCACACCTCCCTGTGTCTGCGTGGAGCGTTGTGTGTGCTGCAACAAGATGGTGAATGAGATATAGTCTACAGGGCAAGCCGTTAAGTATATGGAGTAATTGGCCTCCCTGGGTTTATGTAATGCGTTCACCCAGTGGTCCCTCTCTGCTGTCTGTGACAAGACAATACGTAACATTCTCCTCTCCTGTGCACAATGCGTCATCGTTTGTTTATTGCATTGAAATTAAATCAGGTCAAGTGTTGCAGTATTGCTGTTGTAGTATATTCGAGTTAAGTAACCTGTGTGTGTGTGTGTGTGTGTGTGTGTGTGTGTGTGTGTGTGTGTGTGTGTGTGTGTGTGTGTGTGTGCGTGTGCGTGTGCGTGTGTGTGTGTGGTGGTTCAGTATGCGCGGGTTCAGGAGAGGATGAGTGTGCAGGAGGAGCTGGACAAGCTGCTGTTCCTGGTGTCTGATCAGTCTCTGTCTCTGCTGCCCGAGTACCACCAGAGGATCAAGGTATGGATCGGATGTTTGTCTTCAAGGGTTTTTATTTTCCATTCACTTTCACCTTCCAATCGGGCAAATCTATTTTACTCTAAACGGGCGAGTTGATTAATAAATCATCACCCTAACAGTTGTTATGAAAGGTGACATTAGCTATATAGGCCAAAACCGTGTTTTGGTCGAGGCTGTAAACATGCTTAATCCTATTACACAAAGTGGGGCATTTTAACATGGGGGTGAACGGGAACGACTCCCTTTTGGGTCCAGCCTCAAGTGGCCATTTGAGGAAGTACAGCTTTCAGCATCACTTGCGCAGCTTCCTCTGCAAAACCCCGAGCTAGCCCACTGTTCCCATCTCAAAGATAAAGAGCTTAGTGCAGTACAGTTTAGACTAAATGATTTGTTATTTGAACAATTTTTATTCGTATTTTCATCAACCAATAGCTTGGAGCGCGGCAAGATGGATTTCTCGCACGATCGTGATCTCGCGAATCCAGCTGCCTCGCAAGGTTACCCCCCCCCCGTAGTGCAGTGTCTTTGCTCACTGTGTGTTATTTATACATGTGTGTTGTGGTTTCTGACACCCTCTAGTGGTCAGAAACTGCTGCTTCCTTATTGCAGCTTTATTCCTGAATAAACTGAGGCAGAAGGTGTACTAGGGCTGTCACTTTTCATTCGAAATTCGAATGCAACTTCGAATGTGGGGGAGGGGTTCGTGTTCGATATGTAAATTGACTGTTCGAATTATTATTATTATTATTATTATTATTTTATTTTTTTTATGAACCAAAATTAACCAACTGCTGCTTGCTGGTAATGTTAATCCCATGTCAGAAAAAGTCTCCAGATTTGTCGCGTTAGTCTCTTCTGAGAAAGATTGTCTCCAGGGTCTGAAAAGTTGTCTCGAGTTGGATGCAGCCAAGTTTGTGAGGCAGTGTTGTGACTGTGAGCGTCCAAGCTAACACGTCGGGCTGATGCCCGGTGGCCTGGACTGAAGATTTTTTTTTTTTTTTTTTTTTTAATTAACCAAAAAACTTCGAATATATTCGAACGAATTTCGGGCAATTAAAGTTCGTTCGAACTTTATTTTGGGAAAAAGTGACAGCCCTAAGGTGTACTGACTTTGTGCCCAGATGTTGCAGTCGCTGCAGTACGTGGACGCGGGCGGGGCGGTGCAGCTGAAGGGCCGGGTGGCGTGTCAGATCACCAGCCACGAGCTGCTGCTCACCGAGCTGCTGTTCGAGAACGCTCTGAGCACGCTGGCGCCAGAGGAGAGCGCCGCCCTGCTGTCCTGTCTGGTCTTCCAACAGAAAACGCAGGTGGAGCCGCACATCACCAACACACTCCAGGAGGTAAGGAGGCCAGAGGGGCAAGGGAGGGGTGTGTGTGTGTGGGGGGGGGGGGGGGGGGGGAGAGTTGTTGCACATGGCTTTGAATGTACTGTGTTCATTTTGCAGTCGCATCCTTGCCTATATCTCACCACAAGCACAGTGTCAGTGAGTGTGTGTGTAGTGTGTGTGTGTGTGTGTGTGTGTAGTGTACTGGCATACTGCGCTGAGAACAAGCCTGCCTCCTCCATGGGTGACTCAGACACACACACACACACACACACACACACACACACACACACACACACACACACATCACACACAGATTTGATACACAACTGCGTTGCCCTGCCGAAAGCGTAACAAGGGCATGTCACCTGACTCACTCCCTTACTCACCCGCTCGCCCACCATCTCTCGCTCTCTCAAACACACACACACACACACACACACACACACACATACAGTATATAGACGCTGTGTCGGTGTGTGTTGTCAAGCATCCCCGATACATGGAAGTGCTTTATAAGCGCCTGAATTAGTGATGACCAAGTTGTGTCTGTTGGAGGAGAGCGGACACAGCACAGTTTGTGAACAGATTGCCTGAACACAGAGGACACGCTCTCTCCGACAGAGCAGTGGTGACGGTGAACGTTCAGAGGACGGGGGCGATAACAGCATGTGGTGGTGGGATGCGTTCAAGACAAGCGAGCTCCTCATCCAACGAAAATATGTCTTTATTTACTCTTTCCCTCCCATGTTTCCCCAATCCCCATGTATGTATCTGTCTCTCACTGTCTGTCTTCATGCCTCCGCCGCCCGGTAGAGAATCGGGGCTTCGACGGGTGGGACTGGGTAGAGGGAGTGGCTAGGTGGTGGGAGGGGCGTGGTGAGGAAAAGGGGCGGGGTTAGGGAAAAGGGGCCATAGCTACTGGTATAGGAAGGTTGTAGAGAGTCGGGGTTCGAGGGGTGGGAAGAGGGAGTGGCTAGGGGGACGTGGGTGGTGGGAGGGGTGAAGGAGAGGGGCATGGCTACGGAAAAGGGGCCGTGGCTAAGGTCGTAGAGAGTCAGGATTCGAGGGGTGGGTTGGGGGAGAGGGTATGGGTGGTGGGAGGGGGGGCGTGATAAGTAAGGAGGCAGGGCTAGGGAAATGGGCTATAGCTAGGGATAGGACGGTTGTAGAGAGTCCGGGTTCCAGGGGTGGGTAGAGGGATGTGGGTGGTGGGAGGCTAGGGTTAGGACCATTTACATGTTGAAAACAATTAGACAGACATGGATGTAGACTGCAACGTGTTGCCAGATGCATACAACTGCGAGGTGGTTTCTTTCTAGTTGTTTCTTTCTCTGTCTCAGCCCTTCTTTCTGCCCCTGTCCTTTAATTAATCAATTAAGATTATTCTTGATCTCTTCGTTGACACCCATTATTTACTCCTTTTTCCTCTCTCTCTTTCTCCCCCTCTCTCTCTCTCTCTCCCTCCCCCCTCGCTCCCCGCAGGGCATTAATCGGGTGTTGGCGGTGGCGCTGCGTATCGGCGAGCTGCAGAGGGATTGTGGGATAGCGCAGACAGCAGAGGACTTTGTGGGCCAGTTCAAATTTGGCCTGACAGAGGTGGTGTACTGCTGGGCCAGAGGCATGGTGAGGCTTCACCGACATGGTGCCGACGTCACCAGAGGAACTATTTGACCGTTAACGTTAAGATGCTGTCTGTTGTGTTTCCGTGCATTTTCTTCTCCGTCTGTGGCAATGCGCACTGTAATCTAAAGTGCGATTTCATTCCGATTTCTGCAATTAGGATTTTCTTTCCTGCATCTACTCTGCCCTAGGGCTGCACAATTAATTTGGTATAATCTTACATTGCGTGCAGAAAATTGAGTAAAATCATTCTTAATCAAGTCATTTGGTAATTCTTTTTCTAAAATTGTTGAGGGTAATATTTATGAGTTGAGGATTAATACTGATAGAGCGATTCATAATAATGAGTACAATATCTCACAAAGTAAATGGGATTATCATTTCAGTCATCTTCATCATCTTCATGGCCATAAAGTAATCAATCATATTCTTCATTAGGCCTACTGCTCCATGAGATCGTGAAGCTTACATTTCCGGCCATAAATTGCGTGACTCGGGTCTAATTTGGGAGAAGAAGAAGAATGCCTTAATTGTCATTGAGCAGTTGTACAATATCATTTATTCACTCCAAGGAGAGCCAAGCCGCTGTCGGGTGCACCGCCATGTTAACTCAGGAGTATTAACTAATAACACCCTTATAACTGAAATTCTTTCGCCCATATTAAAATAATTTTGTTTTTTCATTACTTTACAATAAGACTGATTCAAAAATAGTTTACACATTGTTCTTGATGCTGTATCTAAACTTGCTCTCCTGTCATCTTACCCCCCCCCCCCATTCCCTGTCCCATGTACCCCTCCCGTCTCGTCCCAGCCGTTTGCAGAGATCGCCCAGCTCACTGACGTCCAGGAGGGGACGGTGGTGCGCTGCATCCAGCGTCTGGACGAGGTGCTGAAGGAGGTGCGCCAGGCCGCCCGCATCATCGGAGACTCTGTCCTGGGGAGCAAGATGGAGAAGGCGTCCCTGGCCATCCGGCGGGACATCGTCTTCACCGCCTCCCTCTACACCCACTGAGGGAGGGAGGTAGGGGGAGGGATGAGTGGGACGGGGGCAGGACTGCCAGAGCAAGCCAAGGTGCCTGCAGCCAAGTGTGTCTTTGTGTGAAAGGTGGGAGACAGAGACAGAGTACAGAGAGAGAGAGAGAGACAGACTGAGAGAGATAGTTTTCGTATGAGTACACGGAAAGAGTGTGTGTGTGCGCCTGAGTGAGAGAGCACAGAGTGTGTGTGAGTATAGAGAGAAAGGGATAGAGAGAGATTGTATATATGCAGAGGGAGAGATGAGGTGTGTGTGTGCGCGTGCGTGCTCTTAACAAGTATGTGCCTACCAAACATACTGTTGTTTACATTAAGTGGGTCCTATGAAATTCCTGAAAAGGAAAAAGGAATGCTCTTAAAAAAACTGCTCTTAAAAAAACAAAAAAAAACAGACCAAAGTAGAGACTATAGGCAATGAAGATGAAATGTGGGTTGTAATTTATTGTACAGCAATGAATAAAATACTGTGTTCCAAAAACAATGAGTGGTATTCTTTCATCTTTTACTTTTTGCCTTTTTTCTAAAACTAGGCATCTCGTGCGCTACGCGTGCTCGATTCCTACGCCCTGCAACTCGCTGAGCTGGCCCTGCAGCTCGGGCGCTGCGTGGCCTCGCCCACCCTGTGGCTGAGCTGTGACCTGCAGCTCCCTTGCCAGCCCTGCAGCTCGCCCGCTGTGCCGGCTCACCTGCTCTTATGACATCACTGATGATGTCACAATGCCTATGACATCAGTGATGTCACAATGTGCAATTGCTCAAGTGACATCACTTCCAGGACTGTATGACATCATCAGTGATGTCACAATGCTGGGACTTTATGACATCATCAGCAATGTCACAATGCCTCCTATATGACATCATCAGTTGGACACAAATTGAAACGGAGACACATTGCCCACATGCTCCCTTTGGATAGATATTGATATACGAAGATTAGCAGAAATCATAGTCTAATAGAAATTAATTGTGTTTTGTTTAGCAGGTCGGATAATGGACTATAGCCTACAGCATCATTCTTCCTGACATAAATAGGTCGTTCTTGCGGGAATAATTTCCCATGTTAATTCTAAAAGAAACCGTTATTTTAGTGCGGCGTGCATGAGTGAAATGCAAAGAAACGCGTCAAATAATTTGAAGCCTTTTCTTTGTGTTGATCTGTAATGGGATGTTCCAGCCCAGTGGCTGCTGCAGTTTCCCAGTCCGGGCTGTCGCTTTAAGACAACGATAGCTCTCTGTCTGATTAATTCAATGTACGGCGACGCGTTTTAGTCGAGAGCCAGTTATCAGCGGTTATCAGCCACAGAGAGAGAGAGAGGAGGACACTGGGAATGCAGCAGCTGCACAGTGCACACTGTCACCGGCTTGGATAACACATATAAGTTATTATTATACCCCGCGGATGTTGGGATGTCTTGAAGATGGGTTGTGCATATTTGGAATAAACAAAAAGTCTGCAGCAGCGCAAGAGGAGGATTTTTCACGAAGTCAAGTGGAGTAAAAACGAAATCACATTTGATCAAAAGGAGGAGGGGAGGAAGAGCGGTATGTCGTCGGAAAAACACGGTGAGTGGAGTAGGTGTTTTTTTTTAATCAACCGCTGTAGGCTAATTGAAAGCCTAATTGGGCCAATTCTCCCCCTCAAATGCACACGGTACACCTCCGCCCGTCCATCTCTTCTACTCATAACACGGTAGCTTATCTTTTTCCATCTGCATTTTACCTCTCCTTCTTCTGTCAGCCCCCCCTTGTCGGCATCTCTGCCATCCGCTATTTATCTGCAAAGCGCTGTGCACCGCTGTGTGGGAGCAGCCAGGCGAAAAAGCGCTATCAGGCTGCTAGAGGGACCTCTAGTGCGTCTGTGGTACTCGATACTGAGTTTATAGTGACATATGCTATGGTATTTTTGATTCCCTATAGGCAATAGTTCTATATTGTTTATGTTATTTATTTTTACCTATAGGCTAGGCTACTTGCATGATATATCTTTCCCCTATGGGAGGCCTGCAGAACACAACATTCCCTTGCGAAAAAGAGCTAGTAATCCTATTAAATAGGCTGCTACATATAGGCTAGCTTAGTACAAATGCCAGACACAGCAAAACTAGCAAAATGTCTGTCACTGTGGTGATCAGCAACATGAATGTGTAGCTGTGGAGGCTTTCCCTGCTGTTATATGGTTAATCTGATAACATCTAATCAGGGCCATTATTGGCCTGGGGTGCAAGGGAATTAATACAGTTATTAGTTTAAATAGGAAAGAAAACCAGCAATATTCATTTTCTAAACCGGTTAGACTACTTAATTAGACACAAAGATACACAAGCTTGTCTACAGAGATGACTATGCTTTTTGAAAATGTCAATAGAGGCAGTAGATCGTAGGACCAGTGCAGTGGAAGGGTGTTCCATCCATAACATTGGGAGCACCAAATTCAAATGCTGTGTCTTTGAGCCTATAGTAGGTCCAAAGACCTAAGTGACCTGCCGGTGATGTAGTGATGGAGTAGATTCATTGCTGATTGCAGGTAGGCTACATAGGCCCTTCTCACAGCAACCGTTTTGAGGTGGTAAAGCAGGTGTAACCAATAACATTAAGGAGGGGCCGAGGGCCCTGGCACTGGAACACAAATAAATGGAATGGAACCATGGTATTATTGGTTACACCAAAACTCAAAGCTGTTGCTGTGAAATGGGTCTATATGTGAATACAAGAACTTTAAACTGGATCCTGAATTTGATGGGAAGCCAATGTAGGTAGGCTACTGGACCTGGTCAACAGCCTTGCAGCAGCATTTTAGACCACGGATTAGTCTCTAATTCTAGTGGTATTATTCATTCATACCTTACATTTTATTATTGAAGACTATATAGTTGCTATTGCTATTCCACTCTTCACCAGTGAATGTTCCATTGTTACTCGTTGCTACTGAACGAACAGGCACCGCCAGTTCAAATATATATTTTTACTTTTTCTTTGTTCTTGCAATTAATATCATCATTTTCAATTTGACTAACCTACAGATTGTCTGATCAACATTTTGGCTTGTTATCATTTAGTAGCCTATTTATGAATATAGTGTTTGTTATAAAAGAAAATACTACTAGTCACTATTTAAATGCAAGTAGTAAGAGCAGAATGGTGGCAAGTAAAGAATAGAATGGGGCTTGTGATTTGATAAATGTAGAATTGATTAGAGACTAATAACAATAGTGGCAAGTGAGTCATGAAAGGTTGATAAGTAAAATGTGTAGCCCCGGCCAACAACTAAATGTCTTACTAGTAAAGGGACTAATAGGCCTAGTTACAGGCAGAATAGTGACTAAAAATAAGCACTAGTAGGTAATTTTCAGTGAATTATTTTGATAGAATAATTGATCAAAGAGAAACAGCTGCCGTTTCACAGAATGCTGTGTAAAGCTTTTGTTTTGACCCTCTGACCAGCTCGTGTTTCTCTCACTCACCAAGACCTGGGGGAGGGAGGAGGGGCACAAACACACCTGGTTTCTCTGAACAGTCACGTGACATCTCTTGCCCCGGAAGTGAGTGAGAGAAGGCCCGTTGAACAGCTCCGCCCAGGCTTGGCATGGTGGTCAGCACGTGCATTTTTGTAAGCAGGAGATCGAATCCCGCGTCCACCCCTGGCCAAGCCCCCTTAACATGGGTTGCTGCCACGACTGTCCACACAATGCAGGTCACCCTGGCACCAACATCTGTCTGCTCTTTTCTCCTCGCCGTTCCTCGGCTGTGTGCCGCCATTGCTACTGTTGTATCCATATATTATGACCTTTCGGAGGTACCTGTTGTTCCCTGGTGCTCGCTCCCTTCCCCTCTGTCTGCTTCTGTTCTGGCCCAGCTCTGCTTGTGACAGTGTGAGGGACTTACGTAACGCCCGTCCCCAAGCACAAGTCATCCCTCATCACTCAACCATTATCTCTCCCCCGTGCCGTGCTCTCTCTGGCTGCCTCTTGCTCTCCTTCCCCTCTCTGTTTCCTCTCTTCCTATCCCGTTAAGTCTTCCCCCTTTCTTCCTCTTTATAGCTTCCTCACGTTTTTCTGTCTTTCTCCTCCTTCTCATTCCCTCTTTCTCCTCCTGACCGTGTCCTGCCAAGGCTCTCTGACAGCATGGATTAGCGCACTTCTCTGCTGTGGAAAACATGGCACCCTGTCAATCACTGTGAAAACATGGCACCCCTGTCAATCACTGTGAAAACATGGCACCCCTGTCAATCACTGTGAAAACATGGCACCCCTGTCAATCACTGTGAAAACATGGCACCCCTGTTAATCACTTATCTGCTGTGGAAAACATGGCACCCTGTCAATCACTGTGAAAACATGGCACCCTGTCCATCACTGTGAAAACATGGCACCCCTGTTAATCACTATGAAAACATGGCACCCCTGTCAATCACTGTGGAAACATGGCACCCCTGTCAATCACTGTGAAAACATGCGCCCCTGTTAATCACTATGAAAGCATGGCACCCTGTCAATCACTGTGAAAACATGGCACCCTGTCCATCACTGTGAAAACATGGCACCCCTGTCAATCTCTGTGAAAACATGGCACCCCTGTTAATCACTATGAAAACATGGTACCCCTGTCCATCACTGTGAAAACATGGCACCCTGTCAATCACTGTGAAAACATGGCACACCTCACACCCTGTCAATCACTGTGAAAACATGGCACCCTGTCAATCACTTTGAAAACATGGCACCCCTCGCACCCTGTCAATCATTGTGAAAACCTGGCACCCCTGTCAATAACTGTGACAACATGGCACCCCTGTCAATCATTGTGAACACATGGCACCCCTGTCAACAACGGGAGCCCTGAAAAATGTTCAGACGTGCCTCAGACAGACCATCTGATGAAGCCAAAAATGTCATACTTTCTGACCTTTTATGGACGATAAACTTCATTTTTAACGAAGCGAGAATAGAATTGAACACGTCGATCACTGTCATCATTAGCACACAGGCGGTAGGCTACTGGAGGGAAAGAGGTTTTTTCTCTGTGAATCCTGCTTGATGTCTTGCTTTGCAGCTCAGCTCTGTGTAATTGTTTCCCCCCTCCCGCCTCCAAAAGCTGAGAAGGCGTTTTGTATTCGACATCCTGGCAGCCATGTAAGGCCGGCGAAGTGTGCAGGTGGAAACGCACAGGCGAGAGATCTATGGCGCATGAAGATTATAACATGTCTTCTCCCTGTCTTTCATTGTTATTTTATTAATCCTTCTACCCCCAGTCTCATTCTCTCATTATTTATTGGTCATCTGTCTCTCTCTCTCCTCTCTGTCTTTACCCGTATATTTCTCTCTTCCCATCCCAGGTCTCGATGACTCCGGCCGTCAGACCATGCAGCCCCCTCCGTACCTCCAAGGGGCCCAAAACCCCAACGTACCCCAGCAGCACCACAACATGCCCCCCGGCACTCAGCCCAACTACCCTCCCCCGCCCCCACCTCCGGGCTCAGAGGGCTACGTCCAAGAGACCCAGTTCCACTACACGGTGCAGACCCAGGGCCCCGGAGGCACCATGCCCCACCCCCCTGTGGGCTATCTCCACCCGGGATACCCCCTTCAGCTGCAGCCCTGCACAGCCTACGTACCCGTCTACCCCATGGCATCGGTGAGTCACAGGCGGAAAGAGACGAGGCGAGACATTGGGTTTTACAGTTTTCAGTTTTTGCACCGCGCTACTTTTATTGGGCTTGGCAGTATTAAATACTGTGCTTGTGGATAGTCTGTGTACAGTAGGTTAATACATGCTGATATCACAAACATAAACAGTTGGTTGTCTGGCTCATTCTGGGACCTGCTGCTTACAGCTGAAATCAGGAACCAACAAGCAACAATATACAGTACATGTAAATATGTTGTCATTGTTCTTTGCACCCTGAAGAAGGCCTGGTGGGACTGTAACACTCTGGTGTGCGTTTTAACATGAAACAGCCAAGCATAATACAAGCTTCTTCTTTTTGGTGACTTTTATATATTTTTAGTCACATTAATATCCTCTTTACTGCACTGTGGCTTTACTGTGAGCCGGGCCCAGGTGCACTCAATCAGCCTAACGACCCCAACCAGGCTCCTGCAAGACAGAGCCAAGAGAGTGGGCGGGTCGTCACAGCCTCAATGCCCACAACTGAAACTCTGTAAGCAGCTATAAAACTGTTACACCAAAGACGATGGGATTCAAAGCAAGACGGCCCAACTTCAACTCACTTCCTGTCATTTTGTCACGTGGGTTTTGCCCATAGAGACACTGCGGAGCGCGTCATCATCCAGAAACCACGCCCAAAACGGGGGGAAACAGAAACCCCCCCTCCGATCCTGGCGTTCTCCTACGTCACGTGCATGGTTGCGTGTTGCAAAAAAATATCGTATATGGAAGATGAACACTCCAACTTACTTCCTTGACAGCTAGATCCACATTTTTCTTCTCGCCAATTCTCAATGGCTTCCTTGTTTTGCTCAGGAGTACAAAAAAATGTTAACTGGCGATTATTTACATTTGTTGTGTGCGCAGCATGGCCTATTTCATGCAGTGTCTCTATGGTTTTCCACAGACACGCCCACTTAGGAGACTTTCGGCAGGTCTGAGTCAATGGTTGACCACGCCCATTTAGGAGACTTGCTGCTACCATTTGTTAGAATTGGCGGAGCCTGCAGTGACCCATCTATAGTAATATAATATCTATGGTTATACTCTCTTGTAAAGTGCTACTGCTCTCTCTCTCTCCCTCTCTCTCTCTCTCTGTGTGATCAGGGTCAGCCCTACATGCCGGGTGGAGGCGGCCACCCGGGGATCCCACCAGGGCAGATGCATCCCATGCAGATGCCCCCCACCATCACCCTGATGGACCGCCGGCCGCCCCACGACTACCTGCCCATCGCCGTGCTCACCACCGTCTGCTGCTTCTGGCCTACAGGCATCATCGCCATCATCAAAGCAGTGCAGGTTAGTGGCAACCATCATCTCACCTTCACCAGGGATCTATGCTGCATTCAAGACACCTCGGAAACTCAGGTGTGTGTGTGTGTGTGTGTGTGCGTGCGTGCGTGCGTGCGTGTGTGTGTGTGTGTGTGTGTGTGTGTGTGTGTGTGTGTAACAAACACGTGCAAACACGTGTGTGTTCACTGTGTTCAGCAGTGTTCAGCAGGAAACATGGGAGCCATGTTCGTGCAGAGCTTGTAAACTAACAAACCCATGGACTGTCCGGTTGCATGGGACTTGCGTGATTGCAAGGAAAGAGAGGGCATCCCTGAAGGCTAGTGTCGAAAACATCGACTGTGATGTCACGCATCTCTTCTTCTGGCTAACACGGACAACAACGGAAGCGTGACTTGCCCTCGCTATGGCCCTCTGCTGTTCCATTCGGGAGTTCAATGAAAACCCTGGAACACAGACCTGCAGTTATATATTGCTCTGCTGCGAGGACTCTGCCATCGAAGGACAGCTTGTTATTTCTGCATTATGAATTGTGAGAGAACAAGACTTTACAACAGCAGAGACCAGCATTTAAGAGGAACAAGTTGAACATCATCATCTGATATTTATTTCACATACTCTGATAAAAGAGATGAAGGGGAGGAAACGGCCATTGCAGATATCCGAGTTTAGCTTCAAATTTCAATGAGAAGTGATCTTGTCCAGTGCTTTTTCTTACACGCAAGTGAAATATGCCACTGTCATTGTACCCTAAATTCATACTGCTGACTCAGCAACATCCCCTATATTGCTTCTGCAACAAAAAAGGCGCACGGTTTGCTCTTTTATATGAGCCTACGTTGATTCTGCTGTACAGTACGAGTTAAGTCTGCGTGACGGAACAAGTGTAAGATGTGCTCAGCTGAGAATTGGTATCCTGCCTCTTGCCATTGAAGTAGGGCGGTTCACAGCTATACCAGAAGAGAACAGGGTATGCAATGTCTGTGATCTAAAAGATGTTGAAAATGAGTTTCATTTCATGTTTTATTGTACTTTATATGATGATTTGAGGATTTCCTTATTTGACGAAATGCAAAAGCAAAGACCTGAGCTCTTCTGGGCAGATGATGGCCAGAAGTTGGAGTGGTTGTTTAAGACTGAGGTATTTAAGACTGCTAACTTTATCTCTAGGGCCTGGAATAGAAGGCAAGCACAGCTCTTTAAGTAGGTTCAGGTGGTGGTTTTCATGCTGTACAACTTTACCGTATGTATTTTGGGTGTTTTCTGTTGGTTTTATGTTTTGATCATTGTTTGTTTAAATGATGAACAGTAAAAGTGTCCTGTAAGCCCATGTGGGCTGGGCTTCATTCGAAGCATGACACTTAAATAAAGAAAATCAATCAATCAATCAATCATGTAAGAAGCATCAATCTGGCGGCTATCGTGGCTTATGATGATGGGCTGTTGTTCTCTGGCTGTAATGGTAGATTGTGCTGACCGACACGCGCAGAACAGACCACGTTATGTAACGGCACCATTGCCCGGCGCAGTGGGACAGAATGGATTTTTCCTCCGGGCTTGCTTAGCTGGGTTTGGGTTGAGTTGAGTCGAGCTGACAAGGCGCAGACAATGAGCGTTATCTGTTGTTACGGCCTGTTAATGTGTGGTGTGGGCTCTCCCTACACATTCGGGACGTACTGCAGTGAAATCGATCTCTCTGTGGTTTTTGTAGGTGTTTGGCAGACACTGTTAACGAGACACACTCTCTCTCCCTCTACATCTCTCTCACTCTCACGTCTTGCTCTTGTTATATAACCTCTAGTCTCTCTCTCCCCAGACTGGAGTATGACGTTGAGTCGCTGCGCTCCGCATGCTACATAAACGAGCCTGTGCCACTTCACAGCCACTGCTGGGGTTTGAGGGCGGGCCTAGGGGGGGTGATGTTGAATGAGTGACAGGTCATGGCACCAATGAGAGAGTGGTTCGAAAAATGGGCTGCGCTACTGCGTTACTGATTGGTGAAGTCTGAATCCACCACTGGTCAATCACTGGCCAAGTCAAACGGTTCACTTCCTACCCCAGCTGGCTGAGGGGAGTGTCGCAGACCCAGAGAGAGCTCTGCAGCATGCAGTAATGTTATTTATAAAAGAATATATGTATTCATAAAAAATAGTTTTACTTGTTCAAACCAAATGGTTCATACATATTTAGAAACAGGAGAGACCACATAACATTTCACTCGGACCAAAACGTAAAAAAAAAAGAAAAGAAAATTTAAAGAAAATATTTGTTTGATGTAGTTTTTTTTTTTTTTTGGTCCGAGTGAAATGTTCTATGGTCTCTCCCGTTTCTAAATATAGCTGAGCTGTTTGGTTTGACAAAGTAAAACTATTTTTATAAGCATTTTACAAAATGTCTATGGGAAAATAAATATTGGATGAAAATCTCTGGTACAGTGCTGAAGCAGGAAGTAGGCGGTCACTTTGCCTCTCTATATAACCTCCAATAACATTTTTCTTCTCTCTCTCTTGTCGTTCTCCCTCCCTCCCCACCCATCTGCTCCTCCCTTCCCCAAATCGTAGGTGCGTACGGCGA
Source organism: Poromitra crassiceps (assembly GCF_964638095.1). Classification (NCBI taxonomy): domain Eukaryota; kingdom Metazoa; phylum Chordata; class Actinopteri; order Beryciformes; family Melamphaidae; genus Poromitra; species Poromitra crassiceps. Next base: position 43,480,896 of record NC_139643.1, on the reverse strand, counting down.
TAGCCAGAGGGGACATGGTGACAGCGGAGATAGCCTCCCGTGAGGCGCGCAACTTCTCCTTCATCAGCCTGGCGGTCGGCATCGCCTCCATCGTGCTGTGCACCATCCTCACCGTGGTCGTCATCATTGCCTCCCAGCACCACGACGACGACTGGGACCCGTAACCCCGCACGCCCGCACAGCCAGACGGGATAAAAACGTGGAATACAGTATTAGCTAGCTAAGTACTCTCAATCAGGTGAAGAAATAGGAGCACTGAAAATGCACTCATTGCTACTGCTTACCGGTACACTGAAGGTCTGAAGGCCGGCCCTCTCTGTACAGTTAGACACACCCCCATATACACGTGCACATGCACACACACACACACACACACACACACACACACACACACACACACACACACCTCTGACCTATCCATTCAGCACTCGCCAATGACCAAAAACTTCTACCAATCACAGCTGACATTCAAATGCCAAATACAAGTCGCTGTCCAATAATAAGGCCCGATGTTGCTGACACAATGACGGTTTATTATTTACAATGATATATCAGCTTAGCAGGGGAAACAAAGCTCCTAGCATTAACAATTCATTCTGACATTGGTTAATTGATAAGGCCTTTCTAGATGGAGTCAGATCAGAGGATAGGCCGCTGTGTGTTTCACTCAAAGTGTATTCAACCTTCAAACCATGACACCCCCTTCCCCCCCCAGTTTAAACATAACTACAGTATATCATTTTAAATTCTATAATAATATGCAGTGTTTCCCCTCAGGCCTGGAGGGATTTCGAAACGTACCCCGACCGCAACGGTGGGGCCCTCGCTGGCGACGCTAAACTTTTAGCTAACCTGTTCGCATCTATGTTCGCAATGGCATCCCAAGTATCATCATACTATTATGGGATGCGATGCGAACAGTTGTATTATGGGATGTGCGTTTCCCAGGCAACGACACACGTTGACAGATTTTGGAACAGCGCCGGACGCTGGCACAATGCTCCTAAAAGCAAAATGCTTATTGTTTTGAATGATTTTGCATCTTCTATTACTGTCAACACCAGTATTGTTGTATTGTAATAATATGCCATAAAGGTTTATTGAAATTTTGGGGAGAGCAGGAAAAAAAAAAGATCTGGCCTGGCGGGGGCGCCGTTGGCCAGATATGCATTGAAAGCACTCATGCTAATTATAGACATGAAACGGTGGGTTTTTAGGTTTTGTGCTCATATGACCGAAACCCCCAACCCCCCCCCCCCCCCCCCCCCCCCCCCCCCCCACACACACACACACACACACACACACACATTAGCCCTCGGTACAAGTGTCTGTGGAGCAATCTCTGGAAGTGTGTCAGTAGTGGCTGACCTCTGACCTCCAGCTACTTTGCAAAGGTTAACCTAAAAGCAAGGGGCGTGTCCACTCGAGAGGATCAAACACATTTACAATTGTAACCAGACTACATTTTGTTCGTCACATCACCTCGCCGTTGTGATCTTGTGCCTCAACGTGGCGGCCATATTGGTATGTATGGGGCAGCCGCGCGTCTCCTAACGCATATAGGTATGTAGGCAGAAGGTCGTCTAGCCACGATTAAAATCATCATAACTCGTTGAATTCCCAAACGATTTTCAAGCGGCTCGGTTTGTTACAATTGCCAGCCGTGTGTTTATCATACAGGATACTTGTTTAAATTAAAATGCGCGTTTTCATACCAAAATACTTGATCTTTTGTAGATGGTAACAGTCATATTTCCATAATATAATATTTAACGTTAACTTACCCTAGGTACGTTTCTTTTAATACAACAGTACTTTTGGCAACACTGTTATCCCCTTCAGAAATTACTCTTGAGAAATGTTTCTGTTAATTGTCCCCCCCAACAGTGAAATGAAATATCTGCCCTGGCTTCAAACAACATAATCATCTAAGTGGACGAACCCAAGAGGTGAAATTAGAGACACTACATTCAAAGAGGCTTTTATTTATTTATGTATTTATTTATGATAGTTTTCTGTTGCAAAATAATGTGCCATGTTGAAATAATGTTTCATTGTTGATGAACAGAATAGTATTATTTCTGATACACTTACACAACAGACTGCAAACTCATTTACAACGCAGTAGTGTTAGAGGGGATGATCAATACACAATCAACACACAAACCAAATAGAGAGCAGACTGACAAAGTGACTGTCTCTAACATAACCAAACGTGGAATATTTGCTTGAGCGTGGTTGAACTGTTTCTATGTTATGACATTTGAGTCTGAGGAAATAGTATCGGCTATCATGTATTATGTTTGTTAATTTATTTAAAATCTCTTATTTATTAATTTATTTGATTTCTAACACTATCGGTATATCACTAGCTTATTGCAGCTATCTGACACTTTTAAATTGGCTCAAATTTGATATCTTATGGGGTGATATTGCACTTCTAGTAAGAAAATGGCACAGCAGCTTACGTTTATATATAGTTCTTAATGCATGATAAATATCAGTTCGTTTTGAAGCTGATGGGCTTTAGTGCAAAAATAGCTTGTCTCCTTAAGTGGTTGGTACTGTATGTTTCCTAAAGATTTCATATTTCTAGAAATGTGTGGTGTTTTTTCACAACTTTTGGTGGTGTAAGTGGAACAAGCTAACTGTCATAACAAGAAAAGAAAAAAATCGACAATTTACATTATGAGTATTTGAATCTAGGGTTTGATAGATTTGCAAATAATGTTTTCGCAAGTATTTTAGGAATCTATTGGGCTATTTTGTGTTGCACATCTGTCATTTTGATCTCTCAGACACTGCATATGAAAATAACTCCTTTGAAAAGGTTCTAATGCCGTGTTCGACAGTACCAGCTTTAATGATGCTGCATAACCTCGCATGTCATCCTCAGTTTGTTTCCATTGGCCTTAATTGGTCTTAATTGGTTAATTGGTCTTATTGATGCTAGTTGTGAGGCTGTGAGCTGAGGTTGTAACTGGCAAGTGGGAATTACGATGGAACTGAAAATGAATGTTTCCTGTAAGAGAGAGAGAGAGAGAGAGAGAGAGAGAAATCAATGCCTACACAGTAGCACTTTCTCTTTGAAATCGTTCTTCTCTGAAGCCCTTACATTTCCTCTCTTTCTCTGTCACTACCTCTTTCTTTCTCTTTCTCCCTGTCCACATTGGTTATTGGACCTAAATGGCAACATATCGCTTCTGCTTCTCCCTTTTCCTCTGTTCATTCCTATGATGCTATTCTTAAAAAGATATATCTATATTAAAAAAAAAACTGTTTGTTGAACAGCGACCACAAATTAGAGATGGTATAACTACGGTTGTTATTATTGTATTAGAACGTATGAACGGCTGCCAAATGACCCGTGTACATGTGCTTCTCTTGGGTTTTTTATTATGTTCATGGATGTGTTGCACATGCATTGGTTGTTTCTGAATTTCAGTTGTTTGAATAATGAATAAAAGGTTGTGAACGACCACTCTGTGGGGCCACATCTCTCTCTTTAGGTCTAGGGTCTGTCCCCCCTCTCTCTCTCTCTCTCTCTTTATTTCTCCATCCTCTCTCTGCCTCACTCTCTCCCTGATCTCTAAGGTGCTATTTATAGTTGCCCCGGTTTTCTCCCTCCCTGTATCTCTCTCTCTCTTTCTCTCTGTCTGAGCATTAGCTATCTCTCACTATCTAGTCTTTTAATCACATAAGGATCTGGCTTTAATATCAACAATATGGCTGCTAATTCTTCTGTATTATAGGCTGGAGTGGAGATTGTTTTCTTGCATCATCTCACATAGCTACAGTTGAATATCGCCCAGGGCGTGCTGCTGTAGCTAATGTGGCACACACACACACACACACACACACACACACACACACACACACATTTAATTACAATACAGCTAATTCTGCTCTAACTCAGCATTGTAAATTGGTAAAAATGTATTTTCTATATCTGCTTCTATCACTTCCTATGTTTATGTTATGTTATGTTTATGTTATGTTTAAGGTGAAGTGCACAGACCCAAATGATCAGGCAGGGAAAAAGAGGTTGGAGGGAGGAAATAAAAGTGGGAAACGAGCCAGACTGTGCAGGATCACAGATGGTCATTTAGCCTCCCGAGGTGAGCCGCCCTCTCTGAGATCGTTTAACTTGGCCTCACGCTGCACGCATCTCTCTTCCATCGCACGGCCTCCCAGCTTCCTCCTGGGTTCACCCCATTGGCTGCCTCACTGTGTGCGTTTGTGTCATCACGCGGCGTTCAACTATATCGGCTGTCGTCTCCGCTGCGACATCAGGGTTGGTTGATTGATAATCACCGGTGATATTTGGCCCCTGTCTCTCCCAGAAATTAGACCAGCAGCTGGCTATGGCCTCTGCAGCTTTTTCAAGAGCCTACTAGTAGGTGTGATCCACACAGACCTAAAAGCCAGACAATGTAATGCTGGTTGACTGTGTGGACCAACCATTGGAAGTAAAGCTAATTGACTTTGGTGTGGCCATCCCTGCTGCCTGGGAAGTCAATCCTGGGAAAATCTTTCAGGTGCTATGCTACAGGCAGGGACGATGGATTACAGAGACACTGCCCCCTTAGGAGACTTAGGAGACAATGAAGTTTCATAACAAGGAGAGACAGCCTATCACAAGCTGCCATTTAGGAGACCAGAAGAATACCTTTTCATACTATTGGCAGAGCCTGGAATGCACTGTCTCTATAATCCATCCTCTCTGCTACAGGTCTCCAGAGGTCCTCTTGGGCCTTCCAGTCACTGAGGCCATAGACATGTGGTCCCTCGGGTGCATCATGGCCTACATGTTCCTGGGCACTGTCTCTACAATCCACGCAGTGAATATGACGCAATACGACTCATTGTGGACTGGAGATACAGACACGTCCTGAACAACACCTGCTCGATGCTGGTGTCCATACTGACATCTACTTCAAACGTGACCCAGACATCTTGAGGCCAAAGAGTTTAAAGGCGAAATTGGAATCAAGTCCAGAGAGAGTTCCGTTACTGCTGTCCTGTTCGTCAAGGCTCCCACTACCTCAGGTTCTGTCCCAGTCGACAGGGCATCCGCTCCCTCTGTCCCAGTTTAGAAGACATCCATACCTCTGTCCCAGTTGAGGAGACACCTCTGTCCCAGTTGAGGAGACTTCTGTCCTGGCGGGCTTCAACCGCCATCTCCACCGAGGTCAAGACAAAAAGTTCAGACCTGTCAATGTGGCGTTTCTTCTCCAGAGTGAGGAAGGCCATCCGTCCTTTCTTTACCTGTGCTGAGTGACAGGCTTCATTTACACTGCCGCTCCCAATTCTGACCCCCCCCCCCCCCCCCCGTTTGTGGCATACACAAACACACACCTACACACACACACACACACACACACACACACACACACACACACACACACACTTGGCCTCTATGCCAAATTTCAGCCCTCTGCCCCTACCATCCTGCATTTTGAAATTTCAGAGTCAGCAACCGCTGCCTCGGTCACAACAAGGACAGTTTGTTCTGGTAAAATTGTACGATCAATGGGATCATTTTAAATTACGCCATGTAATATAATATTATGCTTAAAAGAGTGAATCAGGCTAACTTAACTTCTGTTTGTCCGGTTTCTATTAAATCAACTCTGGGGGGCGGGGAGGGGGGAGGGACTAAGTCCTCTCAACAGTTTAGGGAATTCTGTTTCTATTGGTTTCAATGGGAGACTAACAGGGGCACACACACACACACACACACACAGACACACAAATCAATAGAGCAGCAGTACAAACAAAGTGACAGATGGAAGCTAATTTACTCATATTGTGGGGTAGATTAAATGCACGTTTAATGTAAAATCGTTCACTTCCGGAAAGAAGCACCAAAATTGGCACAAATATTCCTTGTGGATTATTTTCATAAAAGCTATTAGCCACGCAAAAATCACAATTTTTCCAACATTTCCAGCCGAATATATTATTTTGGGGTCAACTCTGTGTAGAATTGTCCAATATGAATGATCTTGCTATCAAGCCATACATTCATGATCACAGAGAAGCCAGATTTTTTCCACGTAAATTTCAAAATTATCTCTTTAATCTGCCCCAGCCCCACTACACCTGGGTTCACCTATAACAGCTCCTCTCCTCTAGAGTTTCGGTCAGTGTCCTCAAACAGCGGGCCATGTCCCAATACACAGTAAGTGTCCTCAAACAGCGGGCCATGTCCCAATACACAGTCAGTGTCCTCAAACACCGGGCCATGTCCCAATACACAGTCAGTGTCCTCAAACAGCGGGCCATGTCCCAATACACAGTCAGTGTCCTCAAACACCGGGCCATGTCCCAATACACAGTCAGTGTCCTCAAACAGTGGGCCATGTCCCAATACACACAGTACAGCTGACCGAGAGAGAGAGATGGATTGATGCAACAACACAAATGCATTAGCCTGCTAAATCCAATGTGTTGAAGTTGCTGTTCATTATTAAAGCAATAGAGTCCGCAGTACAGTTTGGATATTTGCCTTTGGCCTCACTGTGGATTTTATTACAAGCACATTATTTGTGTATTACTTCACATAAATGTCTTTACTCCTTCATAATTAAAAGCCTGGTAGATTGCATTACAAACCCTATAATTTACCATCTGTATAGCTTTCATTCTTTTCCATTTTCCTTGCGTATCCTTGCAATATTCTCTATGTCTGTAAATATTTCTGTTTATTTATTTTTTCTGCGACTGACCATAACTTTGTGTAAGAGAAATCTAAATATTTTTTTTCTCTCCCTCAAGGACTCCTAAGGACCCCCTAGAAATTAGACTACTACTATTTGATAAGATTTTAGCTTTTCCTCCCACTCTCCTGGTCATAGAGGAATTAAGGCCCCTAAAAGTCAGCCCTCCCCGAGGCAGAGCAAAGCACAACCATGTTTTTTCATAACTTTAATGTCTAATTTCTGAACTGGATGGTTGTATAAAAATATTTTACTGCAAAATTAGTTTATTTGGTTATTGTCTTTTATGACATTTTATATGGCTTTTATTTTGAAATGCCACATCAGAATGACATGAAACTTTTTGAGAGACACAGTGAGGTGGTCCTGTGTCATTTGAAATTATTCTGAGAGAAATGTGGACAGGAGGGAGATAGTGATAAATGTGACCAAAACATTCAGGCATTAGGGAAAGTAAAAGCCAGCATTTTAAAAGAGCAACTCACATCATGTCAGAAATAAGGCTGACCTGGCTGAGTGATAAGACCATAGACTGTATAAAAATAGGATAAGACATGGAACATGCCCAGAAATAGATGAGTGGGTAAATTCTCCTGCCTCTGCAATCACGTGTTCCTCACTGGGTTATGGATTGAATCTCAGCAGAACTTTCTCATGCGTATCTGCTTTTTCCACTTTATAATAAGAATGGAAATACTGAAGCTGAGTGGACTGCACAGCGTTCTTTCTTTCTAAGCAGGTATTGGTTTGAAGTAGGGGCAATTAGGGGTAGATAAACAGTTCCCTGTATGAGCAGTGGTCAATATTGGTCTACATGGGATGTAACCTTGCTCTGTGAGATGCTGACATCTAGTGTCCATTCCATTCTCCAGTTGGGATTAGCACTGTGGTACAATAATTATCCACTAGGTGGCGGTAATGCAACATTAATTCTGGATGTAAATTAAGGCAAAGAAGAAGAAGTCTGTTCTTCCGGGGCCGGGGCAGCCTGCCTTCCTATCAGCACGTTTTAATAACAAAGTACATTTTTATCTTCTGTCAACGATGCAGATCCATTGAATAACAGGGGTATTATAACACGTCGTTTTCCTAACATTAGTCTGAGGCATATAACTCGCCAACACTGCTAAGCGAACAAACTGAGCAGCAGGGTCCAGTCATGGAGGAGGAGCTGCTAAAGCAACAACGCAAGGAAAAGAAGGACCTGCAAGGTAGTAACTTAACTTTCCTTATTTTTATTGTCTGTGTAGTTACTCTAAATCAGTTAGGTATGTTGTTTTATGTAGCCTATTTAACGTTAACGTTAGAATGTTGTTAGAAGTTAGGTTAGTTAGCCTAAGCTAACCACAACAGGCCATGATGTAGTGCAATGCTGAATACCACTACTGTGATTTCATTGCAGTCTGTCAGTGATATTTATGAACATGATACACATACTCCTTTGAATAGCTCTAGTGCCAAATGCGGAGTAACATGTAGGACACCAGCGATCACTTTCGACATTTCTAACTCAATGGGTGCAGTGCAGAAACGTGTTAGCTAACTTAAAATGGATCTCATTCAGTTTGTGATGTGGGAAATTCATTATTGAAACCGTTATGTCATCATCAATCACCAAAGATAAGATGCATATCCCAACTTAATCCAAAACGTTTGTAGACAAATGGTGTTTTGCCATGTAATTTGTAAATCAGTTCATGCATTCAGCATCATCCTTGTAGATGTACGAGTAGTCTTCAGTATTTCGTGTCAGTGTGCTCCACTGAAGTATGTATTGACCACCATAACTAATCAGTCAATCTACTCTTGTGCTATGTTTTCAGCTAAAATCCAGAGCATGAAAAATGCAGTCCCCAAGAATGACAAGAAGAGGAGGAAACAGTTGACAGAAGACGTTGCCAAACTAGAGGCGGAACTCAACCAGAAACACGAGGAGGAGCTCGGACAGCTCAAAACTACAGCTGACTCACAAGTACATAATATACCTGCATTCCAATGACTGGCAAATCTAATAGTTATGCATTAGGATTTCCCATTAAGTATGTAAGGAACTTCCTGAATGCTTACTCTTAAAAAGAATGTGCATTTTCAATACATGCATCGTGTGTCTAGTTTGGAACAATGCACATTGCCATTACTTTTTAACAGCACATATGTTATGTTAGTAGAAATATATTTACAAAATATTTATTGTTGGAAATGGAAACAGAAATATTTCCCCAAACTAGAGGTGTGAAGTGTTGAAAATGCACATTCTTTTGTCAGGCTTTAAAAGAAGCAAGGTACATACTGCATCCTTTATATTGTATAATAAGCCACATTGGCATCATATTATTGATGCATGCATTTGATGAGATGAGATGAGATATACTTTATTGTCACTACATGGTACAAGTAATTTCATGCATGTTTTAGCACAACTTATATTTAACATAATTGTACATTTACGCATGTATGCTGACTCTATTTTTTTAAGGTTGAGCAGGTGGAAAATGGAGTGGAGACCATGACGGTCCAGGATGAAGAACAGAAAGAAGAAGGCAAACACTCACGTGTGTCCAAAGCCCAGAAGAGAAGGGTGAGCGACAGTTCTCTTCGGACAGCATATATGATGATTTCAACGGTTATTTATCACTGCCAAACAGCAAGTTGCCATTCATTCTCATTGTCTTTACCATATACAATGCGCAGTGCATGATCACAATCAAACTTAACTTGTGTCGTCAAATTGCCTTCCAAAGTTCCCAACGTTCTGAATAAATGCATTTTAATTCTTTGCAGGACAAGAAGGCGGCTGAGGAGAAAGAGCGGGAGAGCAGGATAGCAGAGGCAGAGGTGCAGAACCTGCAGGGTGTGAGGCACCAGGAGGGCTTGAAACTGGCCCAGAAACTGGCCCAGCGACAGCTGCAGATCCGGGAGATCTTCTCTGATGGCCACTGCATGTACCGCGCCATCGAAGATCAGCTGGTGCAGAGACCCATGGTACATACAGTATCATTATATGTATGGAGTGTTTTAGCTGTAGATGGGGAGGTTGCCAGTTTAAGTCCTAGTTTGAATACTTAATCAGGAACAAAAGACAAGTCAAGTTTATTTGTATAGTCCTAATTCACAAGCATGTTTCAGGACTTTACAGAGAATGTGTCTAGCTACATCTCACTAAGCACCATCAATAAACAGAATTGAATGGTTTGTTTATAAAGCATTTAAAAAAACAAGCAGAGAAGAGAGGGAGAGGAAGAGAGGAGATAGAAGGGGAGAAGAGAGTGAGAGGAGAGAGAAAGGAAATTAATGTACTGTTGCTTTTTATAAACTGCATACCAGAACTTTAAATATTGTATTGTATTCTATTCAAGCCTGGGTTGAGCCTGAGTCTCAAGGAACTGCGATCCCATACTGCTGAGCACATGAGAAGCCACGCTGATGACTTCCTCCCTTTCCTCACCAACGCCAACACCGGTGACATGTACACAACAGGTAACGCACGCCTGAGCCAACACCGGTGACATGTACACAACAGGTAACGCACGCCTGAGCCAACACTGGTGACATGTACACAACAGGTAACGCACACCTGAGCCCACACTGGTGACATGTACACAACAGGTAACGCACACCTGAGCCCACACTGGTGACATGTAAACAACAGGTAACGCACACCTGAGCCCACACTGGTGACATGTACACAACAGGTAACGCACACCTGAGCCCACACTGGTGACATGTACACAACAGGTAACGCACACCTGAGCCCACACTGGTGACATGTGCACAACAGGTAACGCACGGTACGCCTGAGCCAGCACTGGTGACATGTACATGTACACAACAGGTAACGCACACCTGAGCCAACACTGGTGACATGCACACAACAGGTAACGACTCATCTGAACGCCAACACTGGTGACATGTACACAACGACTCACCTGAGACGGCTTTGATTTGGCTGTTGGAAACACACTCTCATAGATTCGACTGTATGTCATAGCACATACTGTATTACTTATTCAGTAAATATATGTTTATGCACTGTGTGTGTCGGTGTGTGTGTGTGTGTGTGTCGGTCTGTGTGTTTCCAGATGAGTTTGAGAAATACTGCAGTGAGGTGGAGCACACGGCAGCTTGGGGCGGCCAACTGGAAGTGAGTCCTTAGGGTTGTCATGGAAACACTGTGCTATTATCAGTCATTGGTTTTCGCAGTGATGATCTATTTTCCTTTCTTTTCTCTGACAGCTGCGAGCGCTGACCCAAGTCCTTCACCTGCCAATAGAAGTGATCCAGGCTGAATCCCCCATTATAAAGATAGGGGAGGAGTACGATGGCGACCCTATCACCCTCATGTAAGAGCTTTATATATATATATATACATAGCTGTTTTAACCAAATATTCTGTGTGGAATAACTAATAGTGTAGCATTATCAATATATACTAAATGTATAATATACCTGATGGCTGTCATTATTAGACCAGGTTATGATAAAGCTTTGGATACCCCCCTCCCCTCAGATCTTGTTTCAGAGTCAGAATATTAATGTATTTCTGCTTTGTGCTGCAGCTACATGCGTCATGCCTACGGACTAGGAGAACACTACAACTCTGTGGAGCGTCTAAAGGAGCCTGCCAGTGAGGAAGACAGCTGAGAGACAATTCTGTCTTGGTGTGGCAAACCCACATTATGTTATGTGGCGAGTTTTTAGACTTCTCACATCAAGGGCCCCTAAATACAGACATTTAGTAGCCCCCCACCTCCCCTCCCCATCGATGAAAAAAATGCTGGCTCGAGGGCAACTGAGTGAATGTTGCTGTTTTCAGATGGGGTTTGCTCTTGAGAGTGAAGTTGAATAGAATGAATCTATTCTGAAAACAGTATCATTGTGCTAACTACAAAATAGCCTAAAAATAGCGTAATAGGCAAGTTAAACGTTTGGATCCCCAGTCTTCCCTGCAACCCATCTTGACTGGGTGTAACGCGCGCACTGTCTGGAGAGAGGTTTGAAGTTGATCAAGCATGTTACCTAACCAGAAGCACAACATAATTCAGTAATAGAATGATGCACTTTGCAGTGATTTTAGGTTGGATTGGCTTGTTGTGTATGTCAATGTTACATAAACAAATATTGATGGTTTGCATCACTGCTTGTTTGTGAATATTCCTCATAAGGGAAACAAATATTTATGCAATGTTCTGTTCAATCATGACTGCAAAAGATGACTGTACTGTGTTTAATTCAAGGCAACCATGTCATAGGCCTATACAGTAAAATACTATATAGTACAATCTGCCGTTTCTGCATATACTGTAACTGTACTATGTCTATAATGAAGCACTCATGTCTATGCAGATTAGCATTTGATCATGAAATACATCAATGTTGAATGAATTAATAAATGCTGTGCCGTATGCATTTGGGCAAAAGAAAAAAAAATCGAAATCATGTAAATTGAATGTTTTGAGTTTTTGAGACATTGTTCACATTTTTCAACATTTACCGCCAGGACCGCCGCGTATCTTGCTTGGGTGCGGGACAAAATTGATCCCATAATGCCCTAACTCACCCTCCTCCATCCAATTACATTATTAGACAGACAACAATTAGACATTTTGTATTCTAAATTCTGTATTCTGTTACTCCCCAACCTTTGTTGGTGACCCTGGCCACACCCTGAAATCGGAATCTTGTCAAAGTAGCTAGTAACTCTGCCATTTAAGATCCTATGGACCATATTAAGTTGCTTTTGATGTGATCTGTCCTTTACTGGAAAACCATTGAAGCTGAGAGAACTGGGACCTGCCCACATGGCTCCTGTCACCCAACCCTAGTAGGCCTACTGGTACTACTTTCACTAGTTTATTTTGTGCTACTTGGAGTTTCTGTTTTAAGGCCTTGTTGATGTTCCAATACCAGGAACTATTAAACAGCCTAGTCCAAGTGAGACTGGACTAAGCAGGATCACATCAAGTCTTAAGGATCCCTATCCAGTGAACTTACCCTCCTGACTGGGTATCTAGTTCTGGAACTAACCTTACCCACCATTTTCAAGGCCATCATGGAAGCCCCCCTAGGTTCTTCTCAGTGACATCACTGTCATCACTCAGTCTGTCCCCAGATACAAATGCAAACTAATCAGTTAGTGGTACTTTATTGTCCACAAGGGAAATTCATGTTGTTCGTCAGTACAAGCAAACAAGACAATGTATAAAAAAGTTGATACAGAACGGTAGACATGTTGCATTTTTTTTTTTTTTTTTTTTATAATCTTTATTTTCAAACTGCTAACATCAACCTGGTTCGGAGGAGAAGCTCTGCCATGCGCAGAGGTCGCCGCTAGAGGCCGCCACTGTCGAGGACAAAGCTTCATTTCTACCAGGAACTTGCAGGAAGCGTCCCGTATCCATGGGAACTTAGCATTGTAACGTAGAAGAAGTTTTGCTCTTCAAATGGATACATCAATATTTAGAGCTTTACATGGGAAAGCCACTTCTTTAAAATTGAGTTCTAGGAAAATAGACGACGTTCCTAAATCCGTCTACAGATTAGCAACTCTTTCAACCCTCCTGCTGAACAACAACTCCATCTCTACTCTGCCCGCCGAGCTGCTGTCATTACAGCACGTGAGTCTGTTTGCGCCTTGCTCATCTGCCTGCTAGAACATTGCCAACATAACGAGTTATATTATATTACACGTGACGGCACAGGTTCGTTATTTTCTGTTACTGTAACTTTTCTGTTTACAAGCTGGCAGAGCTGAATTTGGGAAATAATGCCTTGAAGGAGGTTCCAGCCGTTTTGGGAGATCTGGGGTCTTTGAAGAAACTGTATCTGTTCAGCAACCAAATTACAACAATGCCACCTGAAGTGATAGGTAGGTAGGTCCTAAAACAGTTCCGCATCATTAGCGACCTTGAAGATTAAGCTAGCTGTACATTATATTACATTATATTATTATATTCCTTTGCTTTACAGCTGGCTTGCCAAACCTCATTGTGCTCAATCTGAACCACAACTTGATCCAAAGGCTTCCTCCTGAGATCAAAAGGTAGGCTACATCATGCTGTGCAAGGTGCAGCAAAAATAAAGTGTATCATGATGTATCACTACTTGAAGTGTGTAGACTAGAGGCTCATGGCTGCAGAAACCATCTCTGTCTTTGAAGAAAGTCTCAGCTCTGGCTCACACTGGGGTTAAGGATCATTTAATGAAGACAAACCGAAGCATGTTTTCCCCCCTCAGCTTGGTGAAGCTTACACACCTCAGTGTGCTGGACAACAAGCTGGAGCTGCTCCCTGCTGAGGTGGGCCATCTTCTTAAATTAGCTGAGATTAACTTGACTCGCAACAAGTTGTCTCGGCTTCCTCAGCAGCTGTACAAGTGTAAAGAACTGACCAAGCTGTATGTGGCCCGAAACAAGCTGACCCAACTGCCAGAGGTGGGTGTTCTGGGATGTGATTTCTAACTTCTTTAACATGCATTCCTGCATTTTGCTACCATAACTAATGGGACATGTTCATTTCCCTAGTCTTTGATTTTGTCCTGATTTTCCTCACATTTCGCCCCAGGGAATCAGAGCATTGACAAAGCTCCAAGTTCTGGATGTGGCCGGGAATGAGTTGTCCACGTTTCCTGTTGAGGTATGTTGTCTAACAGTGCTTCTCAAAGACCCCTAAACAAACACAAATTAGACCACTGACCCAATTTGGTAAGATTGATTTGGTCCCAGGGTCCCCCATTTGAAAAGATTTTAGCTTTTGTGATGACCCTCCCACGGTCTAGTTATTATTATTACTATATTATTGTCTAGTTATTTTCCCTTAGATTTAGGTAATAAATTATTGTTTTAACTTTTACTTTCCCCTCATTTGTTACTTCAGGTTGTAAATTAAGTTAAGTTAAGTTATCCTTTATTTATCCCCTTGGGGAAATTCATCCTCTGCATTTGACCCATCCTCTACTAGGAACCTTCCTAGAACTAGGAGCAGTGGGCAGCCACTGTGCAGCACCCAGGGACCAACTCCAGTTATTTTGCCAGTAACTTGGTCAGGGGCACTGACAGGAGTATTAGCCCTAACATACATGTCTTTCTTTGATGGTGGGAGAAAACCCACACGGACACGGGGAGAACATGCAAACTCCACACAGAAAGGACCTGGGACGGACCGGGGTTCGAACCTGGGACCTTCTTGCTGTGAGGCAACAGTGTTAACCTCTGAGCCACCATGCCGTCCAAAATCTATAAGGAGAGACATACACTAAAGTAAAAGTTAAAACGAAGGGAAAATAACTAGACAACAGAAACTACATTAAACAAATGAACAGAAAGGTGAGGAGAGAGAGAGTCAATGGTCTGAAGGTGTTCTTCAGCCCAATGAGTGCACCGGGCCCAGGTGCTCCCAATCAAGTTAACGACCCCAACACCAGGCTCCTGCAAGACAGGGCCAGGAAAGTCGAACGGTCGTCACTCGTCACACTTTTAGATGTTTTATTGCGGAAAGTGTATGAAACCCATGACCAAAATACTCATACATTATTATTGTGTTACTTATGGATGGAATTATAGTGAAAATAAATGATCAGCATTTTTGCTGTGGACCTCCTGGAACCCCTTCAAGGACGTTTGGGGTTCCACAGGCGCAGACCTCAGTCTGTGAGAGCCACTGGTCTAATACAGAAGCACAATGCGGTGTCACAGTGAACTCCAAAGTGTATGGAGGGAATGGCCACTAGTCTTGACTTGAGTCCTACATTGCACTTTGCTTTGTCCAGTTTGACCTGCTGAACCTGCAGGAGCTCTACTGTGAGGGGAACAGGCTGCTGTGCTGCCGGCCCATGGCCTCAGTGCAGGTCACGGAGGTGCTTCCTTTAAAGGTAATGTAGGGTGACAATAAAGTAGTACAGTGCAGTAGGACTGTCTGCCTGTCTGTCTGATACTCTCTCTCTCTCTCTCTCTCTCTCTCTCTCTCTCTCCATCTATCTATCTATATATCTATCTATCTCCCATGTATCTCCATTTCCTTTGTAGTGATAGGACAGGATTAATAAGATAATAATATTAATAATAATAATGGTGGCTCGCCTGGTGGTGCGAGTGCCACGGGGGGGGGCCTGGTCCTTACCGCGGCCGACCCGGGTTCGGGTCCGACCCGTAGCCCTTTGCCGCATGTCATCCCCTCTCTCTCTCTCCCCCCACCTTTCCTGTCTGCCTACTGTCCTGTCTAGTATAGGCAAAATGCCCCCCCCCCCCAATCGAAAATAATAATAATAATAATAATAACAATAATAATACTAATAATAATAAAGAAACTCCTGCCGCCTTTTCACACTAAATGAAAAGTATGCAAGATAATATATATCACAATATGGCTTTGTGTTGCACTCCAGCCGCCCACAACTGGAACTCTAATAGTGTATCTTCATCCTTTCCGACACGTCGTGTCATGCTTGTGTCCGCAGGAGCTGGTTGCCAGGTTTGTCCTGCTGGAGGACAGGAACAGGAACTCTGTGGTCCACAGGATGCTTCCCCACTCCCCCGACCTGAGCGTGCTGCTGGCCAACAGGGGCTACTGCGCCCTCTGCCTGGACCCCTTCCTCACCACCTGGCTGGAGTGTGTGCAGTTCATCAGCCTGAGGAAGGTAGGCTGCATGGTGCTTAGCCTAGCAGTGTTTCACCTGTATTCATTTAGCAGTGGGGTGCCGCCACAAGAAATGTTCAATTAAAATGAGCATTGTAATTTAGTAGTACTATCATCTGAAGCATTTTGGACACAGTGGAGTCCAAATGTTGTTCAATCGATGATTTTATTATCATTATAAAACATTCTTAGCAATACAATCTCAATTTGAAACCCAACTTAGACCCAAACAGCGGAAAAAAAAGTAGAATTACATCTCCAAGCACCACAGCTGCATACAATTACAGAGGAAAACACTGCATGGTATTGTGGATATGTTTTCTAGTACTGTATTTGTGAGACATTTCCTCCATCGGTGCTGTTGAAATAGGATAAGATACAGTGACAGATTCATGTAATCAAAGGTGTGTGTGTGTGTGTGTGTGTGTGTGTGTGTGTGTGTGTGTGTGTGTGTGTGTGTGTGTGTGTGTGTGTGTGTGTGTGTGTGTGTGTGTGTGCGTGTGCGTGTGCGTGTGTGTTTTCAGGACATGAGAATGAGGAGTTCCCTGACTGTTCCAGTTCGAGTCCTTCTCTGTTCATACAAGTGCTTCAACAGCGATGGACACTCCTACTATGGTGTTGCTTCAAGATAAATATGAGCCCATTAAAAAAGGTACCATCTATCATCTCTGTTCTCACAAGCCCTTCTATATATATTTTTTACTAATACTTTGAGATGTGTTAATTAGGGGTGGGGGAAAAAATCGATACACCACAGTATCGCGATATTTTGCCTGACGATATCGTATCGATATTTGGACGCCAAATATCGATATTGCAAAAAAAAAAAAAAAAAAAAATTTTTTTTTGTTTGCAGGCCATGCCAGGCCACCGGGCTACTATAAACTTTAGTTCCAAGGCCAGCAGTAAACAAACGGTAGCATATTTTCATTTTGTTTTAACAGTAACAGTTTTGTCATAACAGTCATTTACAAATTCCCCAGTTACTGAATGGGCTGCACAAAATGTTTTGTGTAAGTGAAGTGAAGTTGCAAAAACTACATAAGTACAGTAGTCCACACACACATCCAGTTAAGGTGGACTGTAAGTAGACTGTAACAAACAGTTCAGTTTGTCAGGTGCATGCAACTATGACATGACTTTATGAAAGTTGTTGGTCTGTCTACTTGACAATGTTGCTGCAATAAAATGGTTGAAGTCAGATGTACAGACTGAAAAATTGTTCTTATATAAACCAGATGTTGACAAAGTTTTCCTTTGGGGACATCATTTGCAGTTGAAAAAGTAAGAAATCGCAATATATCGAAATATCGCAATATTCAATATATCGCAATATCGATATATCGCAATATCGAAAATATCGCAGTATCGCAATACTATCGTATCGTGACTCAAGTATCGTTTCAGTATCGTATCGTGGGCATCTGGTGATTCCCACCCCTAGTGTTAATACACAATGACTGTAGACTGAGATAATACAGTATATTTGTGGCCTCAAAACCTCATGCTCACATGTACAGTAGGTTAATAGGTTAACGTTGTGATGTAGAATATCTTGCTGCAAATAATTGTTTGTATCTATAGGCTTTTGTCTTTCAAACATCCCATATAATCTATCTAATCTGTCTAGATGTTATTGGGTTGTTCACTAGGTGGCAGCAGATGACCATTGAAAATTGTGCCTGTTCCAATACTTAACACAGGGTTTTATTTGTGGTACTAGTATGCACTATGCAGTGTTGGGGAGTAGTTCATGTAGTTCAATTACTAGTTTAACTACAATTTGCAGTAGTCGGGTGGTAGTTTAAGTAAATCTCAGTAGCTCTTACAGTAGGTAGTGAACTACTTTGGATCATGTAGTTAATAATTACAAACTACATCTAGTATTCATGATGTTTTTTGTCGTACAATATGGCGCAATGTCACAGCTCATTGGCCACGGTTGTCATTTAATGAGAATCACCTGCTATCTGTATTCAAATCAATTCAAATCATCTGTGGTTTGCGACCAAGATGTCTGCGATCAATTTCACATTTAGTATTTTCCTGATTTCCACCTCAACCACTGCTCCCTATCCTCTCCTTAAAACACATCCCCGGGCCCGGGCTGCCTAAGTGAGGATCGGCCGCCCTATAGTCCCTAAATCAAACACACCTACACTTTCATGTAGAAGGAGTCTCTTGCGCTTCAGCCCCTCCACAGAGGCGACAGGACGTCGATGCTCTCAGAACAAGACAATAGTACTGTCAACAGCAGTTCAATGGGTGAAACCAAAGAGGATCCCGGAGCACCCGATTCACTGGAAAAGTATTTGAATAATGTTGTAGAATGGAATTCACCATCCCTCATCCGCTATATAATATATATAACAGCGAATATAAACCAAATTTAATGAAGCCAAGGGTCCAGGAAGTGTCTTATAAAAGTGTATTTAATAAAGCCATATTCTTAAATCTCCTCTAATCATCATTAGAGAAGGACTGCAAACATCTCAATATACATTGATGTATAGATTCCATGAGGATTTATGGAATGCAGTGAAGATCTTTGACATACGCTTTATAGGCAGAGAGGAGGAGAGGGAGAGAGGAGGAGTGAATAGTTTCTAATGTGCGTTGGTGCAGTCAAACTGGGAGGCTGTTATCAGCAAGCGTTCCTGTCTCAGGGTCACTGTCATGCTGAGGTTTTCTGAAGGCCAGTAGAGTAGAGGAGAAATCAAATCTGTCCATATGCATTTATGACTAATAACTATCTGTATAAGATGGCGCCAGGTTTCACCTCATTGAATCAAATTGTGATCAGATCATTTCCTGTGATGCAGTTTGGATGTAGTTGACAAGTAATTTATTTGAGCGTAGTTAAGATGTAGCCTAGTTTAACTACTTTTCACTATGATGTAGCTAGTAGTTTGGTAAACTACAGTTTTAGAGTAGTTTCCCCAACACTAGTACTATGTGTGTTCCAAACAATAGCGCTAACATTGTAACAGTTTCAACAGTTATGATGCCTTTGCAAGAAGGTTTGTTTTGAAGATTTGCTTGAGATAAATTCAATTTTTTGCCACACGCATGACTTTTGTCGATATTTGGATTTACATAAAGAAAGAAAGTCGCACGCTCAAAAATTCTCCTCTGCTGTGTTTAATATACCACACCAACATGTTTCGGCAGAATATGCGTCAGGGTATATATTGATATTTGGATTGACTAACACTACTTTTTTACATAAGTTGGTCAATGCAGGCAAGTACAATATAACTGGCAGTTATGTGTCTGTGGAGGATTTCACTGTTTGTCTTCTCATTTCAAACTTAACTTACAACTACCAACCCCCTCTCTCTCATTGATTTAAATGTGTGTATGTTTACACACATTTACACACATGTACAGTACAAACAATGAATGACGATTGATTAATTAATGGATTAATTGATTACCGGTAATTCATTAGGGTTTTTGTTTTTAACTTATATATAGCTCTGGCTGTGTGTATGTCTAATGGGATCCTATTCCCTCATCAGTGCTGATCAAGCCATAAGTCCATAGCTGCCCCATCTCCATCTAATCTCCATCTCTAGTCGGTGGCATCTGGTCTAACCTGCCAGAGAGAGAGAGAGAGAAAGAGAGAGCTAATTTCTAGCAAATTAATTTCCCATCCACGCCTCCAGAGCTTGCTAGCTCGTTCGCTAGCTGCTGCTGCTGCGGTCGCTGCTGCGCGTGTCTAGCGAGTCGAAGGCTCATGCATAATGCATCAGGTTTAATTGCAAACCCAGAAACTAATGACTTTGGACTGGTTAACAGCAGGGGAGCCATACATCTCGAGCAAACTGAATGAAAAATCAGCTCGGAGGAGAGGGAGAAAAAAAGGAGCCTAGCCTCTAATTGATGAATAATTGAAGCGGCGAGCTACAGGGCATAATTGTGACATTTTGTTTCAATCAATTTCCAAGTGGTGCGGGCGAAAGTGCACTTAAAGGGAAAAGGCAATGACAATGAATGAGAGAGAGAGAGAGAGAAGGAGATAGAGAGAGTGGCAATGACAATGAATGAGAGAGAGAGAGAGAGAGAGAGAGAAGGAGATAGAGAGAGTGGTCTCTGATGGAAATGGACATTGGGTCTTCAGTCATTGTAATGGCATTTTCTGGGGCAAAAAAGACTGGACCCATTGAAACGCAAAGTGACTTTTTCCATCTCGTCTGACTTTGTCGTTTGTCTGTCAAGCTCCCGCCATGATGGCACTTTGCCAATGGATCCATACCCTTTTTCAATATTTACGTTTCTTTTGCTCATTTTCACTCGCCTTACTTGTCTTTTAGAAAGTCAATTGCACAAAAAAAAGCTACTATCCATTTACAGCACAGAAAAAAACAGCTCAACGAGGCTGCGGCCATCTGCTTTAAATGAACGTGTTTGTGTTTTTAGCAAAGCTAAATTCCTTTGCAATCAGCTCAGTTAGTTTGCCATCGGTTGGAGGCCTGAGGGCGACGCGCCAAAGCCCTCAGCCAATGTGCTGGAACTAAACACCGCAGCAGTCTGTCTGGGGCTTGTTGGCATGGGACGGGGGCAAAGCCTGGGGGGTCAGACAGACAGACAGAGAGAGGCAGGCAGGACCAGTGGGGGCACGCTGCCATCTGATCTCATGCCTTTAGAGAGGGCAAGACGCAGGCTTGAGGCCATGCTGCTTGGGCATAATGTGGATTTTGGGTCCATTTTCAATGTAGGTTCCATAAAGGTTGCATGAAGTTATTTGTCAACCCAAAATAAGAAATCACATGACGCAGTATATTATATATACCCCTTGATTTTCAACACTTCAACATTCAGTATTTTGTCAGCAACAGCACCAGGAGCAAGTCTCACGAGATTACATAGAATAAAGACACTCATCCTCCATGAGTTTGAGTTTTTACACCCACGTGTTTCATAGTTGTGCAAACAGTTCTGAACTAGAAAATGTAATCTTATCCTTCAATAATCACACTGGGTAATGTCATAATTTGTCCACTGGTCTCTGGTTCATTATAAATAGCTCAAGGAAATGTTGCCCGGTTACATCGATACATTCTTTCCTTTCCTGCCTCTATCATTGGAAGATAATGTATATGTATATTTGTATTGGATACATTATATCGTATACTATAAATGTGTTCGGCAAAACTATAGTATGTTGTAGTATTATGGAAAATAATGTGTAGAGTATGCACATTTTATATATAATAATGTTATAGTAGTATTAATATGTTATAACATTATGATATAATATTAAGCTTACAGATATGAAAACAAGGGGTAGGACTTGATAAGTATTCACTTCTTCCCGCTCATTTTTGGACATGAAATATTAATTTATATTGATTGAGAATTTGCTGTATATGCTTGCTTGTTTGCATTTTCTTGCCTATATTTATTTTCTTGATTACATTTATTTTATTCTTTATCTTTTATCTCCTTTTTTACATGTTCGAAATCAAATCTAAATGTAACGTATGTTCACAAAACTACATTCAAACTTTTTAAAGACTTAATTAATATTACAAAAAGTATATGGATTGGATACCCCTTTGTTCTGGGGCAGATTTTTTCAATTAATGGTGTAGCTACACTAAAATAACAAAATACTGACTTAATTGACACAATGACAAATCACAGTGAAAATGCAAAAAGCGGTGTTTAGGTGTGTATGTGACGTGTTCATAGCCTATAAATAGGTCATTGCGCCGCGCTAATAGGAAAGGCTGAAAGGGCAACAGATCAGAACATGTCTTCTTCTAGGCAGCAGATGTTGAGTCCTGCAGCAGTGGAGGAGCATGCAGCAGTGGGTCCCCGCTGCTAGCTCCGTGGCCTCGGGCCCGTCGGTCTGGTGTCTGGTGTCAGGCTGTATGCCTGTATGCACACAAGCACACGCATACGCAGATAACCCCCCTGGCCCCGCCCCCCAACCAACCCACAAACACAAATACAATCACTCCACCCACTCTGCATTGATGGCACCTCATCAAGATAGCTCCGCCCTCATCCCTTTGTTTTCTTCACGTTGTCTCATAAAACACACACATACACACGCACACACTTACACGCATACACACCCACACGTGCACGTCGTACACACTTACACGTATACACACCTACACCTGCTCGCACACACCCACACGTGCAGCACGCACACACTTACCTTACACACATACACACCCACACGCGCAGGCACACACTTACACACACACACCCACACGTGCAGCACACACACACCTACACACCCACGCGCGCAGGCACACACTTACACACACACACCCACACGTGCAGCACGCACACCTTACCTTACACACATACACACCCACACGCGCAGGCACACACTTACACACACACACACCCACACGTGCAGCACACACACACACCTACACACCCACACATGCACGCACACACGTACACACCCACACGTGCACGCACACACTTACACATACACACGCACACACTTAGACACATACACACCCACACGTGCACGCACACACTTTTTTCCCCGTATCACTGAGCCGTCTCTTATGACTGCCATATTCAGAGAGCAGCACTGTGTGTTTTTGTACAGAATATTTATTAAAAAAAGCATGCACAGCTTGATTGACGTTTATGGAAATGAGGAGGTGGCGTCCTCAAAGGAGACACCATACGGATGAGGAGCAGCACACTGACGAGAGGCATCTACTAAAGGCGCTTGTACATTCCTGACATGCCTGGCATATGTTAATGAGCCATTCTCCAGCTCTGATATAATTACTGCGAGGGGATATTGCCTTTGGTGGAAATATCTCGTCTCGCATGGCCATGGCTACCTCACGGGGGTGAGAGAGAGAGAGAGAGAGAGAAAAAAGAGTATAGAATGATAAAGTAGCGGGTGCATAAATTTTCATTTACCACGCTCGGAGGTGAGGAGACTGGAGAGAGTGATGCTGGCAAATTCACTCAGGATGATCTATTGGGAAGGAGCCAGAAGGCACCGTGGGTTCATTACGTACCTCCTTTGTGAAAGTGTGTTCTGCGGTCTTGTGTCGTCTGTTAGCGGGTATTTAGTCTGTCTTGTCTCAGAATGTCTTTAGAGGACCCACACGGGCTTCTTGAGGTCTTATTGTACCTCAGGACTGGATAGGCGAGTGATGTGTGTTGTTACCTGGACAAAAAATTAATATCGGATGCGCGACACAAGCGTTTATTCTAATGGATTTGACATAGCTGCTTCATTGTACTGCTCTGGCATGTCTGCATGGTTAATAGACCGATGGGTCCTTGGCTAAACAAAGCAATGTCGTGGATGGTGACAAGAAGATAGGGGTTAAAGGTCGTTTGCATGATTTGCTGATGTCAGACTCGCTGTAATTGGCTGCCGGGAAACTGGGGAGGTGACAATTATGCCCTTGTGTGTTTATTTGCAGTGTGTCTTTCTGAAGGCCATACTCGGCTGTGTTGCTACTCGATTTCCTGCTCTCTCTGTATCTGTATAGATTCTACAGGCTCACCTTAAATGCCCCCATCGACTTCCTCCGGTTGTCTGCACCTCTTTGCTGTAACCTCACACTCCTGCTTGTGTCGTATTACTGTACACGCATTAATTCGCCCGATTTCAGTCGTGTTAGTATTTACGCCTAAAACCTACATGCCACTCACACCCCATAATTAACACCGTCCCAGCCTGGTGTCCCCTCTGCAACACTGCGTGCTTAGTCCCTCGTTTTCAAATGTCCCCCCAAACCATGATTGCGGTCTTCACCTCAGAAAAAAAAAACGACTTGACTCTGGCTCATCATCACCCTGTTTTCTGCTCTTCTCTCCTCCCCTCGGGCAACAAAAGTGCTGCTATTAAAATGAGTAGCATTGATTGCTGTATTAGACGCGAGCTTGTGGGCTGGAGAGGGAGAGAAACAGCCGTTCGATAGTCATAGCCCGGGAGTGTGCAGTGCACCACTCCAATCAGTGGAATCTATTGTCTCGCATCGCTGCCCGTGACAGATCCTGGTCTCGAGCCACTGGCAGAGTACCAGGGTATTGTCTGTGCTGATGGCTGCACAATCAATTCTGCTGTGTTACTAAGGACACCGGGCACTAGGGGGCAGTGTGATTCTCTGCTGCCGTCTCCCAAGTGGGACTTGGGGGCCAAGAGACGCACCGACGCACAACACATTGTGAGAGAGATATGTCTGATGATGAATCTAAGAGATAGTGCGCATAATAAAAACATGAACAATGATTCCATTATTGGAATTCGGAGCTTAACCGAAATCTAAGCATCAGATCAGGGTGTAATAACACATGTGGGACTATTAAAAACGAATATGTGTAATTAGGAGAAAATGTGAAAGATTCCTTCGTCATTGATGCATCGGCACGACAATATTTGTTCGGCCCCCGGCGGCAACAATCTGGGTTTCTCATGTGGCCCCCCCATGAAAAATAATTGCCCACCCCTGATCTAGAGAAAGGAGAAACGATACAAGACAATAACTGTGCTGCTTATCTCTGCATCAAAACGCACACAATCCGATATAGAAGGACCTCCTTAACGTAGACTAGAAGGCGAGGGGAAACATTCTAGACAAGCTCGACTTGAAGTGCACTGAGCCATGAAAAGATGCCTGTAAAGTAGCGACAAAACAAAGCCATCCCGCTTTAACAGTCTTTAATACCGCAGCTTTTCCTTTCCCCCCCTTTCCTTCCCGCGTCACTATATAGCGTATAAATAACAGTCTGAAACGCAGCGAGTAAAATGCCGCCGCTCCTTTGAGGTTACGAGGAAGCGATGCCATTACCGAGCCGTTCCTCATTAGGGGAGTTTGGAGAGGAGCGCCCGGCCCGTCGGGCCAGCGTGCTCTCTCTGGCAGTTCTGGGTCAGTACCAACCACGCTGCAAAACACCAATACCACCCCCCCCCCCCGCCGCTGTTAAAAAGAAATAAGACCAAAACATTGCTGCAACTTCAAAAGAATAAATACATGTTTAATCTTGCGTATCTTTGGATCTCTTCAAAAGTTTCCTTGGGGTTTTGGTAATAACGGGGAATATTCTGAACAGGGATGAAGACGCTGTGCTTTTTGTTTGTTTTGGGAGAGAATGAGTGTTTATTTACGCAGGCAAATTGGAGGCAAAAATAATCTTAAGAAGACTGTATCTTTTTGATGTCCCTTCAGATATACTCCTCTCTGCAGGGTGCCATGTTGTCTTCTGTGATGTTTAGATTGGCTGCTGTCATTTGCCCAGAATATCTCTCTGTTGTATCGATCGTGCTGTAGGGTGGGAAGCACTAGCGCCTCCTCTGGTCGGTCGGGGCGCCTGGTCAGGGGGTGGAAGGGAACTGGTGTGAATAGCGTGATCCTCACACGTGCTACTGTACGTCCTACCGGTGAAGCTCCCCCTGTCAGGTGAGGTGAAAAGAAGCAGCTGGCAACTGCGCATGTGTCGGGAGGAAGCATGGTGCTAGTCTCGGCTCTCCCCAGATCGGCAGAGGGTGGAGCAGCGACCGGGGCAGCCAATAGGGCAGCATGGGGATAAATTGCCCAAGTATAATTGGGGAGAAAATGGGGGGGAAATCTGAAGGAAAAAAATCACATTTGTTTTGAAGTTTTGATTGTACTCCTCGCATCGTAGTTGACTCCTCAATTTGAACGTTTGCATATCCTCTGATTCATACGCACCTGAACATCTCACATTTTCACATGAGTTTGATTTATAATACAAAACAATACGGCATATGAATTCAGCCTGTCAACACAGGAGCGAGCCTGCTGAGTCTATCCCGCAAAGTCTTTGAGTCCCCGGTGGCTTCTGCACTCCATCATCAGCGTGATTGACGGCCCGCCAGCTCAAAACCCAGTTTGAGGTCATGTGACTGCCGTTGGAGCATGCCCAGTGTTGCGGAGCGGCAGGCGGGTGGGACACCAGGTAGCAGCATCTGGTCTCCGGCTTTTTCTAGAACACACAGTGCCTGTGGCGCTGCAGGCTTGGCTGGCCCAACATCTGTCTCTCTCTGATGTGCTGGCCGGCTGGATGAGCAGACCCACGGCTCAACCAAGCAGCCAGCCAATGATTGGACAAGTGAATGTCCTTCAGGAACATCCTGGTTTGATATTCCTCTTATCTGAATCGGACTCCTCACCTCCCTGTTATTGCTCTATGCAGCTATTACCTTTTCAAATGCTACCGTCGTTTTCTTTCTGCTCAGCTCTCCTGTAATCTCAGGACAGGCTACTGACTGAGCAACTGGTTTATTGACAATTCATTTCTTGTGTGAAGCAATCTTATTTTCAACAAGCTCACCCTGTTCAACTAAAACTAAAACTAGGTGATACTAATCTATTATAAAAGGGAGCAAGTGGGTAATGTTCTCTGTTTCACAGTACATACATACCGTACATACATACATACCGTACATACATACATACATACATACAGTACATACATACAGTACATACATACATACATACATACATACAGTACATCCATACATACATACATACATACATACATACATACATACATACATACAGTACATACTGTACATGTAAATACATCATTACATTCCCTCCTGTGTGCCACTGAACAATCCAAGTGGCAGTATAACTCCCAGCTCACTCCACATATTGTTTTGCGTACCGTCAATTCCATGTTCAGCTCTGCCTAGATACAACACAAGCTAGTCAGAGGGTTCAGATGTAACGGCTGCTACAGCAGCACACGTAGAGAAAAGTCTTTGGTAGTCTGTGTTCAGAAGGACAGGATTCTGCTGGGCTATCCAGAGGCAGCTATACTGTAACTTAGCCAGGTTTATTGAAGAAACTAGGGGTGGGGGAAAAAATCGATTCACCTAAGTATCGCGATTTTTAATGTCACGATTTTTTTAATCGATCTTTTATTCCAGAATCGATAATCGCAAAAAAAAAAAAAAAAAAAATTGGGTGCTTGCAGTCAGGCCACTCACTGAACAGCAGGCCAGGCGCCGCCTACTGGTTTACTAGTGGTTTTATTACTTTATTAGTTAGTCTGAAGTAATACTTACACTTCAGGGTTAAAGTGGG
>NC_139643.1:43445991-43448491 GCF_964638095.1 Poromitra crassiceps | reverse complement strand
CTGTTTTAGCCCAGTTTGTTTCAGTGAGAGCATGTGTGTCTTGTACGTGAACGTGCCTCTTCTGTGTGTCTGCGGTTTGTTTATTAGCATGCGGATTGTGTCTCGTTTTCGAATCCATACGGGAGCTGCCATTTCCGATCGGAGACATTTCACGCAGATATAGAACAACGTTGCAACCTCCCCCGGTCCCTTGACAGCCAACCTTGGACAATCTTCATCCATCTTCCCCCCCCCCCCCTCCCCCCTTCTCTCACCAATCAGGTTTGTGCGCCTTGGGAGCACCTCGATATCCCATGCATATTTCAACAAAATATCCCAGCCAATCTGCATTGCAAAACTCAAAGAAATGTGACATTTTGCAGTGAAAAATTGATTTCACAAACAAACCGTTCACCAATAAATAGCTTTTAATCAAGATGATGGCTTGACACGCCTGTGGTGCTCCTATCACATTTGAAAGCTTTTATTAATGCACAGCGTTGGAACAAATTCATTTTATATTGTCCATAGGGACGACTTCATGAAGCGCTGCACTGTATTATGCTATTGGCCCCGTCCTGCTCTCTTCAACTTTGCCATATTAATATGAAAATAATCCAGTTTTTCTGACAAACGGGGCCAGAATAACAAGTAAAATAGCACTCTGGAGAAACATGTTGTTATTAGACTTCGGGGTTGTACTGCTCATGCATTTTTCTCCCGGATATAGACAAACAAATAAGGCAAACTCTCAAAAAGTAAAAAGTAGTATTTTTTTTTATAATTTCTTTCTTCAGTTTTTCCTCCAATTGGCCAATTCCCCCTGCTGTCCCAGTCGTTGCTCCACGCCAACTGCCTATCTTGGGAGAGCCACAGACTAGCACATTCTTCCTCCGATACATGTGCAGTTGCCAGCTGCTTCTTTTCACCTGACAGGGAGGAGTTTCACCGGCAGAACCTAGCGCAGGGGTGGGCAACGTTTCTTTCCAGAGGGCCATACTGACATACATCAAGTAAGTGAAGGGCCACACATTGATTGGAGATTATGCCTGCCAACACTACTGATTTTGGCAGGAGTGTCCCTATTTTTAACCCTCTTTCCCGTTGAGATTGGTAATTTCTCGTTAATCTCCCGATAATAGTGATGCAAATCCAATGGCTGTAGCAGATGAGAGATTTATTAACATAATTCTGCCTTTTATTGAGTTTTTCCGGGGTTGTTTTGTATTTTTTTAAGGACCTTGGGGGCCAGATTGAGCTGGTCCAAGGGCCAAGTCCGGCCCCGGAGGCCGGATTTTGCCCATGTGTGACATAGCGCATGGTAGGATCACGCTATTCTCCCCAGTCCCCCCGAAGAGGACCCCCCGACCGACTAGAGGAGGTGCTAGTGCAGTGACCAGAACTCATACCCCACCGGCTTCCCACCCGCAGACACGGCCAATTGTGTCTAAGAACGTCTGACCAGTATTATATCAGTATTTCAGACGTGCTTGCAAATGACACACAAAGACTATATTCCATATCATAGGGTCAATGTTCTTATTGCCTTGTTTACTTTTCGCAAATGTATTCATCAAACCTCTCAGAGCGGAGGGCTGGTCTAGGATCACGATCACGCCTCTCTTGACCATCTCATGGATTTTGGTCTCAAAGGTCAAAACTGATCCTCGATCAGCTCCTCCCACACTGAGACACTCAAACTGCAGGTGAACAGGTCTTTGCTGCATTTGCATAATTATTGTGTTTTAGCAGCACACCCTTGACAGTCACGACATCCCCCAAGTCACGTGACTTCTTCAGGATTACAGACCTCCATTACTGTAAACGCGGGGGCCAATGTAGCGGCACCGACCCAAAGCTATGCCATTTAGTTTTATCCACAACCTACCTCCCGAAACACACACACACACACACACCCTACCCCCAAACGTGTGCGTACACACACACAGACACACACACACAGACACACATGCCCCCTCAGAGAGATGGATGGGTTGCGTTCCTATCCCTCTCCTAGGCCAGCATCCAGGTGCACAACAGCTGGGGGAGACCAGGGGGAGGGAGCAGGACGAAGAGGGATGATGGAGGGGGGGGGGGGGGGGGCAGAGGCCCGGGGTGGGTGGGGTGGATGGAAGTGTGGGGGGAGGGGAGGGAGGAGGGGGGGCAGAGCAAGGGGGATGGAGGGTGCTGCTCAGCAATGTGCTATAAATTGCTCCAGGAAGTCTCTGGGCGCTCATGGCGTCGCCTCGTCTGTCCGGGACGCCGTTCTGAATCTATGGCGTTGCTGTGGTGGTGAGCTCAGCTTTACCCCCGCCCGCCACTCTTGGCCTTGTCAGGCGCACTTACTCAGCCTGACTCTCTCCTCCTCTCTGGGCAGAAGCTCGGCTCCGTTGTCCCCTGACAGAGAGAGAGAGAGAGAGAGAGGGAGGGATAGATCCTCCTGTGGCTAAAAGGGGAACGTGGGAGAATGGGTTTAGAGGTGAGAGAAAAAGGAAGAAAGAGCCGGAGACGTTGGGTGAAA
>NC_139643.1:43418491-43438491 GCF_964638095.1 Poromitra crassiceps | reverse complement strand
AAATAAAAAATAAACAAGAAACCACAGTTCTGACATAGTAGACTGGAAAGCTCTCTAGAGGACACTGACCCTGAGCGATGTAAAGACCACCCCGAGTCAGCCTACCACTAACCTGTGGTCTTCATGTCTCAATTAACCACTAACCTGTGGTCTTCATGTCTCAATTAAGTATTGCACAACAACTTCAAATCATTTGAGCTCTTTTTCACAATAAATTTCCCCCCAAGAGAACCCCAAACCTCCCCCACCCACCACCCCCCTGAAGTTTCACCCCCTCCCCCAGAACCACGCTACTGTCCTTGCTGTCCACTGTTGGCCCCACACATTCCCCAAAGTTTCTTGATAAGTAGGAAAATGAAATAACAATTCCCCCTATTGTGAAAAACAGGCATGCCTAAATTCATAGCCTTGATATATATTTTTTTGTTTTTACAAGCGTCGTCTTTTGTAAATCCCCCCCTTTGAATTGAACCGAACTGACAAGTCGACAAGCACGTTAGCATGTCTTCAGAGAAAAGACCAGGAGAAAAGGGTGGAGGCGAAAAGAGGGAGAAACCACGTTTCTCATCTGTGACCTTTGCTTAGATCATCGGAGTCGACGACACTATTCCTTTTAAAAATTAGCGCATTTTTTTTTAAATCTGTTCAAACAATTCAAACTCTTGATGTATTCTAGGAACGCCACAGGGATAAAGGAAACGTAACAAAAGTTTTTTTTTTCCTGTTGTTTTTCTCTCTCGTTTCTATTCATTTATGTTTCATTTATTCATGAGGTCTGCATTGTTACCAAGTAGTGATATGGTTTTGCAGCTGTATGAGCTTCGACTTTGGATTTTATTTTGATTTTCCTGTTCTCTTGTGCCCATTTGGTTCGACTAGACCAGTATCAGCGCCGCGACTGGTGCTCTTATCGTGCTGTAAGAGGTAGAGTGATACTCGTTTGCCACCGAGGAACTTGTGGCAAAACACACATAGAGGAGGGAAGAAAGAAAGCGTAGAGCTTCTCAAAGAGCCATGGGCCTTTTTCACAGCCGCCATTTTGTGTCTAAAACGCAGGGTAAACACAGGTGCAACCAACGCACTAATTAGGGCCCCAGCAATGGAGCACCTACATGGACTGGAAGTTGGAAACCCTAATTAATGTTTTGGTGCACGTGTGCTACTTCCTGCCCTTTAGACACAAAATGGTGGATGTGAAAAAGGCCTATTGAGTGATAATGTCCGTCTTCTTTTTTTTTCTCGTTTTTCCTTTTTTTTTTTTTTACCCAGGTTTTGCCCTGATAACGATGAACACACACATTACTTGTTGTATACTTTCAAATACACTAGTGTTAAAACAGCTTGGCTGTTTCTTCACAGCTTCTGAGGAGTCGCGAGTAGGGTGTCAGACACCTTTTTGGATCGTTCAACCCTTTAGAGTCAAGAATGCAAAGGTGTTTATTTCATTTAGACAAGAAGGGAGAGATGAGGAAGGACTGAGCGAGGAGGCCCCTGGAGCAAACTTGCCAGGAACCTTTGTGGGCCCTCGGCTTGTTCCTTGAGGTCAGAATTTCTTGACGCGCTTCTGTGTAGCACCAAGGTGTTTGGGGGAGAAGAGCCTTCTGTGTGCGTCAGGGTAAGTGCTCTCTTGCTGTCAGTCAGAGGTTTGTTTGATTCACGTTGAAAGGTTTATAACGAAACCGCGATCGATATTGTATCCCAACAGCGAAAATGACACAAGCTGATATATAAATAAATATGAAACGACTGCAAACGGTATCGATGTGACAGCCCAGTCTGACATTCTCCTCGCTTAGGATCACAAACTGCTTAAAGCTGACATGGGCGTATAAATCTGACATTTGTGTCATGAGGAAGAAAGTACAAATGAGGAGGAAACCTCATGAATTACCTCAACAATTCCTTCAAAAATGGATACATTAGTGTCACATTGGTTATTATTGCTCCAGTTCAAATGTAACACTGTTGTGAAAAATGTTCATGTTTCACTCACACATTCTCATGTCACATTACAAGATGCCTGCCACTGGTTTGCTCTTTCCACAACGGATTCAAAGAAAACGACTTTCATGACGATGAAATAGTTTTTTGTTGTATGAACGCGTGAACCAAATAAATAACCAAGTGTTTGAGTGAACAAACCTCTGTTGAAATCGTCGGGATTTTGGTCCTTGGTGTGTCAATCTTTGGCTGTTTTCGGTGTTTCTTTTGTTTATCTCTCGTGTTAATACTGTGTGTTTACCTGGTGCGCTGCAATGTTAAAGCTGTCAATCGGAGTCTACACCTCTGCATTTGGAAAGTTTCGTTTGTTAGAGTAGGTTTTTTTCTTTTTTCTTTTTTTGGATGTTTTTTTTTCTTCTTCGCTTTTTCTAAAAAATAACAACAAATATTTAGCAAACGTTCAGTAATGTGCATGCACTGTCTGTAACTATTCAAAAAAAGTGATGACTGCTTTTGTTAGCATGTTGAGAGGAAAAACATGAATAATAAGTGGATTTGGTGATTTTACATTTTTCCCAACTTTACAAAAGAAAAAAAAAAGAGCACAGAACATAACGCTAGCACTACGTACAAAAATTGGTTTGTGAAGTATGGCTCTATATCGACAAAACAAGAATGCTGAAAAGAAGCATGCCGAAATAACCTCTGTGACAGTGCAAATACATTTATGTATGTCCCTTGTACAAAACATTTAGGTTAGCATTCCGCGCAACATGCTAGTTCTCAGAAAAGATCAGGGTCGGACTCAAGTAGCAGCTCTGAGATATAGCTTGTGTCTTTTCTCGAGGACAACGGGGGGGGGGGGGGGGATAAAAACGTAAAGAACTACGAGGGATCTACCACGTACACACAGAATAGAAAAGCAGCTCGGGGGAAAAAAAGACAACACTTCTTTTTTTTTATCTCATTTTTGCACCAGCTAGAGAAGGAGATATGGAGGACTTGGGAGTTGTGACCCGCTGAAGTACTTATGCATCGTCACAATTATGTCCAACACATATACAATAAATAACCATCGGTGACACCACTGGACAGAAGTCTTCAACACCATGACATCTACAGAAAAAGAGGAAAAGAAGGTGAAGAAAGATGGAAAATGCGTCTCGGGCCCGAGAGTCGAGA
This sequence comes from Poromitra crassiceps, assembly GCF_964638095.1. Classification (NCBI taxonomy): domain Eukaryota; kingdom Metazoa; phylum Chordata; class Actinopteri; order Beryciformes; family Melamphaidae; genus Poromitra; species Poromitra crassiceps. The sequence continues at coordinate 43,435,368 of NC_139643.1, read as the reverse complement.
CGGGTCGGGAGCGTCTGGGGGCGCGGGTCGACCCCCCCCCCCCCCCGCTGAGTCCTCCGCTCTGCAGGGTGCCACAGCTCTGCAGGGTGCCACAGCTCTGCAGGGTGCCACAGCTCTGAGCGGCTGCTGTCACCGCGCTCCGACAGTTTCTCACCGGCGGCACGATGACTGCACTTCCTGTTTCGAGAGCGTCCCCCGCGACCCGCCGAGCGCGCCGCACGTGCAAGCTGTAATCGATACGTCCGTCACATGTGCAACGGGCACAGTGTTTTTGTATCTTGTCCAGGAATTCTTCGTTTGACGTCCTCCAGGGAGACAGAGTTGTATTTCCCAGCCCACTGACCTGGATATTATTACAAGTGAGAGGGAAATAACGTTGGCTGAACAGCTGGCTTTCCTTACAATCTGCTGCACATCTGCCCGTTCCTCGGCGGTCTGTAGGCCAGGGATTCAGTCCTCCCTCTCATCTGTTCATGCAACGTCCTTATTTGTTTCTCCGTCCGTCCGTCCGCATGTCTTTCGGGGTATTTCAACGTCGTATCTTTCCTCACAAAGAATATTGGTGACTTGAAGCGTTCTGCTAGCTAGTTATGTTCCCTTGGTATGTCGTTTGGTAAAGTGTCTTGTTGAGGTCGACTCGTTTCATGTCCCAGGTACATGAAGGAAATAAGCATTTTCTTTTTCTCAAAGAAGAAAACAAAAGGAAAAAGGGAAAAAGGGAGGTCAGATATACTTGTCTCGAGTTTCACGGCTATCTCTGCTCAGTCTCTTAATATTTACAGGGAAAAAAGGAAGGTAAGCAACAATGACATCAACAACAACAACAACAACAATAACAACAGGCACAATGACAAACATAGACAACGAGAATAGCAATAGTAACGATAAAAGGACGTCGATATTTAATTAATTCGTTAAAAACAAAGAATATCTTTGCGTTTCTTTAAAGTCACGGCAAGTCAATATGACCCGATTATGCTCCTCCTCCTCCTCCTGCTACGACTACACTGCAAGATACATTGCCTTCTCTTTCCGTTGGCCACGTTAGCTTAGCATCGCTGCGAGGCAATTTAGACAGTCATGCTGTTTGTTTGCGGGGGGTGGGGGTGGGTGGGGGGGGGTAGGAGTCTCGGCGCCGCGCCCCAGAGGCAGAGCGGGCTTTTGCCCCTCCGTCCTAGCGTCCGTTAGCGCGGTGCTCCGTCCAGGGCGGAGGAGGAGGGGGTGCCGGGGGTGGATGAGCGCGGGGTGGGGGCGGGCGGGGTGGCGGCCGGGCTCCCGGCCCCGCTGCTGGGGGTGCAGGCGGAGGAGCTGACCGGGGCGGGGGTCTCTGGACCCGGGCCGCCCCCCTGCTGCTGCTGCTGCTGGCTGCCCTGCTGCTGCTGCTGCTGCTGCTGCTGCTGCTGGGCCTGCAGGGTCTGGCCGCAGACGTGGTGGTGCTTCTCCCAGTCTTTGTGCTGGCAGAAGGAGCCGCAGTAGCGCGCCGTGTTGCAGCCGCTGCACGTCTCACTGGCTTTGCGGCCGCAGTTCCAGCAGCTCTGCATAGAGAGAGAGAGGGAGAGAGAGAGAGAGAGAGAGAGATGCTTAATCAGGGTATATGCAGGAATCATTCAATTCAATACCTTTTGAGACCTTTTAAATATATTTTAAGACCTCAACGCCACTTTCGTCACATCAGCGATAAGGGTAATCACAAGTTTAATCAAGATACGATATATATAGTCTTTGCTTTGATATTTGCTGATATCACAAAGTCTGCCTCAACACGATATCTATTTCCCTTCAGCCAGGGGTCTGCAATCGATCTGAGACGATATGCTCAATTAACACAATCTGCACAATAGCTACAAAATGTAATACCTCTCAAATGGCAATTAAGACTTTTTAAGCGCCTTAATTTTCCCTAAATTGATTTATCAACTTTTAAAACTTTTCAAGATGCCGCAGATACCCTGTTAATGCTCAGAATAATAGAGATCAACAGTGGAAAAAGGAGCTTCTTGGTTTCTTTTGAGAGAAAAATTGAATGCAGAAGTGTTGGTACACAGGTAACCTGCACAGAAGTGTTGGTACACAGGTAACCTGCACAGAAGTATTGGTACACAGGTAACCTGCACAGGTTTACAATACATTGTACAACTTCAGAGAATAGGAGACACGGGCAAGAAAAACGCGTTTCAACCTCACTGGGTCTTATAATAGAGAGAAATCACAATCAAACGGACAATAGATGGGCCAGTCATTGAATTTATACTTCGTCAGGCAACAAGTTGTATCATCTATATTTGATTACTTTCAATATTTGATCTAAGTATATTAAGCAACCCAGAGTGTTATTAAGCAACCCAGATTGTTTTATTTTTTCCTCAATCAAATGTTTTTTTTTTTATAATTGCAAAAACGCACATCAAAAGGAGAACTAACAAACGACGCAGCGTGAAGATGAACCATCAGATATGGCTGCAGCAGACTGCACATAACTGAACAAGGCTCCGCATTTACGACACTAAAAACCTGAAAGCAAACCACAGACAGATCAGAAAGCCATCTCGTGTTACACTCAGGGCCTCTCATATATATATATCTTGGAAACCGCAGGGAGAGCAGCAGCCATGCCAGGGCGGCTACAGATCCACGGGGAAACAGGAGAACAAGGTTACAAACAGCTTCTGAACATTCTCCTTTGGGGCGCTTCTCTGGCTCGTAAACATCGCTGCCGCAATTAATGTCAGATGTGAAGCCGCGTTTCCCTCTCACTTACCTAATTACACGTCAAGGTCTCCAACGGTGATTAGCCAATGAAAGGAACCTTCCTTTATTTCCTCTTAGCTGAATTAGTAACACCTTTCTAAACATCGTAGCGACTATGTGGGAACAGTGAGCGAGGAAGAAAGCGAGAGAGAGAGAGAGAGAGAGAGATGCTTGATTGTCCTCAATTTGCTGCTTGGTCTCCTGACGCCAAAATCACTTCCATCTGCATGATCCCGTTAAAATATGTGATTATTCACGTAATCGTCCGTCTCTTTGATATTTCAAAGCTACACTGATATGCTGTTCCTAATAGGATAATCTGATCAGACTTAGACATGTTTTTAGGGAAAGATCCCGTCATCTGTGTTGTTTGGGAGTCACTCGATCAGTTGGCGCTCGCTAGCAGCGCAAGTACAGTCGAAGTGATACCAATACCAAAACTAGAGATCATCTAGGTTCAAATGAATGTGAGCCAGGAGCGTAAAATGAGGGGCGGGCCCCTTGTTCTGGTCACGCCAATTCACGAACTCGGCCTTCATTTTGATGTCAACACATCTGTAAAGTTTTCGTGACGGCATCTCGCACGGTTTTGACGCTATCGCGCTAGCAACAAAATCTGTCCATAGACAGACAGTCAGTCAGACAGACAGACAGACAGACAGTCAGACAGACAGTCAGTCAGACAGACAGACAGACAGACAGAGAGATAAACACCTGGCAAAGTACTCAAAATGGCTTCTGTGGTAGTTCCCGCTACAATTGGTGTCTCCAGGACCACATTTTGTCATTATGACATACGCACGCACACGCACGCACACGCACACACACACACACACACACACACACACACACACACACACACACACACACACACACACACACACACACACACACACACACACACACACACACACACACACACACACACACACACACACACACACACACACACACACACACACAATGAAAACAATACCAGCCCCACTCTCGCGGCTGGTAATAACTGCCAAACCACTAGGCTGAATATTAGCCTACACGAAAGAATATTGGGAATAGATGATGACTTGTCTCATTGTCTGAAAGAATGAAATGGTGTGTGTGTGTGTGTGTGTGTGTGTCTGTGTGTGTGTGTGTGTGTGTCCCTACCTCGCTGGAGTCCTCCTGCTGGTTGATGACAGAGAGCGCGTCCTCGGACGCCTGTCTCTTGGCGTCGGCCACCGTGCGCTCCATCTTGGCTCGCTCGCTGCTGATCATGTCGTGGGCTTTCCGCTCCGCCTCCGACACGGCCTTCTGCAGCTCCGACATGGCCTGCCGCTTCACCTCGTTCACCGCCTCTTCTGGAAGGAGCGGGGAGACACAGGGTGTCAAGCAGCCAGTAACTAGCATCTACACTACAGTGTAGCAGCATCCTGTCTTATGGAAAACCCATTGAAGAACACCTCGTTTATTTGGCCGAGGACAGTACACTTGATTTGTGAATACGAACAAATCTAGCACAAAGCAACTAACTAGCAACAGCTATTACAACTTGTGATCTGGTAAAGTCAACAATGGCTGCATAGGCTATGAATGGGAGATTTTTTTTTTATATTCACCTTATGTAGAAGAGACAGTCTGGCTTGAGAGACTAACAGGAAGTGTAAACACAATCGGAAGTTCTGATTGTGTTTACACTTCCTGTGACTCATAAACCTAGTTTGACTCCTATGTGAGTCAAACTAGGTTTGACCAGGTGAGTCAGACTAGTTTGAGCAGGTAAAACAGCCGGCGTTTTGAACAGGAAGTCGTGACACAGTGGGTCGAGTGGGCGGAGCTACATAAGCTGAATAGGCTACCGAATCACCATGACATCGCGCTAACCACAGTCACTTCTGGGTAGACAACTGGTGATTGATTTGAATTGTGGAGATATCAGCAAACTTGTTTATTGTTTATTTCTGTTATTTTCAGCCGTAAGTGTAATGTTTAAAGATAGATACCATAGTTAAACATGATGCTCCGACCTACGACATCCGACGTCTCTGCTGTGCTTATTTTATGTAGCCTACCGTGTTAGCATCTTTGATCAACCAAATCTATCCAACAGCGCCATCTCACCGACGGTTGGACTAACTGCTAGTTTTGGGTAAACTCAAGCTGTCATTTCCATTAGTCTGTGGCCCAACAGGTAAATTATGCCTCCAAACTAACACTAAGAAAGTGTTGTTATTAATGAGAAAATATGAATATGAAATATAAAAGCATGACATCCATTTTCTCTTTATCTCAGTTGTTCATCGCCCCCGCCATTAAATTGTACGTACGTACATGACACAGGTGTTTTCTACACAGACGTTATTGTGAACATACATTGTAATTCGGTCTATATTCTATTGAAGTGTGGTCAGTTCTAAATCAGGAACTATACCTTTAGCCCCAGATAATCATGCTTACTATCTTTCCCCATTCATTCTCTTTGGAGCTGCGAGACTTTACACCTAATAAGACTTGCTCACGTTAGCAAATATTTATTGGACTGTCTTCACTTTTCAATTCCATAGAATTGAAAATGGCATTTCTTAAATAGAGTGGTGATTCACTGTATGTGCTTGGAAACCCATTCAAATCTTATTGTATAGTTTCAAGCATGTATGGTTGTCAATCTAACACTTTGACTATTTTTACTTAATACCAAAAAAAAACTGCAAATCCAACGTTTCGTTCGACAGCAGTGGTGTCTTGGTAAAAGCGGCTTCACCTAATAAATCTCTCGCACATCTGTGAGACAGAGACTGTGATAAACCTGATGCTTGACTGTCAATCACTTTTATGGGAAGAAAGGAAATCTGATCAAATAAATACTTTGTAGTTCTGGAGACGACGGGAGAATTGTCACAAGGGAGACAAAGAACTACTTTGGCTAAGAATGCTTTTGGAAGGAAGCCCTCAGCAGTATACAGTAGCAGGTTCATTCTAGGCCACACTAAATTTAAGATTCTAAATATAGGATACTGGGTTGCATTTGCATATGCCTCATCAATTGCCTTGCTTGATTTATTCAAGCATTCAGGAAGTAATATTTATCAACCAAGAGCTAAAACCTACTGTCATCATCAGCTTTGCATACCCCCATCTAATTAGTCCATTCTTATGACAGGGACTGTGGCATGTTTAATTGGTTTGATCTACTAAAGGGTGGATGCACATTGTTTTAAATTGACACGCATGGCTAATTGAAAAAAACAACAACAACAACAAAACTGAAACGATGATTTCTGTCTCTTATAAAGACGAATAAACCAAATGAACACATTACACTTCTTGGTTCTGAATTGGACAAATAACTTCCACACAGCAGCAGTTAATCCCAGGTAATCACTTAGAAAATGTGCCTTTGAGCCGGAGAAACGTGTGATTTGAAACTTGTTTTGTGCATTGAATAACCTCGCCGCGCGCGCGTGTTAAGCGCTAAAAATTCCGACTGAACGTCAAAGCAAAGGGAAGGCTTTTTTGTTTGCTCCCATCAAGCCTGTAACTTGACTAATTGTGTATGCAAATCAGGCAATTTATATTTAAATTATGCATTTCCATTGTGATCCCAGAGGCCCATGCGCGCGAGGGGAAGTGCGATGCCGGTAGGACACCGTGCAAGGTGCTTGAATATTTATCACCGACTGTAAACATTTCGCCCGTTTCAAACAGATGTACCGTATTCACCGGCGCACTCCATTGTGTTGAAATAGATAAAAAATAAGAGAAATAGCCAGCAGCATTTATCCCAGACACAAAAGGGAAATACTGTTATGTCTCACCAAATGTGCTTTACTGTAACTCTTTTGCTACTAACTCTCTTGAATTGCAAAACATAAAAATCTATGTTTTCAATACCAGGCAAAATGAGTGCTAGTTTGACGACAGGCGTTTTCTCTCCATTGGTGATTGAGCCAAATTGTTAAAGCAGGGTGGTTTTGTCTTTAACCTACTGTGCTGCCTGAAGTCGTGGAAATTGCCCCGGTGCCGTGTGATATATGCCTTGTGCACGGAATTGTGATTACACACCAAATGCCTCAGATGGAAGATCGATCTAAGCTGAGGAGAGGAGGAGAGCCGCGGAGGGCTGGCAGAGTCCCGCTGGTGATGCTCAATTCAATTTAAATGCATATTACTTGTTCTGAGTATCTCGCACATCATGCTTGGTCAAGCAAGGGGACAATTTCTTTTCTCCGAGGGGTTTAAAAAGCACATATATACGGCTATCACTGCCTGTGAATACAAAGTGGATTCCTCAAGCACTGAACCCACTGTGGAAAATTCTTTGGGTTTCTCTCGGCGTAGTGATAATGATTATTCCAGCTGCGCTCCAAAGTTGAAAGAATGCTATTTCTGTGTATGCTACAGAAATCTATTTTAACGACAGCTACTGAAAAGCTATTATTACATCAACAAATTAGTTTCAATATGCAACCCTACTACAGTTCTTAATGGAGTAACTACAATGTAGTTATCGCTAAGGGCATTGCGAAACAGCCGACAGCAAAAAAAAAAAAGACATCTTAAACTTCGCTACCGTACTTTTAATAGCTCAACCGCTGGACTAACTGTAAAAGCTACTTATGTCCCTTGTACGGCCAGAGCAGTAAAATGATTTTACGACCTGACATCATAATTTGGAATGTGTGGAGCGGGGTGGCTCGGTGAAACTCTATCTTTTAACTTCCCACTGGATCAAATACAAATGGTTTTGCAAGAGCAGCTCGACACGATAATACAAGTCTACCAGGGGAAGAGGCTGCAGACAGCAGGCGACGCTGGGATGAGGGGGGAGGAGTTTAAAGCAGCTTCTATCATTCACAGCCAGCCCTGAGTCATCTGGGTGAAACAAGATGGCCTTGATTTCGACACAGCAAAAGGGATGTAAAAAAAAAAATGTGTGTGTGTGTGTGTGTGTGTGAGTGCGTGTGTGTGTGTCTGTGTGTGTGTGTGTGTGTGTGTGTGTGTGAGTGAGGGTGTGTGTGTGTTTGTGTGTGTGTATGGCGATGACAGGGCATGGAAGTGCTCCTCACCAGCTTTCTTCCAGATCTCCTCGGGGACGTAGCCAGAAGACACAGGCCGGTGCAGCAGCTCCCTGTGAATGTCTGCACAGACACACAAACACACACACACACAACACACACACAGACACACAAACACACACAGGCGAGACGCTTAGACATCATCTCCCACTTACAAGGATTATGCATGATGACACCGCGCGGTAGATTAGCAACAAATCGGCATGTTTTTGTGATCGAAAAGGACCGAGGCATGAAGCAAAACTATTTTTCGAACGAATTAAATTAGCTAGTTAGGATGGACGGGGGAGATTGTTTTTGTGTCATGGTTATTGTTGTGGCATTGATGCTTTTAGTCGACAGAGACAGGAAAGGGGGAGAAGGGGATAGCGATGACACGCGGCGTGGCTCCTAGGCCGGATTTGAACGAGGACATTGTGGCTACATGGTGCGTGCCTTTCACCACTGAGCCACCGGGGCGCCCAAATGGATGCAATTACAATACAATACTTTTTAACAACTAAAATGAATGAAGAAACAGAAGTCCCAGTGGAGGATTTAAGACCAATTACCCCGAAAAGTAAAAACAGACCGTTTGAAAGTGATACATGTTCCATCACAGTGCATTTGCCGAAGCTCACTTTTCGATATCTATGAGAGTCGCCATACATCTGCCACTGAATCTGCCTGGCACATGGCGTAACGCGGCCTAGCCCACGTCGGTGAGTGCGTGGTATGCTACCTGGCGTTGCGTTGTCCTGCGCCGCGGGGCTCTGCTGTCGCGGCTGCCCGGTGGCGGCGCCCTTCTTCAGCTCCTCGGCGTCGCTGTAGCGTCTGATCCAGTAGTTGAGCTCCTCGCGGTCGGCCTCCTGGCACCGCCGCAGCACCGTCAGCGACCGCCGCGTCTTCTCCACCATGTCCATAATGCAGTTAAGCAGCTAGGGGGCGCGCGGGAGGGGAGAAGGCGCTGAGTTCACACATAGACACTGCTGATAGCTTGATTGATATTCAACAGGGGGGGGGGGTGTGAGGAGGGGGGTAATTTAAAGGACACATTTACATTTTTTATTTTCACAAGGACAATGGCATCCATTCTCATCCTCTTAAAAATGCAAAATCCACCCATTCATACAGATGTTGCACATTTAGTTTAGCAGTGTCGCTGCAGTACTGCTGCCGTGGTAAAAGTGGGGGCTTTTGTATTGAAATATTTTCTTTGTTCTTAACAAAAGCCCCACTAGATGAGTAACATCTGTATGGACTCAACATTGTAAAATGCTAGGAATGAGCACACATGCAACAATTAATGAATATATACTGTTTATTGTATTGCAGGCACATTCGCATAAAAACACATGAACATGCACGCACGCACACACACAGTCATTCTGTACAGTTACTAAGCAGGAATTTTCTCGACGGCTGATATATTAAAAAAGCTTATATAGTGTAGTAATATATAATATAATATAATGTAATATAATATAATATATGGCTATATGGATAATATAATGACTTAAAAAAAAATCCCTGTTACTCACAGAGACAGAACTGTAGGGTATAGTAATAAAAAAATGTTATTACTTTTCTTACATGGTCAAGGTGCTTCCATTCCTCTGCCCACTCTCTCTCTGTCAGCCTGTGGTCTATCACCTCCTCCTGCCTGGTGCCTGTATGCATACCTGTGTGTGTGTGTGTGTGTGTGTGTGTGTGTGTGTGTGTGTGTGTGTGTGTGAGTGAGTGTGTGTGAGAGAGAGAGATAGAGAGAGAGAGATGGGGTAGATAGATAGATGGATAGATCAAAACAGAGAGACAAAGGACAAGTCAGTAGCCGCATTCGGGATCGTTCACTCATTCACTCACTCACTATTCCCATTATAGTGAACTATATGGCGAACAATCAAAATGAGTTTGGGACACTACACAGATTTTTTTCCTGGAGATCATTGCGTCACCAGATGCGCCGGGTATTCATGTGACGCAAGTAATCCGCGGCGCCCACTATCACATAAACAGCTGAGCTCGCGAGCAGATTGAGATGTCCTCAGGTAGTATTGATGTTGCATGTTTTCACTGCTAAATCCTAAATAAATCGTTGAAATTCTAATTACGTGCATGTGTGGTTTTGTCAACCATGGTGCTGTCTCCTAATAGCAAGCTGTGCTGGTCAAAGTAGCTCACAAGCTGGTTAGCTCGCGAGCTAACGACTTTCTTCTCCTCCTTCGGTAAAGACAACCGCATTGCATTGTGGTATACCGGCGAAAATGTAGCGTGCATTCGCTGTTCACTAGAAATCACTGTGCATTGTGGGTATCTTTTAGCGGACTAAATAGTGAATCAAATTAACAGTTGAGAATTCGGACACTATAAAAAAATTGCGACCCACTAAATAGTCCACTATTTCTGTCATATAGGGACCGATTCCGAACAAGGCTCTTTATCACACACTCCCTTACTTCTCCTTTATCTCTCCATTTCCTAACGACTAAGTTGTACGGCAGTAAAGTATTGAATCTTCTCCCTCTCAGCCCGAGGGCACGGCTCAAGTGGCTGAGCTTCTGGTCCAATAAACATCCATCACAAGGGGAGACATGGTAAATGTCTCTCCTATATTTAGAGCAGAGCCAAAGTCGTCATTACGCCTTCATCAATGTCTCTAATGCGTTGATACTGTGCACAAGTCTGCCTCTGCTGTGTGCTGCTGCTGCTCACACGTCTCCAGGGGGCCCACGTCCCGCTGACCTTAGGCTTAGCAGCAGCGCAACCTAGTGGTTACTAGAGAGATGCTGACGTGTCCCTGAGCAAGACACTGAACCCCTTATTAAAATGAGTTTGTTATCTGTTATGGTCTCGGTGGTATGATGGCAACAGTCAAAGGAATGATGTCAAAATGATGTAACTGATGTAAGAACTTTGACTTTTGTTGGGTGCGAGTCTCTGTAATGACACTGCATCTTCACTCGCTACCCCCATGTACGCTACCAGGCAGAAGTTTGACTATTTTTCCACACATTTTATAATAATAGTAAATACATCAAAACTATGAAATAAGACAGATGGAATCATGCGGTGGCCAAAAAAGTGTTAAACAACTCAAAACAATCTTATATTTTAGATTATTTTGCCTTGATGGGAAGGCAAAGGCTTGGAAAGAAATGCATACACTACATAAGCATCAACTTGACTATGTATATTTGTCTAAAAACAAATGTCAAGTATTTAAGCATAAGCCTTTAGATCAAAATGGCTTAAAGTCGAGCTGAACCCAAAAATGACTTTTCTTTTCTTTTAGTTCAAATACCTGGGTATACCTATTTAAATATATGCCAAAAGAAATCACAAAAATCTAATTTATTTCGTTTTTCACACTTTTTCACATCAAAAGTTCATTTTTCAAGATTTAATTGATAACAGCAATCTACAGTTTGCTGACGTCACCTAGTACTATCAAATTTCTACCCCATTTCAACCAATCATATCACGACATGCAGCTGTCAATCAAATCTTCATTTCAGGATAATTTTCTCTTCCAAATGAAGTAGAAAATGGTGCCTAGTGCCAGTCATCTGGCAGAATTCCTATCCCATAAACTAACTACTAACTTGGCCAATTGTATGAAACATGAACAAAAAACAAAAACTATACTCTCTAAGAATGCAAATAAATGTAACTGGCTCGTTAAAACGCGCATTCCAGGAATATCGTATTTACAGAAATAGCGTGAATGGCGCGCTTCAGAGCGTGGTAGTCAGGGGTCGCCCCTTGGAGATTCCAGGCGGGCGGGCAGCACCCATGCATCGGATTGTCCGCTCGCTCCGCACAAAGCAGCTGGCTGCCTGGTACTCTGCGGATCCCACTCGCGTAGCACGACAACAGGCTGAATCCCACTCGATTTGGAGGTGGAAGCCAGTCGACAGAATTGTCAAATCAAATCATCGACACCGTATATGGTCCGCCTCTCAATTTGTTTTCAGTCTGAAATGGACTCAGACGCACGTGACGAACGGGTTCAGCTCGACTTTAAGGACATGAAAAACATAGTACTGTACATTCAATCAGGTGCGTCCAAACTTCACTGGTAGTGTATAGACGGTTTTAACTTGACAACAATAACAAACGATCACAACTGTATACATAGCTGAGTGCAGGCTGATATTCGGCTCATATTAAATGTTAACATCAGGCCGTGTCTCCGACACACACAGTAACAACGTAGCCTATTTCGGTCTTTATGTCTTGTACTGTAGTAGGTGTTGTTGTTGTTAGTTGCCATAACAACCACCCCTGTCAGAAAGACGTGTACACGCTGGGTAGTAGGAAGCGTTGTTTGTCGTCTAATGGCATTGCATCTTCTCCCTCACTAGCACACACTCATACATGCATATCCTCACCGATGGGCCTGGGCCTGTCGCGGATCTCTGTGCGGTGGTTGGAGGTGGGGTGTCTGTAGTTGTCGCGGTAGTGATGGGCGATGGCCATGTCGTCCAGCCTGTAGTGCTGCGGAGGGGGCGGGCCCGGGTGGGGCAGGCCGTTGGGCTGGTAGGAGAGCCCATTGGATGGACTGAAGCGCTGGGCGGGGCTTATGGTGCAGGGCCGCTTGCTGGGGTGCACCTCCGGGTGCAGGGCGCCGTCTCGCTCGAAGCCGTTCTCTTTGGTTCTGGGTGGAGAGATGGAGAGAGAAATCAGGCTTGATTTTGTCATTCACCTTCAGTGAAAAAATTATTTAGTCTTGTGCTGAATCTTTCTTTCTTAGAGAAAATCAGGCAGTGAGGTAGTTTCATTTGCTTCCAATGTATTTTAAGTGCCATTTTCTTGATACTAGTGGATACTTATTTCTGCCTTGTCTCAATTTAATATCACTTGTTTGTCTAAAACTCCTGAAATTGAAACTCCATTAACCTGGCGCTGCCAGGTGCTTTGTTTTCACATAAACATCTGGGAAGGTAGTCACTCGGGAAACCGTTTCAAAATAATACCCAGCAGGTGATTGGACCATCTGTCTACACCTAAACCCCGCCCGTAGCTGCCTCTGGCCACTGATTGGTCCGGATGAAACCGGTAGATTGGAGCGTGACGAGATGGATTTGTCGTGTGATCTTGTGATCCCGCACGGATCCAGCTGCCTCGCTAGGTTCAAACTCCATTGGGAACAAGTGGAATTATGTCACCATTATTGGCCGAATCTTCCACTCATTTTATTTTTTATGTATTATATTTTAAGACGGAATATGACACCAAATATGACTGAACTGAGACCAAATGACTTGTTAAGATGGATATTTATTTTTGCAGTGTTGGTTTAACCCATTGATACCTGATGCAGCATTTGTGTGTGTATCCCTTTAAGACCTTAAAGGTCTTAAAGGGATACACACACAAATGAGGGATATACACGCAAATGCTGCATCAGGTATCAATGGGTTAAGCAGACAGCCTGGCAAAGAACAAAGGAGCTCTGGAGGCACAGTGAGTGGAGGAGGAGAAAAGATGATTCCATAACGATGATGCATTTTGTTTTGTTTAAGTGTTATATGAATTACATTTCTGCTTTATCGGACATGTTGGCTTTATCACAGATGTGCATGGCCCTTAACCCGCTGATATGCAGCGTATGTCCTTCAAACCTTTTTCTAGGCTCTTCTCCTCTCTAGTGCCGCAGTAGAGAATCACACTTGACCTGCTAACAGACAAAGGACGACTACCGGTACTTTTTTCCTGGAATCATATTCAGATTCTTTTTGGGAAAGCATGGCCATTCATACATATGCACACAAGCATTGAATGTGTGTGTGTGTGTGTGTGTGTGTGTGTGTGTGTGTGTGTGTGTGTGTGTGTGTGTGTGTGTGTGTGTGCTTACACAAATTACACATACTGTAAACACACACACACACACACACACAGACATAGGAGTAGCTTCCAGGGGATCAGGTGGATTTTTGTTAGCCTGCTTCTGAAGATTAATGTGGCCAGGTGTGTTTGTGTGTGTGTGTGTGTGCGTGTGTGTGTGTGTGTGTGTGTGTGTGTGTGTGTGTGTGTGTGTGTGCCTGTGTGTGTGCGCATGTGTGTGTGTGTTCTGAGCTTTGTCAGTCCACAGTTAAATCATTCCAACCTCCCCCCACTATCTGCAATCCTCCTGTTTCCTCTTCCTCTCTCTCTCTCTCTGATGAACAGATTGAACTTCTTAATGAGCTGTTTTTATGGGCTCCTAATGCTCATCCACGGCTCTCCATATGCTCTCTCTCTCTCTCGCTCTCTCTCTCTCTCCCTCCATCCGTCCGTCCGTCCCTCTCTCCCTCCCTGCCTCCCTTGGCTCATCCATCCATTCTTCTTCCATTCTCCACCAACCACACTGTTCTCTCCCCAGCCTTCCTGCTGCAACAATGCTCGCATCTACAGCCGCAGCCTCACACGCATTGCTGCACACACACACACACACACACACACACACACACACACACACACACACACACGCACACGCTCGCTCGCACACACACACACACGCACACGCACACGCACACACACACGCTCGCACACACACACACGCACACGCACACACCCTGTATAAGTGTTCACATGATGCATGTGCTCACACTGTTCCTATAATAATCTGATGATGATTAAATCAATATCTATATGACTGAACAGCATCTACTATATAATGGGAGGTCTGTCTGCGTGTGTGTGTGTGTGTGTGTGTCTCTATGGGTGTGTGTGAGTGTGTGTGTGTGTGTGTGTGTGTGTCCTTTGCGTATCTTGAGAACCGTCCCTCCAATCGACTTCGAACTCGCTGCTGGGGGCCCGACGGATGTGCAGTGCCGAATTCTGTGCAATTCCAAAAGCAGTCAGAACACGGTTTTGCGCCGAAAGTCAAAACTGTCACAACTGAGCATGCTCAGAACACGGTTTTTTTCGGCAAAAGTCAAAACTGTCGCAACTGAGCATGCTCAGAAGTACGGAAGGGGATCGGGAGCCGGGAAATTTCTCAAAAACCCGAACATCAATACGTTTCCGAGCTTATCGATATTGCTATTGAGAGTAGCAGGTCCGATAACGTAACGTTATGTCTCGAGAGACGAGTCATGTGATTTAAATCAAATCACTGGTGCACAAACATCGATACATCGATTGCCTAATAAAGCTTTCAATTGAATTACCTGCCAACCGCCGTTAAACTCAACAAGAAAGAATTGAGTTGCCTCACGCCCTTGTTGTCTTCATTTCTCATTTGCTCATTTGGTTGCTAGGATGAACGTGCAAAGCGCTCAAAGGCTCGGCTACATTTCAATCAAGCCAAAGATAAGGAGGAAGCAGAATGCCATTTATGTAAGTCAGTAAAGTATGGATAACGGTATCGAGAAAGAACTAGTCTAGTCCTGAAAATGTAGTTTAACGGAGGTTCAACCAGGAAGACAATAATCTGCACTTTACGCTTCCTCAGTTCACTTCTTATTACTCCACCCCTTCAAATCTGCTCACACGCTCAAAATAAACCAATTCCCGGGCTGCATTCAATAATCAGCTGTTTGCCACCTGGTCTCTTTTATCCAATAGCATAGCGTCACATCACCTCTCACCCCACACACCTCCATTGTAAGCCTATCACATTGCTTTTCAACCCCCCATCGTAAGCCAATCACATGGCTGCTGTTCTCTTAAATAATGATTTTTTTCTATCCATTCAGCCTCCCAACATTGTTGCTGACAGTTTCGAACCCTCCACCTCCCCTTCTCCACCACCCAGTCTTCCCAGACCCATCAGATCCTTCAGTCTGAAGAGTCTCATCAGTCTCAGAAGGAGAGGTATCACCATCACCACCACCAGTATCTAGACTCTACAGGGGGATATATCTGGCTGCTGCTCCGGGCTGATGCAGCTGTACAGTATCTCATTATCTCCCTGTGGTGTCTAAACACCAAAGACTATTAACAACACCTAATTCTGATCATATTTTCTGTAATGCATCATTCATTAGCTATTGTAATAAATATTATTTGATTCATTCACTGGTCTCTAGTCTCTCCTGATTGAAATGGTATCGTATCAATAAAAGTGTACGATCCCCATCCCAACTCAGAACATGGGTTTGCGCTGAAAGTCAAAACCGTCGCAACTGAGCATGCTCAGAACACGACCGTCGCAACTGAGCATGCTCAGAACACGGGCACTGCACTACAGTAGTTATGATAATCAGCAACATTCATATTTGCTGCTTGCAGAAAAACATGATCTATATATATTTTCTTCTTATGCACATATTTGTACACCGTGCAAAAAGGTGTTCCCAACGCAACTCGTCCACACCGCAGTATTAATCAGCACGCATTGACGCTGCATTGTAGTCTGTAATTAAGGATTCCCACTCAAATTGCGATATTCCGACACAAGGCTCCAATAAGCAGGAATGCAGAGCGGAGGTAAGCAGAAAGCAGAGGTGCTTAGCCAGCCGTATTGGTGCTGGAGACTCATCTGTATGTGTTATCAACCCATCTCCCTAGGCTCACACACACACACACACACACACACACACACACACACACACACACACACACACACACACACACACACACCTACACACACACACACACACACACACACACACACACACACACACACACAGAGGGGTGTACCACACTGGATAAAGATTCACGCCTACACACACGCGCACATTCACACAAACAGTACGCACATTTTCTCACTGAATACAGATACCTACTTACTTTCTCTTTCTCTCACTGCATTCTCTCTCTCACACACATGCGCACACACGCGCACGCACACGCACGCACACACACACACACACACACGCACACACGCACGCACACACACACACACGCACACACACACGCACACACACACACACACACAGACACACCTTCTCCCCTAAGCTCACTCCCCCACTCACCAGACTGCCTACAAATATGCAGGTATTACAGAAAAAGTCAGCCTATCCAACCGCTGGGGGAAAAGAGAGGTGAGAATTATTAATATCACGTTCGGCTTTTTTTGGGTCCCTCAGCAAATATAAAAAGTACATTTTCCTCTCCCCTGCCTGTATTAATATTGTTAGCCCCCCCAGGAATTCATCTGTATTTCAAAGG
>NC_139643.1:43405991-43415991 GCF_964638095.1 Poromitra crassiceps | reverse complement strand
ATGTCTCACTGCTTGTCCACTAGAGCAGAGAAGAGGACTGTAATGTCTCACAGTGTTCCTGGATGGACACGTCTCTCTGCTTGTCCATTAGAGCAGAGAAGAGGACTGTAGTGTCTCACAGTGTTCCTGGAGGACACGTCTCACTGCTTGTCCATTAGAGCAGAGAGAGGACTGTAGTGTCTCACAGTGTTCCTGGAGGACACGTCTCACTGCTTGTCCATTAGAGCAGAGAGAGGACTGTAGTGTCTCACAGTGTTCCTGGAGGACACGTCTCACTGCTTGTCCATTAGAGCAGAGAGAGGACTGTAGTGTCTCACAGTGTTCCTGGAGGACACGTCTCACTGCTTGTCCATTAGAGCAGAGAAGAGGACTGTAGTGTCTCACAGTGTTCCTGGAGGACACGTCTCTCTGCTTGTCCATTAGAGCAGAGAGAGGACTGTAGTGTCTCACAGTGTTCCTGGAGGACACGTCTCTCTGCTTGTCCATTAGAGCAGAGAGAGGACTGTAGTGTCTCACAGTGTTCCTGGAGGACACGTCTCTCTGCTTGTCCATTAGAGCAGAGAGAGGACTGTAGTGTCTCACAGTGTTCCTGGAGGACATGTCTCACTGCTTGTCCACTAGAGCAGAGAAGAGGACTGTAGTGTCTCACAGTGTTCCTGGAGGACATGTCTCACTGCTTGTCCATTAGAGCAGAGAAGAGGACTGTAGTGTCTCACAGTGTTCCTGGAGGACACGTCTCACTGCTTGTCCATTAGAGCAGAGAGAGGACTGTAGTGTCTCACAGTGTTCCTGGAGGACATGTCTCACTGCTTGTCCATTAGAGCAGAGAGAGGACTGTAGTGTCTCACAGTGTTCCTGGAGGACACGTCTCACTGCTTGTCCATTAGAGCAGAGAGAGGACTGTAGTGTCTCACAGTGTTCCTGGAGGACATGTCTCACTGCTTGTCCATTAGAGCAGAGAGAGGACTGTAGTGTCTCACAGTGTTCCTGGAGGACACGTCTCACTGCTTGTCCATTAGAGCAGAGAGAGGACTGTAGTGTCTCACAGTGTTCCTGGAGGACACGTCTCACTGCTTGTCCATTAGAGCAGAGAGAGGACTGTAGTGTCTCACAGTGTTCCTGGAGGACACGTCTCACTGCTTGTCCATTAGAGCAGAGAACATTGAGTCATTACCGGAGTGTGTGTGGCATCAAATGGATGTAATGATTCGACTGGGGAGGGGGGGGGGGGGTGGGCGCGGCTGAGCCAATCCACAGAGAGACAGTCAACTCAAGACACACATGAACACACACAAACACATGCTTACACACTCAGTCAAGCATAGATGTAAACGCTCCCACATGTAACGGAAACACACACACACACACACACACACACACACACACACACACACACAGTACGCACAGGATTCATATACACATCCACACTTTCTCATGAAGCCTACAAACTCTCTTCCTTCACTCAGTTCTGGTCCATTAGGAGCCGAGGTGTCCAGCGGAGCACGTCACGAGGCCCGGCGGCAGGCCCGGCGCTGACAGACGCTTCCCATACAGACAGACATTAACACGTCTCCACGTCGCCTCACGCTGGCCGGGCTTGTGTGGAGCAGCTTATGGCTTCAGGAGGGATGGAGGCAGGCTGGAAGGGATTTACGCATCCAGTGAAAAGCTCCCGTTATCAGGACAAACCTGACGGGAGGAGGTTCATTATGAAGCAATGCGACTTCCTGAGTCAAAGGCACAGTACAGACACAAGCATAGACGTCGTTTGCTCCAAAAGCCCCAAATTAAACCTGCAATAAGTGATATCAGACCGTATAACCAAATCTGAAGCCAATGTGTGCTGCTGCTATGTGGAGATTTCATTCAGACATAAACCAACATCCATACACACAGGGCAGCGAGAGGAAGCTCTGTCAACGCGAGACTGGTTAACTGGTGAGACATCTCAGCACAGCAGGTACGTTTAGCTTAGCCATTATGCACGGTGCTTTGTTAAGTTTTGTCCTTGCTGGGCCTCCGTAGTGTAGTGACTTTACTGTGGGGACTCACTAAAAATATGTTATGTCACCGCAGAGGAGGAGTTTGGGTTTAGGCATGGGGTCGCAGAGGTTAGGGTTAGGTTACGGTCAATTCATGAAAAAGACGAGACGAAGCAATGTGTTGTGGTTTCTGTCACCACCTAGTGGTCAGAGGATTCTGCGTATTTCCATTTTACTACTAAAGTCCTAATTCCAAATCCATCCCAAACCCATTCCCACTCGCTCACCTGTCTGGCGTCCTCCTCTTGCCGTTCTCGTTGACGTCCAGCAGGAGTTCCGAGGAGTCGACCGGCGAGGTGGTGCTGGTGTCCAGGAGCAGCTGCTCGTGCTGGGCCAGGTACTGGGCGGGGTTCTGCTTGGCCAGCCTGGCACAGTGCAACAGCTCCCTCTGCAGGAGCGGCAGGTTGGCCTGTACAACAATTTACACGTTAAGTTTTCAGACTGATGGTGAGCTTTGTGCTGAAAAGACATGTGAGAATTGTTTATATGACGTTTATATGGCTTTTTATGTCCTTTGGCAAATATAAAAGTCAAATTTACACTCTCCTGTCTGCACTAAAATTGTTATGCGCGCCCAGACACAAAGGAAAACTGCAGAAGTACATGCACATGTGCGAGCACACACACACACACACACACACACACACACACACACACACACACACACACACACTCTCTCTCTCTCTCTCTCTCTCTCTCTTCCTCTCTTCCTCCTGTTTTCTTTTTTCTGCTCATTAGGGACTCAATGACATTTTGTCAGATGCTGAAGACGCACTTTTTATATTGAATTAAATGTTTTGATCAGATCTATCTTGGAGTGAAAACATAATGCTGAAATGATTAAACTGCATAAAGGAAAATGTCAAGGATTTGATTACTGCAACTACGTACTTTTCTGTAGAGTAATCAAAGTCTACCAACACCACCATAAAAGAAGAAATATCAAACGGAGGAAATATGCAACTGAAATATCCAAATTACATTCATGAGCTTGTGAGTCTTACATGAAGACAATATACATGTAGAGCAGCTGCCTCCCTCTGATGTTATATCCTAACAAAGATATATTCAAACTAACTGATATGCAGGCAGAACTTCCAATCAACATGAAACCGTCATGAGAGATACAGTATATCTCCTAACATATAACAGAAACTGAGCATACAAAATTACCCTTCTCTAAAGGAACAATACAAAACCATAAACTTTGATGTTCCTTTTATGACATTAGAACCAACATCTCTCTCTGCATTCCCAAAACATCAGTCTGAGGCAAACAAGAGATCCATTTCTGCAGTGTCGCTCTCCCATTACCTCTGAACCTCCACCACTTCCCGTGACCCACAGTGCATTAGCCCCTCCCCCTCTCTAGCTTACACACAACAACCTGGACATCTTGATATTTTTTTAAATAAATTGCAGCTATTTTCTGTCTGGTAACGAGGCTCTCTGCTTTCTTGTGCAGAGTTCAGGTCATGCAGGTACGTGAGGAGGGACTTCAAACACATCTGATGGGAGGTATTTTGAGGCAAGAGGATGAAATTGTTGCATCAGTCCGGTTCAGAGAGGGGCTAGTTTTGGAGAACATCGCAAGAGCCTTTGGAGGGGCCATCTTAGCCAGTTCTGGGTCTCTTAATGTTTGTTTTGTCCTCTGCAACTTAACTCATTGAGTGCCAAGGACGGACATGTTCGTCATTTCAAATAGTAACGTAGAGTGCCAAGGACGGACATGTTCGTCAATTGCGTTTTTTGACGGTGGGGCGTCGATCAAACCCTTCTGCCTCTGATGTACAAATATTATAGCTATTGGATGTGTCTAACCTATTTTACAGAACCCTTAGGTGGCGACAGTGCTCTCCACATAACAGAAAGGCAAGGAAAAAACAAAGAAGAAGTCGTTATGGAAACGGAAATCGCATCGCATCCGTATGCATCGATATGCTGAAGCACGTTACTGCAGCTGTGCCTGCAGCAGCCAATCTGCTCCCACAATTGAGCCGCTCCGTGTCGGTTGCGACAGCACATCCGCACATCCACACCGTGGAGTTGTTATTATTCTCAACTGGAAGCATCGTTGCCGGTGACAAACACACGCGGAACGCTGTAAAAAAGCAGGATGTCGAGCACCCTTCACTGTGCGCACAGCAAACTCAGCAGAGAGCCACCACAGACAGGAGGAGGAGTGTGCAGTTGAGGCGAGGCGGGGCGGGGCGGGGCGGGGGGGGGGGGGGGGGGGGGGCACGCAGAGCAGCGCGCAACACCCAGACAGACCCAGGCAGCAGGACAGGATTGACAAACGCAAGCCAGAATATCCGATGCCCACCAGCAGCAAATCAAGACCAGCAAGAAGCTGCAACCAGCAGCGCACGCAGGGGCCAGCGCTGCTGGTTGTAGCTAAAAAATATTATTCTGCCAAACAGAATTCCCTGGCCTTCACTGTTTTATTGAAGGAAATTATTTTTGAGGTGTGACTACATTAGAAAAGATTAGCTTCAGAGTCAGTGATGTGCTTGAAATGTTTAATTTCACAAAAGGCCAATTATCTCAGCTTCTAGAAAAAAATTGCTGTTTTTGGATGAATCAAGCTATCTTCTCCGGCTCATAACTAAAGAACGGAAAATGGGATCAATAAACTTTTTTTTGCAGATGATAGAATAGAGTCTCATCGTTCTTTGTGCGTGTTCAGTGTTTACATAGTAATATCACACAATATTCTGTGGGCCTCGAGAAATCACTGAAAACGCTCTGAAACTCTGGCACTGGGAGCATCCGTTCTCCAAAAGTGGCTGGCACTCAATGAGTTAATCTCTCTCGCTTTTTTCTTTCCTTATTTCTTTCTTATAATCTTTAGTTATTTTCTTCTAAAATGAATTCTCTCTTCTCTCCTTAGCTCTGTTAAATATTTACCGTACTCCCTTATCCTTACCCCGTCCTACTTTATTCTCCTCATTCGCTTCTCTCTCTTCGCCTCATCGCCTGTCAATTTCCTCTTTGCCCTCCTGCATAAAGGTATATTACACATAAAACACAACCTTGTTTACTGGCGTTTATGTTTCATACTCACTCATACGCTCATATCCCTCCCCCAGTAATTGGCTGCGGTGAGAAAAATGCCAAGTGCTGGCCTTCGCTTTACCTGCCCGCGAGTTAATGGTCCGTTAATAGTTTATGATGGTAATTACCCTCTGAAAAAAGAGCATCAAATAGATTGCTTTGACCCTGGTGAACTCCTCTTTCATTAATTGGAGGTCATCCTAATTGGCCGAGACGCGGGATGCATTAAGAAAAAGACTGAGTCAAGAATTATGTAGACGCCGAAGAGACTGGGTCATTTTTCACTTGGTGAAGTATGGTGTGATGTCTCCTTCTGTTTAGTTCCTGTAACATCTGCACTCGCATAGAAGAGAGAGAATCTCACTTAATGTTCAGCGGCTTCAGCTAAAATTAGCCGGGCATGATTTATTGTGAAAATACTGACTGTGTCGTTTTGTCAAACGGTGCCAAAATAAAGGCCCTCTTCAGACTATGAGCGTGTGTTCAGGTTGTGCTGCGATGCCACAGGAGGAGAAAGCTGGCTGACTTGGGTTTAGGTTAGGTTAGGTTAAGTTTATTTGATATGGACATCACAGAGCATTGGAGATACATACATACATGTATGCCCAACAACCAGATATACACAGTGTTTAGTGTTTATAGCGGAAACGCTAATTTTCAACACCTGTCCACAGGCGACTCCTACACCAAAACACAACCCAAATGGACATACCCAAAAAGAAAGATAATCAAATATAAAACCACAAGAGTAACGCTATACATACAAATGTATTAACAAGAAAGTCACTAAAGAAAGTCACTAAAATACATCCTAAAGGACATACCCAAAAAGAAACATAATCAAATATAAAACCACATGAGCAAAGCTATACATACAAATATTCAAGCATGTACATACAATACAGTACACACACACAATGTACAGACAATGTACACACAACAATACAGAAATAATACACAGAGTACCACCAGAGGTCTACAAGGGTATTAAGTGTGAGAACACAGTTGTTTCTCTTTTAACCATGCCTTAATACCCCTGTTAAAATCATGTTGTGTTTGCATCTACATTGTCAATCTCCTTTATTCCATAAGTCCGTCTCTCCTCTCTGTGTGTTGCTGGCTCTCTCTCTCTCACAGCGCTCCTCCTCGCCTCGCCACCAGACAAGAAAAACAAAACACTTGACAAACTAAAAAAAAATGATAAAAAAAACAGGATCATAACTTTAACTTGAAAACAGAGCAACATATTGTTACTTTGTAACGTTGCCTCGCGTGGCAGGCGTCCCGACAACACATTACATCACTGGCGCTGTGCGGTTTATACCTCCTTCCAGTAAATAGTCACAACCAATTCGTGGTTTTAGTATTAAGGGGAAGGGAGTTGAGTGGGACGGCAGGAGGGGGGCGGGGTTGGAGGAGGGAGGGGGGGAGGGGTCAGCTAGGTCCAACATTAGTGTAATGAAAAACTCTGAGCCTTGATGCGCATTGTTGCAGCTGTGCTTCTGCGCACCTATAAAAGCCTGCCCCACACCCCCGAAAGCTCTCCGCTACCATATGGTAGCTGGCAGTAAAGGCCCCGCCGAGGGAAGACACTAAAATTAGACTGGGGAGAGAGAGAGAGAGGGAGAGATGGAGAGAGAGAGGGAGAGATGGAGAGAGAGAGAGAGAGAGAGAGAGAGAGAAAACGAGTTGCATCTTTGATTCCGCAGCCGTCCCAGTGATACACTAACCATCTGGCGAGGAGAGGAGAGGAGAGGAGAAGAGAGGAGAAGAGAGGAGAGGAGAGGAGAAGAGAGGAGAAGAGAGGAGAGGAGAGGAGAGGAGAGGAGAAGAGAGGAGAGGAGAGGAGAAGAAAGGAGAGGAGAGGAGAGGAGAGGAGAGGAGAGGAGAGGAGAAGAGAGGAGAGGAGAAGAGAGGAGAGGAGAGGAGAGGAGAAGAGAGGAGAAGAGAGGAGAGGAGAAGAGAGGAGAGGAGAGGAGAGGAGAAGAGAAGAGAGGAGAGGAGAGGAGAGGAGAGGAGAAGAGAAGAGAAGAGAGGAGAGGAGAGGAGAGGAGAGGAGAGGAGAGGAGAGGAGAGGAGAGGAGAGGAGAGGAGAGGAGAGGAGAGGAGAGGAGAGGAGAGGAGAGGAGAGGAGAGGAGAAGGGCCCGGGAAAGGAGGCATCGCAGGATGGATTGAACGGTAGATAAACAGAGACAGGGAGGAAAGGAGGGAATAACAGGAGGGAAGAAGCCGAGGGAGCGGCGGAGGATACTAAGTTGCTGTTTGTGTCTCAGCATCCCGTTAACAGCCAGTAATGGGACGTCCTAGTGGGACCAATTTCTGCTGCACACACAGCCAGGCAGGACCACAGTGGCCATGAGAATACAGGCTGGTGAATGTCAGCTCACGCTCGCACACACTCTGCACGTGCACGTGCGCACACACACACACACACACACACACACACACACACACACACACACACACACACACACACACACACACACTCGTGCGATAATACTGTGTTCAGGGGGGACCCAACTGTCTTGTTTCCATAAATAACATTCACCTCATGCCCTGTCAGTCAGACACAAACAGAGAGAGAGAGAGAGCGGAATAGGGAGGGAACGGTAGATGACAGAGGTGTAGAAAAAGAGAGAGATAGGAAAGAGGGATGAGAAAATGAGAAGAAAAAGTATTATGAAGAGGGCGAGAAAGAGAGCGAGACGGAGCGAGAGAGGCCCGAGAGAGATAGACATCTTTCCAGACGTGTGTGTAATAGAAACAAATGGGCCTTGTGTTAAGTGTTAGGCTTCTCTACCTGCTCTCCATCTCTCTGCAAGGCACTGATATCCATCTCAGCTTCTTCATGTGAAGACCATAACATCATCTAAACTAGCACACAGTGCCAACCCCACACCCATTTGTCATATTTGACTAGCAAAACAAACCCTAACACACAGTGCTCTCTCACCTCCAGAGCATTTTAGCGACGACTCCTGCAAAACGTTCACAACGTGCACGCCCGTCTGACGCTAACTATTTCCCTCGCCCCAAGAATGCAAACCAATAAAAAGCGTCATCTCTCTTGGTTCTTATCTCGGTAGACTGGAATGAAAAGACCGTTGTGATTGGGCCGAGCCACCCCCCCCCCCCCCCCCCGGTGACAAATGGGCCGAGGCGAGGGCGAGGCTGGACGGCGCAAAGGGGAGCGAGCGCTCACCGGCACTCACCGGCATTACCGCGCGCTAATGGTCGAAAATGGGAAGTGCTCGGCGAAAATGTGGCTAAGCGGGGGGGAGAAAAATCGATGACAAACCAAAGCCTGAGAGAGAGAGAGAGAGAGAAAGAAAGAGAAGGAAGAGGAGGCTGGAAATGAGCGTATGAAAGGGGACATTGTCCTCGGGGCCAAAAAGCAGACTCGCTGCGCGCTGCCTCGGCACGGGTTAAGCAAGTTTCTTAAAGAACAACATCGCTCCAGCTCAAATATGACAGAGGAAGAAAAACTAAACGTTCTACTGTATATGTAGCTACGTGAGAAGATTAGTCCTAAAGGAGGAGGTGAGACTTCGGTACGCTTCTTAAATTATAGGAGAGACAGATAGAGTGAGAGAGAGAGAGAGAGAGAGAGTGAGAGAGAGAATGAGATGCAGGAGAGAAACGTATAGGACAGAGAAGAGAGAGATGGAGGGAGAGAGAGGAGGGATAAATAACATGAACAGAACTATGCACATCTGTGTCTGGGGCCGACTAAATGCTTTCCAGATTTGGGCCGAAGCGGGCAGCAGCCAGGCAGACTGGCTTTCTGTAGTAACATATATATATATATATATTTATATATATATTTATTTATATATCTACCTTCAGAAAGGGGATGACAAAAGGTCGCAGAGGGAAGTTGGTGGCTTCTTGGAGCTTGGAGTGAAATTCTTCGATGGTTAGCGTGGAATTCTGGAGGAGAGGGAGAGAGAGAGAGAGAGTGTGAAAGAGAGAGAGAGAGAGAGAGAGAGTGTGTGAGAGAGAGAGAGAGAGAGAGGGGGGGGGGGGGGGGTGGGGGGGGGGGGGGGGGGGGGGGGGGGGGGGGGGAGAGAAGGGAAAACACATGAATCCATGTGGAAGGCATTAAGTGATAATATTACTTATTGGAAGCTAAGCTATATCCTGGCCTGGAGTGAATGTTTGGGCTCGGGGGGTAATGGGAAACACATGGCGGGGGCCACAGTGAGAGACCCACAGAAAACAAAGGCACACATCTCCTCCAATTAACAAGACAAATACACATTTATGAATCGGAGTCACATCATCAGAAAAGATGCCGTGTGCGTGGGGGCCCGAGATGCGGTTCATTTTCCTGTTTTTACAAACTCTTTTTGAACGTAGGGGTATGCCCTATGTCAATTTCTAAACTCGCGAGTACTTCTGCACATGAACTAACAAACACACGGCCCGGTAATGATAAGATATAGATATACTGTATATATATGTAAAGAGGTCATTTTAAAAAAGCAATCATCGACAGGATTAATCTAAACATGACCTGTTGGCCTGGCATGTCAACGTGTTTTCAAACGCACAGGGCTCGGATTAACACCCAGTCTGCTCTTTTTATTATCAGTACCGGGTAAAAAATACATATATATATATTTTTTTTTTTTATATATTTCCAGCATTTTAGAGGCCAGCCATGGTATAAAATAAGACATAAAACAAGGTAATTTTCACATTCCTAATTTATAGACATGCCCATAAAATAACACATATGAGGCACTTTTGCACAGGATCTTGAGGCACGGAGCCCCTGTAGGAGCGTCTGACAAACAGGAATTTGGTTGAAATACTGCTTCCTCATAACACCACAGGGGGAGGGATTAACATGCAGGTATTTTAACATGCAGGTATTTTCCTCCTAATAGCCGGTGCTTTG
>NC_139643.1:43404066-43405791 GCF_964638095.1 Poromitra crassiceps | reverse complement strand
AGTCTTGCTGATATAGCCTTGATAGCATCGTGTGAGCTACGGTACGCTGAAGAAACACGCCTATGTTTGTCATATCTGCGTGAGATGAATGTTTGCATGTATCTTGATTTTTTTAATTTGCAGTAAATAATATCGCAGAAATCTCTTCTCTCGTTTTCTGTCATCGCACATACTGTAGTTTACATTCATTTTGTCTTCATCTCTTTAGATCCTACGGTTACCACTGACTGATGCTATTTTGCACGTCCTCTTAAAGTTGTAATCATTATTATTACACTTTCATATTTTGATTCATCTATTTGGACTTAATATGTTGTAGTGCTGCAATTCTGCTGTGCCCTGTCTTATCTTAGCATATCTCAAGGAGCACTCGGGTTGGATAACGGGATAATAGTTTCAATGATCTCGTCTTGTCAGATAGCTGAACGTCCTCAGAAGTGATAACATTTGATTTCAGATATTTTTAGTCAACACTTACATTCCTGCTAGGGAGTGTGTTGGGGCAGAAGGACTTATGGATGTTAATCCAGTAGGCACTGAGTTACAAATAATTGTTGGTGTTTATTTGACACTTTAGTCTGGAGTAGCAGATGGGTGGTTTACCACACAGAGCAATACGAGGGATCAGTGTGGTAAACAAAGGGCAGCTTATAATGGGACCCTACAGAGCCAGCCTTGAGTGTCTCGTGCTAGCAGGCTGTGCTTAATTACTACATTCACTTCATTTAAAAAAATAACATACATATATTATACATCAGACCCTTGAGCTACTTCTGCTCTCACTGAGAATGTCAACATATAAGCCATGTGATGTAGAGTTTTTGAGATATTATAGACGTTTGTTTGGCACAACTAATACTAGTTAACTGCATATCCGGGTGTCGTGATGTCACGCTGATTCGTCTATAGGAGTAGAAAGTTTTCCTAATCACAGCAAAGTATTTCAAAGTCAACTGACTATACTTTTCTCTGATTAACAACTTAACCTTACACTATCTGTCTGATGTGGTGAGTGAGACCCACCCATCTGCTGCTCCAAGCTGAGCATGGTGAACAAATGCTAAGAATGATTCTCAAGTAGCCGACTAATTGATTCAAGACAGTACGGCTGCTAACTTTATGCGCGGTGTCGGCCTTTTTTCCCCCATCACTTCCTGTGCACCAGAGGGGTTTTTCCCCCAG
Organism: Poromitra crassiceps; assembly: GCF_964638095.1. NCBI lineage: Eukaryota > Metazoa > Chordata > Actinopteri > Beryciformes > Melamphaidae > Poromitra > Poromitra crassiceps. Next base: position 43,404,609 of record NC_139643.1, on the reverse strand, counting down.
GAAAGACCCACTCCATCGAGCTGAAGCTCACATGACACCACAGCTACTCACCACTAGCCCCAGCACGAGCGTGCGGACCCGCTCCCGATTTCGGGCGAGATGTCGTTGCAAACTGCTGTAGTGTGGTGAGGAAGCGCTTCAGCTTGCTGAGCTGCCGGGCGCCGCAGGCCGGCGGCAGCTGCTGATTGGCCAGCGAGGACGAGGAGGAGGAGCTAGGGCCGTTGCTGTAGCCGTTGGGAGGAGACGGAGCGCCGTTGAGCGCCGTGGGGGACGTGGCTGCTGCTGCCGTTGGTTACTGCGTGACACAAGGACAGGGAGAACGGCGTTATGAGAGTCGAGCGCTAAAATGAGCAGCAGCGTTTACCATTTTCAAAACTCTCTGTGAGTGCTTTGCCTGCGTGCTTGAAGATAGGAACCAAAATGTCAAAGTGCTTTGGATAGATTTTAGTGAATATCACCCAACGCAGACACCCTTGAACTTTGGGTTTTAATTGGTGGCCCATTCCCTTTTTGCAATACACAAATTACCAAAAGTGCCTATTT
>NC_139643.1:43394066-43399066 GCF_964638095.1 Poromitra crassiceps | reverse complement strand
GCTTGGCCTATGGGCGGTGATATGCTGTAATCAGAACACGCATTCTCTAAAACAATCTCTTTGAATAAGCTAGAGAATAATAGTGACATGCCTCTGGTGGAGCTTCTCAGAGATCCACCAGGGCGGCGCTCTCTTGCAAACAGACCCATCCGTGTGTCAGACGCCGTCAGAGGGGCAGGAAGGAAGGGGGGAGCGCTCTCACATCCCGTCCCCAGACAGAGGACACCCTCGTCCCCACTAACCAAGGAGGGCTGTCCCCTCTTACCAAGCACTGTCTGGAGCCTTCTGAGGAGGGGCTGCTTGATAAAGACACTGGGAAGGTTGGCTCTATCTGGCTCCCAGCACACTGGCACTCAGGCTGGGGACTGGGAGAGATAGAGCAGGAGAGGGGAACCAGATCTCCAGGCTGGGCTGAAATTCTCACTTTTCTGAGGCCATTTACACCTGGCATTAACATGCGTTTTCTGCCGTCAGATTGCAATCAGATTGTGCTTGACCACATTAGCCTGATTTCATTTACACCTGGCGTTAACATGGGTTTTTCCTTATCCAGATAAGTCAAGTCAAGTTTATTTGTATTGCCCTAATTCACAAGCATGTCTCAGAGGACTTCACAGAGAATATGTCTAGCTAAATCTAGCTGACACAACGGTAACAGATAACATCCAGATAACTTATTAACACCCAAAATGCGTGTACTCTCAATCCGCATACAGTTGCTGTATCCAGATTGAGAGGACACATTGCATTTACACTTGTGTTCAATGTGTACACAATGCATCCCTGACTGACCACCTTCGGAGGTGGTTTGTCCGATCAGATTGCAATCCGTCTTCATGGGGGGCGTTTACACCTGGCATTTCAAGTGGTCAAGCACAATCTGATTGCAATCTGATGGCAGAAAACCCATGTTAATGCCGGGTGTAAACGGCCTCAATGATTGGGTTCAGGTTGGGGCTGGTGGTGGTAAAATGCTGTTACTAGTATCTATTAATTAACTTTAATTGATCGTGAACTTGCTTCTTGTGTTTTTATTGGCTGTAGTTTGGGAGAGGGAGGGTAGGACACACAAAGACAGGCATTATAAGGAGAGGAGCTGGGAGGGATGGAGGGTTGAGGTTTAGCGGGGAAACGGAGAAGACGAGGAAAGCAGACAAAGCAGGAATGGAGGTGAAAGAAGAGTCAATATGAATATGGTGAGTGAGAGTGTGAGTGAGTGAGGCGCTATGGTCTCTCCCAGACTTTCAACACGGCTCGCTCGACCACTTGATAACTGGCTCAGTGTCTCACACACACACACACACACACGCACGCACGCACGCACGCACGCACGCACGCACGCACGCACACACACACACACACACACACACACACACACACACACACACACACACACACACACACACACACACTCGCTCTCTCTCTCTCTCTCTCTCTCTCTCTCTCTCTCTCTCTCTCTCTCGCTCTCTCCATTCACTTTCCACCCTCTTAAAACTTGGGAAAAATGAGAAAGGTTGACTATTCTAATTTGGCCACAGTAAAATGTCTGGATGGGACTATTTATTTTATAAACTCAGGATATAGCAGAATAACCAGTGGAAACATATAGTCTTACTCCTGGCTGCCAGCTATCATATCCTGTATGCCTGGCTAAAATATGACTTTGAAAATACAAGGTCAATAAAATAAGACGGCCCGGGTGACAAGACCCGAGGTAATTCATCATTTTCCAGTCCTACACAGAGGAACCTACATGTACGTATATGGTGGTTAACGAGTCCAAGTGAAATAGAGGGAAGTCGCCGTATCACACATGGTTGTACTTACTCTCCGTTTTCAAATGAATCCTTGCGCTCATGTTTTCCATAATTTCTGTATATTGCCTTTTGTAATTGTGCGGTTCTATTTGGGCCCGGTTCAACATGATCTATTGTTAGATAAGCAGGACATCAAATCAGGATCCAAGTCAGCTTAACTGCTTTCATCTCACTCTGTGGCTAGATGGAGACATGGATTTGTGTTAATGTTTCATATCAACGCAACAGATTTTTGAAATGAGATACTAAAGCACCAGCAGTCTCTATAGTGAAAAGCACACTATGTCAAATATTATATTATGTATGTATGTACTGTATGTATGTATGTATGTATGTATGTATGTATGTATGTATGTATGTATGTATGTATGTATGTATGTGTATATATATATATATATATATGTATATATATATATATATATACGTCCTGCCGGTGAAGCTCCTCGCTGTCAGGTGAAAAGAAGCGGCTAGGAACTGCACGTCTCAGAGAAAGCATGGTGCTAGTCTACGGCTCTCCGCAGATCAGCAGAGGGTGGAGCAGTGACCGGGGCAGCCGGGGGGAAAATTGGCCAAGTACAATTTGGGAGAAAATGGGGGGGGGGGGGGGAGGGGGGAATAGAATAATAAAAAACAGTCCATTTGAAGCACCGTATCAAACATAAAATCTGGGATTCGGGAAGACCCCCCCCCCCCCCCCCCCAACCAAAAATGTGCAGTGTGAAGCTCCATCTGCGCGCCCACACGGCGGTGCAGTGCAGGCCTGGCCCGGCGGCGGTGTGAGAAGCTGCGTTTGGTTACCGGCTGGTAATTGGGGATTAACACCCGGGTCAGTGTTATGATTGGACGGCAGTTGGCGTGGTGGGGATGAGCAAAACACACTGTAACCCCTGTGTGAGCCTGTGAAAGTCATCCACACTCCCGCAGGTGCTGCCGCTATATAGATGACAGATAAGGAGTGAGTCGGTGTGAAATCTACGCACACAGCGAAATACACAGGCATTCAGTCAATAACACCCTCTCTCTCTCTCTCTCTGGCTCACACACACACACACACACACACACACACGCACGTACAGTACACACTCCTCTGCAATTCATAAACAGCGTCTTCGTTCTTTCTGATTTGATTGAGGGCACTGTGAAGCATATAAGCAGAAGAAAATCAATGGCTTCACGCTAACCAACGAGGGGCTCCACTCAGCCATTCACTCAGCCAGCGCTACGCCGCTCGAATCAATAGCAATACGCCCCTCACAAGGTAAATTACCCAGTCTGCGGGGGGAAATATAAACCTTGCAAGTGAAGCAGATGATTGAAAACAGCTCGAGGCGTATGACTGTGTGTGCACCATCCATTTTCATGCACAATTATGGCATATACTGTATATGTGTATTATTCTAAAATATATATATTTTTGTGTGTGTGTATATATACTGAGACAGAAGGCTTTAGTTTATCACAGCAATAAAGACAGTCGGTGTGTGTGTGTGGGAATGGGGAATGGGGTAAAAACAACAACATATATCTCAATGGTCTGACTCACCAAAGGACGGTGCTGCAGCTCTACACTACAGGATTGGGGATTCTAGAGCAGGTACATAGACGTCTGTTCAGATGTGCGTTTACTGCGGGGGTTAAATCCCTGATCGTGTCTGCCTGGGCTGGGTTAGCGGCTAAATGCTAATTACGCTGTATGGAGAGAACAGGGGGATTTACCCCACCCTGACCACTCCCCGCAGCCAGCTAACCCAGCGTCTATGACGAGACATTGCCTAAATCTATTCACCTTATGCAGAAGAGACAGTCTGGCTTGAGAGAGACTAACAGGAAGGGGGACACCTCGGCATTCCGAAATGTCGGCACTCCGAAATACCGGCATTCCGACAAAATTCTAACCCTAACCTCGCCATTGCGAAAGAACCCTCCCCCAGACCCTAACCCTAAACCTAACCTCTCCCACCCCCCACGCCTAAGCCTAACCTAACCTCTCGGCGAAACATTTTTTGGAGATAAAAGAGGGCCGCCTCTCCGAAAGCATAGAAGTCAATGATCGGAATGCCGACACTTCGGAATGGCGAGGTGTCCCCAACAGGAAGTGTAAATACAATCAGAACTTCCGATTGCATTTACACTTCCTGTGACTCATAAACCTAGTCTGACACATAATGTGAGTCAATCTAGGGTTGACCAGGTGAGTCAGACTAGTTTGAGCAGGTAAAACATGCCGGCGTTTTGAACAGGAAGTCGTGATACAATGGGTCAAGTGGGCGGGGCTGCATGAGGTGAATAGACCAAGGCTGAACAATAGCGAGACCACTCTGTCTCATGTATAATTCAATTCCAAAAGCATCCTTAAACAAGCTTGAAAATGAAAACAAAGTGGGGCGTGCTCCACACCTCATACATCTGTAAAGTTAATGGATGAACTTAATGCACGTCTGTTGTGCATTTACACTGTCTATCAGCCCTGTTACTTTGTAGCCAGAGCAGCAGAAGCCTCTCCACAGTGAGCACACTCCGTGATAGGCATTGTAATGGAAAGGAGGGCGATGATGGCTCTGACTTTACGACTTCTCCAAAGTGCTGCGGTCCAGACCGAGGTAATGGATTGCAGGAGGAAGATGGTTGTTGAAGAGGCGGCGATTCGTTTTTAAAGGAGGAGAAGAGCCAGTCAACACTGTGTCCCGTGTGTATTTCAGGCCAAACCTATTGAAGATCATGCCTATGATGACACTGATTAATCTCATCATGACAGCTGTTTAGTGAGTGGTTTTTATCTAAGTGCAAGGCAAGTGCGAGTGCAAGTCTTTATAGGATGGCTGGCCAGTGAGACTGAAACATATGACCCTATCAGAGGAGTGGTACTTGATAAGGTATATTAAGTCGGTTCAATTTGACCCAATCTATCGTCACAATTAGACTCTTGAATTTGACCTAACTATCCTATTCACCTTATTCACCACGCCCACTTTTTCTCTCTTCCGCGTTTGACGCAAACGTATTTGTTCTTCCGGTTCAGCGCTAGTTGCCTACTGTGGCTAATATTAGCCGCTAGTTAGTTATGTTATATGGCAGTAAAATGCCACTGAATGACCAAATTGATATAACTTTAAACCATTTCGAGTAACACTGTTTCCATACGGATCACCAGTGTTAGTTTGTTGTTTATAACGTGGCTATATT
>NC_139643.1:43376566-43381566 GCF_964638095.1 Poromitra crassiceps | reverse complement strand
CTTATCCATAGTAACAATGTAACCCTCTCCTCTTGTTCTCTCGACACACACACACACACACACACACACACACACACACACACACACACACACACACAGACACACACACACACACACACACACACACACACACACACACACACACACACACACAGACACACACACACACACACACACACACACACACACACAGACAGAGGCATTGAGCTGGAAAGCATCCAGCGCTGGCTGGCACCCTGCCAGGCCAGGCCTCCACATCTGCATGATCAGAGGAGGCCGTTAGAAACATCACTGCTTAATGACGTGACAACGACATGAAGACATAAAAGCCCTCCAAGCACTTTGGTGGAAACAATAGAATCAACAGAACCTCATCTGCACGAGTCGCGGCCGTTTAAAACGGGGCGAAGGTACGGAGCGAACTCTTGTGACAGGCGTGCGCCGTCGCGTCTCCGCGCCGTGTTTTGATTGGCCGCAGCTGTACGCAGACAGATTGAGTGGGCGCTGTTTCGGAGCAATCAATTCGCCGCCGCTGAAAACAGGTGGTTTTATTTTGCCAGGCGGCGCGGAGCGATGAGAGAACAGGGCGGCCTGCTCAGATCTCCCCCGCAGGCAGCACGGCGTATCTGCTGCCAGCGCTGACGTGAGGAACACGGTCTTATAGCATCAAAGGAGAGAGAGGGAGAAGATGACTTGTCTTGTCCGTGTGACGTGACAATGTGCGAACACGACACCGAGACACGCGGCCAGGAAGAGTGGAAGACATGGCAAAATCACTTATTAAAAAATAACATCTTAACACTATTCTTGTTTTTAAGACAAGTCAAATATAATATTTTTGACCAAAAACCTAGATATCGATATTTGCGACAAAATATTGTAGGAAATCCCTTAAATATCCATGCATATCAATAATCCCTACTAGCAGGCATGGTCATTGGTGCTTTCACAAAAGATTTAGACAATGAGATTTTTGATCAATAATCATCAGCATTCAGTCATGTGGATATAATGACTAAGTGGATAAAAGCAAATAATAGAACAATAATAAAATCTGAGATGAATCGAAAAATAACAGAACAACTAGAACAGTCTGGTGACTTCAGAAAATGACATCACGCAGCTTTTCAAAACCAGGAAAAGTTAACACTTTAACACCATATCAGGATATTACGATATCCCAAATCGAAGATGTTGTCTAGTCTCATATCAGGATATACGATATAAAGAATGTTATATATTGCCGACCACACAGGAGGCAGCGCGTCCGTCAGTTAGTGCAGCCGGTCAGTCAGCCAGGCGATGAGGGGCTCAGGCAGCTGGTACAGAGGGGAGAGCACGGTGCAGCACAGCCAACTGTGCACGGAGCTCTGTGCCAACCCTGCACTGTCTGTCTGCCAACACCATCTGCTGTGCACATAGCTCTCCTCATCTCAGAGGGCACACACACACACGCACATGCACACACACACACACGCACACGCACACGCGCACACACACGCACACACAGACACACACACACACACACACGCACGCACGCGTGCGCACACACACACACACACACACACGTACGTACATGCACGCGCACACACACACAAAACAAGGGCATACATGTGCACACACCACGTACTGTATGCAAAGATATGCATGGTACTGTATGAGCATAGACACAAGAGCACACACAAATGACTGCGCATGCATGCATGCGTGCGCACACACACACACACACACACACACACACACACACACACACACGCACACACACGCTCTCTCTCTCACACACACACACACACACACACACACACACACACACACACACACACACACACACACACACAGCCGGCCGGTGACAGCTCACCATCTGTGTGCTGCCTCTGACTTCTCCCTTTGCTTCATTCTCTGCCCTTGTTTTTGCTTTCACGCTCCCTCTCTCTCTCTCCCTCTCTCCCTCCCTCCCTCTCTCTCTCTGCATCCCTCTCTCTCTCTCTGCATCCCTCTCTCTCTCTCCCTCCCTCCCTCTCTCTCTCTGCATCCCTCTCTCTCTCTCCCTCCCTCCCTCTCTCTCTCTGCATCCCTCTCTCTCTCTCCCTCCCTCCCTCCCTCTCTCTCTCTCTCTCTCTGCATCCCTCTCTCTCTCCCTCTCTCACTCCCTCCCTCTCTCTCTCTGCATCCCTCTCTCTCTCTCCCTCCCTCTCTCTCTCTCTCTCTCTCTCTGCATCCCTCTCTCTCTCCTCTCTCTCTCTCCCTCCTCTCTCTCTCTCTCTCTCTGCATCCCTCTCTCTCACTCCCTCCCTCCCTCTCTATCTCCCTCCCTCTCTCTCCCTCCCTCTCTCTCTCTCTGCATCCCTCCCTCTCTCTCTCCCTCCCTCTCTCTCTCTCTCTCTCCCTCCCTCTCTCTCTCCTCCCTCCTATTCTCTCATCTTGTCTCACTTTATCAAATGATTTCCCACCATACATTGCAACGTACGTATGTGTTGGGTCCAGCTGCACATCGACACGCATCCAATAGCTTGTTTGCAAGCATGTGATTTGGATGAGGCGGATGAGGTCGCTGGGGGGCAGCTCTCCCACAGCTACTCTGGAGGATGGAGGAAAGTGAGTATGCAAGAGGGTTGGATGCTGCTCCACGCTGCAGGTCTGCAGGTATCACCAGAAGAGTGCAACACATATAGGATCATATTGCCCCCCAGCATGATCACATGGTTTGCAAACAGGCCAATGGTCTCGCCCCTTGATGCGACGTCACCTGAAAACATGCTATTAATAAATACAGTATGTACTTTCTATGACATCAAGACAAACCACGCAAGGGTTTAAAGTTCAAGTGCCATCAACAGGAAAAGGCATTATATTAAAAGATCGATATTGGGATTTAGGAATCGATATCAGTTCCTTCAAATGAATATCGATCCATATGGATTAGTTTTCTTCTTCCATAAAGCCAGCTCTACACAAGACAGTCTAGATCAGAGACTAACTTTCCTTTCCTAATCTCCTCTCCTCTCCTCTCTCATCATCACCCATACAGCTGAGCTGAGGGACGGCAAGACGTGTGTCCTTAACTGGGTTCACACACACTACTACACACGCATGCCTGCCAAAAATACACACATTTGTGCAGTACACAGACACACACGCACATGCACACACACACACACACACACACACACACACACACACACACAAGGCCCGTCTCTCCGTGCCAGTCAGATTACATCAATCAGATTACACAGAGGCCATTTACACCTGGCATTAACATGCGTTTTCTGCCATCAGATTGCCATCTGATGGCAATCTGATGGCAGAAATGGGTGTCCTCTCAATCGGCATAAAGTTGCTGTATGCGGATTGAGAGGACGCATTGCATTTACACTTGTGTTCAATGTGTACACAATGCGTCCCTGACCACCTCCGGAGATGGTTTGGCCGATCAGATTGCAATCGGTCTTCAATGTGTCTTGGGGGCGTTTACACCTGTACTTTCAAGTGGTCAAGCACAATCTGATTGCAATCTGATGACAGAAAACACATGTTACTGTAATGCCAGGTGTAAATGGCCTCCTCATCGTCTCTCCATGCCAGTCAGATTACATCAATCAGATTACATCAATCAGATTACATCAATCAGATTACATCAATCAGATGACATGGTGATTACAGCAGAGGCAGTGAAGATGAGGAAAAGAGAGAGGAGTGAAAGCCTGTGTGGAGGTGGAGAGGAGCGGAGACGGGGGAGGAGGAGACAGGCGGTGAGGTAAAATGAGTTCAGAACGGAGGAATTCAGATCAAAGAGAAGCTCAAAACAGGTCAGTGTCTTTACAGAGGAGTCTCTGCCTCGGGTGAAGCTCTCTCTCTCTCTCTCTCTCTCTTCTCTCTCTCTCTGTCTCTCTCTCTCTCTCTCTCTCTCTCTCTCTCTCTCTCTCTCTTCTTTCATGTGTTTCTCATTGAAACTCTTTGTACCACTGTTTGAAAAGCCAGGCCAGAGAAAGACATGGATACCATAAGCTGCAATGCAATCCGTGCCCTTTGCAACGTGCCAGTTTGAGCAGCATGTTCATATTCAAATGAATGTGAGGTCATCACCAGTTCATTTGCCAAATTGTCCAGATTGTGTTCTTAATCGTGTCATAGTTTCATTTATTTACATATCACAATTTAACAACGAGAGATAGCCTACATAATACCACCACGTTATTCTCCCTCCCAAATCTACAGCTGCAGCATTTTCAATCGCATACCTTCCTCCCTCCTCCTCTTCCTCCCTCCTCCTCTTCCTCGCTCCTCCTCTTCCTCGCTCCGTTTAGCCCCCCCCCCCCACCCCAGCAGAGGCGATTGTTTTTCCCACCATCCATCCTCTTTGCTGCTCCACCCCCCCCCCCCCCCCAGTACAACACCATCAGAACGCCATTAAACACCCGTTCCCATGCTATTTTCCTTTCCTCTCGGCCGTTTCCACCCATTTACACCAACTGCTCAACCTCCTCTTCTTCTGCATCCACTTCCCCATCTCTCGCTCTCTCTCTCTCTTTCTCTCTCTCTCTCTCTCTCTCTCTCCAGCCCCAAACACACCGCATCTCTCTCTCTCTCTCTCTCTCTCTCTCTCTCTCTCTCTCCAGCCCCAAACACACCGCATCTCTCTCTCTCTCTCTCTCTCTCTCTCTCTCTCTCTCTCTCTCTCCACATCCCCAAACACACCACATGGTGGGGGGATGCAGGAGCATATAGGCTCATTACAAACAAGGAAAATCCATTTGGAGCATCGGTCTCCTGCCTCACCGACCCCCCCCCCCCCTTCCCCTCCCAACTCTCTCGAGGAGCAATGCCCCACATCTCTCCTCTATCTGTTCTGCTCTCTCTCTCTCTCTCTCTCTCTCTTGGATTTCCCCTCTCTCCGACAGTGTCTCTCTATTCCTCTTTTCTCAAGCTTGCGCGTCCCCCGCCCCCCCGCCTTTCCTTTTCACTGGTTTTTCTCTCTGATTTCATTTCAGACTCTTGATTTG
>NC_139643.1:43364066-43369066 GCF_964638095.1 Poromitra crassiceps | reverse complement strand
ACATTTTGGGAGACTCGCCTATTTGCCATATTGCCGACAGTAAATGGAGAATGTGGATGCCTTTATCGTCACCGTGCGTGCCCTATAGAGAGCGCTACAGCCCTCGCTGCTAATTAGCTTAGCGCTACAACGCTAGTGAGCGCTACAGCTGCCTACTCCCTTTCAGTCGCCCCAAAATACACATTCCAACAGCGGCAGAAACACTCACATGTACATGTTGTGACTCGTGTAGCTCACCACGCCATGAAATAATAAGAATCCAAAGTGACTGGAAACGGTCACTGTCGAAGTAAATCCACACACACCCGAGATCTAACAAAGATGAACCAAACTAACCAAGAGCAACTGTAGTTACTTCCTCGTTTGCCATGAGTACACAGCACCACCATGCGCTGGCTGTACACAGGCGCATGCACCCCATCAATATTTGTTTGTTTATCGCAAGTCGTCATGCTGTCATCGCAATATTGAACAATGTTATCGCACATGGCAGATTTTCCTCATATCGTGCAGGCCCAACTTGCATCTTGATTTTGTTGGGCAGAATCAAGCTGCGCCATAAATCCTCACACACACACACACACACACACACAGACACACACACAGACACACACACACACACGCACTCACACACACACACACACACACCCTCCATTCATCCAGCACTGACTGACTTGGCCCCGTTCCAATCTGATCTGCCAGGCCATGATGAAGTGGAGAGGTGGCTGTCAGCGCAGACAGAGAGAGAGAGAGACAGATCGGAGGAGAGAGAGCACCGTCCGACTTCTCTCCGACACAGATGACACCGGATGAATGGGGACGCTTGATTTGTCACAACAACGCTACACGAGACAGCACAACTGATGACGGCCTGAAAAGCGGTGACAGCAACAAAAACAACAACAACAACAACAAAACAGGCAAACAAGGAAGTGCCAGGGCGTGGAAAGACTGAGGGCAGAGGGGGAAGCTGGAGAGGAGGAGAGAGAGGAGAGGAACAATGCAGGAGAGAAATAGATAAGAGGCAGTTGAGCTTGAGAGCAGGAGAACGAGAGGAGAGGAAGATACGGTAGAAAGAAGAATGGGTAACGATAGAGACGGAACGACGTGTCAGGATCTCTCTCTCACTAGGTGGCGCTAGCGACACATCTGTACACCTGCCAACTCTCTCTCTCTCTCTCTCCCCTTGCTTTGTCTCATCCTCTCTCTCTCTCTCTCCATAGTGAATCACTGTGACAGCTTGGCTTGGCAGTCATATGGCTAATTAACAGAGTGCACTAGCGAGTGTACTGTAACACACTGCAGTGAGCCAGTCTCAGAGGGAGAAACTCACCAGCTTCCACTGTATGATGTAACTAAGTACAAATACTTTGTTTTACTTTGTACTTAAGTAGGATTTTCAGGTATCTGTACTTTACTGAGTATTTATGTTTCTGACAACTTAGTTTTACTCCGTACATTTGAGCAGAAACATCTGTACTTTCTACTCCTTACATTTTCAAAACAGGCTAGGTACTTTAGTTTTGATGCACGACAGACAAAAACGATGTTAACGTTGTTTGTTTGTTTGTTTGTCTGTCTCTCTCTCTTGTCGCACATCCAAAACAAGACCCATGGCGTGGCCGATGATGTCACAAATAAATCACCGATGATGACGTCATCCGTGATGTCGCTCGAGCAAATTGCGATGTCATCGGGCATGTAACTCGAGCACGATGTCATCAGCGAGCGATGTCATCAGTGATGTGACTCGAGCAATTGTGATAATGTTATCGTATTACAATGTCATAATGTAATTATGATGTCATAATGTTATGATGTCATAATGTCCAACCCGCACTCCTTCCCTTCATATTGCTTTCTGAGACACAGCGTACAGTGACAGATCTGAAGGAATGGCTGTTGGAGCAGAGCATGGCGACAGGCGGCTCCATGATGCCGTCAGTGCAGGAGACCTGGACAAACTGAGGAGCCTGCTGCAGGAAGACCACTTCAGAAGGCGGATCAATGAGCAGTGTTGTGATGGGTGTTATTCGACCCCTCTGAAGCTCGCAGCCTGGCGGGGTCATGCTGCCTGTGTGGACTACCTGATCACCCAGGGAGCACAGGTAGACCTAGCCGATGAGTATGACTCTACTACACCTCTATACTGGGCCGTGTGCTACGGTCACCTGGACTGTGTCCGGATCCTCCTGGAAGCTGGGGCAGACCCCAACGTAAACGGACACAGCTCAGTCAACATGGCTGCCTGGTATGGAAGGCTGGAGATACTGCAGGAACTCATCATGTTCTGTGCTGTTCCTGTTGACATAGATAGCGTTCACACTCTTCTTGAGAGGTCCTCTCGCTACATCAGCGCTGAACACAACCACCTGGGCTGCTTCCGCTTGCTGCTCCACGCCGCTGTTCTGACCCGCGACGTGGCTTCTCGCCTGCTGGAGGTGGCGCTGCATCACAGGTGCCAGGCGGCCTTCGTCCAGACGCTTCTGGACCACGGCGCCGACCCGGCCCTGGTGAGGGAGCAGGCACAGCTGGAAGAGAGGGGGGCTCCTGAGGCGCTCAGGCTCTTTCTGGAGGCCAAGAGATGTCCTCACAGTCTGGCCCACGTGTGTCGGATCCAGATCCGCCAAGCGCTGGGCACACATCGCCTGAACCAAGTCCACTCCCTACCACTAACACAAGTGATGAAGGACTTTGTGCTCCACCAAAACTGACTTGAAGGACTGTCAGTTTATTTATTTTCATTTCCTAGATTTAGTTCTTCAGTGACTGTGTTTCAAACAAATCCAGGAGCAGAGATGAAATACAATCAGCACACACCACCTGTAGCCAATCCTACTGCTATAATTGGAGTGCGTCCGTGCGTGCTCGGTTCATCATCTCCAGAATCCCGAACCTGAGAATTGAGTGCGCGAAAATTCTGTTTGCTTGATATGACGCGAGGTTCAGTTAGCTTTGCACAGAAACAGCCGGTAGCTCAACAGTCACGTGACGTGTGGACAATCGTAGCCTTGTTTTTTTCAATATCTTGCAAAAACATGTCCGCCATTGCAGGATTTCCACCTGTCCTGTACACGCACTGTTGCCTGTCTGAGTCTGTCTCCTGCTAAATCCTAGCCAGGGGAAAACCACCCATTATGGCGCTGTTTTAACTGCATGTTAAAATCTGCATGTTTTCCCTGAACAGCTGTGGAACAAATTGTTTTATTAAACCATTTTAACATCTAAAGTATTCTATTAAACTAGTGACTCATACTAAACACAACGCATGTTGGATGTAACGCCAATATGGATGTAACTATTCCTACAACAATGGCCCTAAAATCAGTTTCACAGCAGTCCTGACGGGCCAATGGAAACGGGGCCACAATTCCTTTAACTAGTAGAGCAACAGGAACCAGGCCATTCCTGGCTCCCCTCCCGGCCCCGGGGGCCCCGGGCCCTGCCCAGCTCGCCACACAATGGGCCGGCAGAATGAGAGGAACCGCCGGCCGGCCAGAGATAGCCCCGCTGGTCAGGAACCAGGAAGGGAACCAGAAGGAACCTGGGAGGGGGTGGGGGGTCGGGGGGGAGGATGGGAGCCCAGAGGATGGGAATGGGAACCCAGGGAGCACGAGAGAGGAGAAGGGTGGGGATGGCTGGCTGCTGGATGTGTGTATGGAGGGGACAGTTGGTGTGTGTGTGTGTGTGTGTGTGTGCGTGTGTGCGTGTGTGCGTGTGTGTGTGTGTGTGTGTGTGTGTGTGTGTGTGTGTGTGTGTGTGTGTGTGTGTGTGTGCTTGGGGGGGTGGTCATTGCCTGTGCTGACATGGTTGGCTATTGGTGCTGTTCACATGCAAACTCTCTCTATCTCTCTCTCTCACACACACACACACACACACACACAGACACACACACACACCATACATATGTGTATATATATATATATATATATATATATTAGGGCTGCACGATTAATCGTATTTTCATCGTCATCGCAATATGAAAATGCGCGATGAACACATCGCAAAAGTCATGTGTTATCGCAATAATTTTTATTTTATTTTCTTTTTTTACAGTGCACCTGAACGCAACATGCAAGATACCGGCTGAAGTGTCCAAATGTTCATGTCATTCTGGCCAATACTCCACTTCTGTTATAACATTTCAGTCTGGAATATGGAATATCTTTTAATAATCGTTATGACTAAAAGGCTAAAAGTAATCTCATGTGTAAGAAATGACTGTTCTACATTGAAGTAAAAATGTAAATAATTAACTTGTTGGTTTTGGATTTTTTTTAGCTTCAAGAGTGCATTTTTGTTCATATGACCCTCAACACAGGCTTTGAGAATCCCGTGTCACTGAGACGTATGCTTAAATTAACACACTCATATTGCAAAATGAATTTAGGCCCTCACTGTAATACTTCAGAAGTTGAATTTGAAGTTCAGCATTAATACATTTGTCATTTTTTGTCTTAGATTTACCTTTGTGTGTTATTGCAATATAAAACTACATAATTGAGAATCGATTCTAGATTCTGGAATCGGATCGTGACCCCAGGAATCGGAATCGGATCGGATCGTGGCTTAGCCGGATCAGAGCACCCCTACCCATTAATATTTTTGTTTATAGCATTTTTTTTTATATCGCAGGTCATATCGTCATCGCAATATCGAACAGTGTTATCGCACATCGCAGCTTTTCCTCATATTGTGCAGCCCTAATATATATATATATATATATATATATATACTGTATATACCGGTATATGAGAGAGAGAGAGAGAGAGAGAGAGAGAGAGTCGTTCTCTTGTTCTCACCCTCTCAGGAGCCAGGATGTTTTTGCCTCTTTTCAGGTAATTAAAGTGGGAACAGTGAGGGGTGGGGGGAGGATGGAGCGGGGGGGGAGGATGGAGCGGGGGGGGGGGGGGGGGGGGGGGGGGTGGGGGGAGGATGGAGCGGGGGGGGGGGGGGGGGGGGGGGGGGGGGGGGGGACCGGTGGCGCTAGGGCCTGACCC
>NC_139643.1:43356566-43359066 GCF_964638095.1 Poromitra crassiceps | reverse complement strand
CAGTGACCGTCAGCTCGCCGTGCGTTTGTTAGGCTCAAGATGTGGTGGAAACTGAAAGGGCATCAGAATGTTTGTAGGAAAGAAAGTGTGTGTGTGTGTGTGTGTGTGTGTGTGTGTGTGTGTGTGTGTGTGTGTGTGTGTGTGTGTGTGTTAAACTGACATGCCATACAGTCCTCCAAACACTATTTATTCACCCTATCAAACACACACCAGGAAGACGGTGCACCAGCTGACATGTGATACTCTTCAGAGCACGCGCGCCATGCCTTCATTTTAGATTGACAACCCTGCCATATGGCACTAAGCTGTGTGTGTGTGTGTGTGTGTGTGTGTGTGTGTGTGTGTGTGTGTGTGTGAGTGTGTGTGTGTGTGTGTGTGTGTGTGTGTGTATATGAGCTCTTAGTAGCCTATCTCTGAGTAGGTGAGTGAAAGTGATTTTGTGAGAGCGCACCTGTGTGTGTGTGTGCGTGTGTGTGTGTGTGTGTGTGTGTGTTTGTGTGTGTGTTTGTGCGTATGTGTGTGTGTGTGTGTGTGTGTGTTTGTGCGTGCGTGCGTGTGTGTGTGTGTGTGTGTGTGGATGTGCGTGTGCATGATGTGCAGTGCGCCTCTCGGTGCGAGGGGGGACGGTGAAATTCGCAAACATAAAAATTGCAGCTGCGCCATTATATGCGATCCCCGCGCAGCTGTGAATTATTATGTGGACAATTTAATACTGCCAAAGAGGAAATGGCAAATTAAGATCCGAGTTTTGCTCGCGCTGCCAAAAGCGTGTGCGCGCGTTGCGCGTGCACGTTCGCTCCCAAAACACAGCCTCCCAAAACAAGAGCGTCTTCTTTGTTACGAGTCAATTGATGCGATGTGTCTCCGCGTTACTACCGCCTGGAGAAGCGGGCTCTGCGCTCCGCAGTGCTGCCTGGGTAGCCGAGGTGCAGACAGAGAACCCCGGGGTCCTACTCAAACGCTTAAGGGCCAGGAGCGCCCCCCCCCCCCCTCAGCCAGGCATCCTCAAACGAACACGCACGCAGTCATTTGTCCACTCGCTGGGGAGGCATAAAAACCAGAGCCCCCAAATTCTTTACAGTTATGGAAAAAGTGAGGAGAGAACCCAAAAAAAAGAGGCCAAATACTTTATCTCCCCTTCTAACTGAAAGTTATTACATTTTCTGAATGGTATGACTTTGTAATGGCTAGCATATGTGGATATGTGTGCGCGGAGAGCGAGCAGTAGTTGAGGCTAAGTTAATAGCACAAGCAGAGAGGGGGGAACTAGGAACCCTTGGCCTATAAAGGATACTTGTTTCCCCGCCGCACCGAAAACCAGATGTTGATAAAGAGACATGGAGCGGGGGGGGGGGGGGGGGGGGGGAGGAGGAGGGCTGACAGATGGGCAAGAAATTACCGTCACATGGGCCAAACATCTTGAAACATTGGCACACAAAAAAGAATCCAAACCGTACAAGGCGAGATGGATTTATGCTCTCTCCTGGATTTTTATTGCTCCGTGGGACCTCTCTCGTCTGCGCTCCGCTCCGCTCCGCTCCGCGCCTCCTCCTCCTCCTCCTCCTCACGCCGTTACCGAGACTAAAGAGGTCCGCCGCCGCAGCAATCTGGATCTGTTTAAACCTCTGGCCCGAGTCCGGAATCCTCCACAAACGGCTTTATCACGGCGAGAGGACGAACACGTCTTTAGGCGACGGGGGCCATAAAACTTCAGAGCGGCGGTATCATGTCCGCGCATCAAGTCTGCCATTACTTTGCCGACTCGCTCGATATGAAACGCTATTTAAACGTGGAGGTAGCGGGCGAGACGGACGGCGCTGTGTGCGCAGACATCCTGTACGCGCGTGAGGGCCCCGACACATCACTCATATCATATTTCTCTAACCTGGCCCGGTTACCATGGAGACACATCATCTAAGGCACAGCTGAGGATGACATGTCCATATGGTGGAGAGGAGGACAGAGGGGGAGAACAGATGCTTTGATGAAAGGCCTGTCAATCGCAGATCCATAAGAGCAGCTGGGGTCATGGACGCATATCAGATGACGCTACAAGTAGCCAGATAGATAGGTAGGTAGATGGATAGATGGATAGATGGATAGATGGATAGATGGATAGATGGATAGATGGATAGATGGATAGATAAATAGATAGAGGGCATATCTGGTTAGTGTAGAAGTAAAAGCACCCGCCTACCAGCGGGACCCGGGTGCGATTCCTGGCAGCGGTACTTCCGGCTTGGTCAGACGTTCCTACAGACACAATTGGCTGTGTCTGTGGGTGGGAAGCCCACTAGTGCCTCCTCTGGTTGGGGGGGGGGGGAGCGGAACTGGGGGGGATAGCGTGATCCTCCTACACACTATGCCTTGCAGATGAAACTCCTCGGTGTCAGGTGAAATGAAGCGGCTGGCATGTGCATGGATGTGTCAGAGGAAGCATGTGCTGGTCTACGGCTCTCCCCAGATCGGCAGAGGGGGTGGAGCAACGACCAGGACATGG
>NC_139643.1:43344066-43346566 GCF_964638095.1 Poromitra crassiceps | reverse complement strand
TGATCATGACAAAGCCTCAGCAGCGGGTGCATGGAGAGATGCAAACATCACATGGATTTGAGGAGATGCGTTTGACACTTGTGACAAATGCTAAGTCTCTCCAAAGGCTTTCCGGGAGAGAGGAGAGGAGGAGAGCTGAGGGGAGGCACTTCACTAAACCCAGAGAGCTATGTGGCAACCTCTCTGCATCCAAACATAGCCTATCATCTGCCACCAACACTTCCAAATAGCAATAACCATATTTCTATTTTGGAGAAACCGAGTAGGGTATAGTGATGATAGTTGACTGACAAAATATCAATTTGTCAGTGCTAAACAACAGGTCACCATATTATTTTCTCAATATTTTGTTTGCTCCCACAATTCTTAGATGTTTGTTTATGCTTGATCTCCCCTTTAAACTATAAAGATCTAATCTAGATTCTCATGGCGAGAGCCCCTGCCTCACTGCACCCAATGGATAGGAAAGCGTTGCGCCCCAACATCCCTGGATGTGTCGGGGTTTCTGGAGCTTGTCAACTGACGTGTGGCTCACTTTAGAGGGGGAAATGGTCCATGACTGGAACTAGGGGCATGGGAGCGACCCGTCTGCAGAACAAGCCCGGATGCATTTGGTTCTTCAGGTCCAATATAATGTTTTTGTGTTGCATCTTGCATGACAGTGACATGCTGCAAGTTGGTGTCTCAACAAATCTGAACCTGCAGTTTCAAAGAAGCTATAGGACTGTCCCTACACGCTTTTATAATAACACAGTTTATTCTTTGAATCTTTCTTAAAGAAATAGATCAAGAAGGTCTTAGCAGAATACTTAATAGCCTAATTGTATAAGGTTATGGCGGAGTCCATGTGTGAACTTAAATTTAATTTATATCAGGCAAAAAATATGTCAAGTTTACTTTGCTGTAGCCAGCACATCTTCCATTAAGAGGATGTAGCCTATCTTTGTATTGTAAACATAACATTATAAGCACTATTACGCACACACGCGTTGCCTAGCTTGTGCGACAGAGATTCGTGGTCTCGCCTCTTCACATTCTTTCAATGCAATCAATTCAAATTGTTGATTGTATCTGTTGAATGGCTTATATCGATGCAATGGGCGCATCACGCTGCATGTCCCATTATGCTATTCCACAAATAGTCTAAACGTGAAACTAATGAAAAACACAATTTAAAACGATTAAATTTACAAGTCATTTTGGGTCAGCAGACAATTTCACAGGTCTGAATTCGACGCACCCTAAGCCACAGCCTACCCATATAAGGGCGCACAATATTCCAGATACAAAAAACACACATCCGATCCGAGGCGTGATGGGAGAGATTGGTTTGGAGATCTCTCTCTACATGCAGCCAACATCGCAACCAACCAAGAGACAAAGAAAGGCCACTTACACTGAAAAGAAGAAATTCCAACCATGCGGTACGGTGTTGTGAGAGGGCTCAAATAATTTCCAGTCCGTTGGCTCCGTGCAAGGTCCTCTCGATGATCCGCGTATAATCGGGAAGACGAAATCTATTTGAGTCCTAGTCAATTCTCAGGGCTGCGGGCGGTAGAGAGACACTTCCAGGAGCGCAGACATGTGATTCAAACTCCGACAAAAGAAGAGCGGCACGGGTTTGCGATTACAAGTCATCAATCATCACTCACGGGCGAAATTCTTGATGAGGAGAGGACGAGTCTTGTTTAAAGCGCAGCGGCGGAGAGAGAGAGGAGGAGAGACGGGAGAGGGATGGAGACCGGAGAGGGATGATGCACTCGACTCGTATGATTTTCCCCCCAGTCTCTCACGCACTTTCCTTCAAAATCCTTTCAACGCTGAATCGTTCGGAAGAGTTGTAGATATCGTTTTGTTTTTTTGTGAGCAAAATGCATACACACTACACAGGCACACACACACACACACACTCGGTCTTCTTCTTGGGTCTCCCTGTGTTCTGCTTGTGAGCGGTGGCGTTGCGTCGGGCAGAGGAGTAGCGGCGCTCTGCCTGCAGTCGGCGGTGCGCAGCAGAGCCAGGTGGCGGTGGGCGGGACTGGAGCGCAGCGCACAGCGCCGGGGAGGAGGAGGGGGCAACAGCCAGCATCTGTGTCCTAAAACAGGTTGGAAAAAGCAGGGGGGTCAGGTCAACTCCAAGTGTTTGCTATTGTGCCAACGGCTCACAAACTTTTTCATATCCCTCAGATTAGTGTATATCCCCCTCCAAGTGGATAACCTACGACAGTGGTTCTTAAAGTGGGGTCCGGGGACCCAGTGGTCCCTGGCAGGGTTCCAGGGGGTCCCCATCAAAAAACGGGTTTCATTTTAATTCCATCCATAAGTAACACACTGACAGAAGACTATTTTGGTGATGGGTTTCATACACCTTATGTAATACAACATCTTAAAAGCAAAACCCTTGCAGTAGACCTATATGGGGGCCCCCGGGACAAATGGGGGTGTCTGTGGTCAACTTTGTGTCAGTTTAGGGGCCCTCGACAAGAACAAGTTTGAGAACCAC
>NC_139643.1:43334425-43343866 GCF_964638095.1 Poromitra crassiceps | reverse complement strand
CACACACACACACACACACACACACACACACACACACACGTGAGCACACAAATATACACACACAGTCATACAGTACACACACACACACACACACACACAGACACACACACACACACACACACACACACACACACAGGATACCTCGCCTTTGAAAGGGAAAAACATGCTGTGGCTGATACATATGCACACAGACAAGCAGACTTCCTGCATTTTCCCACCTACTGGGCGGCCACCTGTAACACACACACACACACACACACACACACACACACACACACACACATGCATGCGCGCACGTGTGTGTGCACACACACACGCACGCGCACGCACACGCGCGCGCACACACACACACACACACACACACACACACACACACGCACACACACACACACACACACACACACACACACACACACACACACACACACACATCCAGGGGGAGAAAGACAGAATGAGACAAATAGAAGTTGCTGGTTGACAGTAAACAAGTGCTATTTGAGCCCCTGTAATTATCAGGCTTTGGATCAACATAGCCTGAGGCCAGCAGCTTAGCATCAACACATCAACACAAGACAAGAAGACAGACAGGAACAGAAAAGCATCATGGTAGGTTGTGATTTGGTGTCTGAGACATGCTAGAATAAGATAAACAGGCTAGAAATATTCACCTTTTATACCATGGTCTGGGTGAATACTCGATTCTGATTGGCTGCAAGGTGTCCATTAAAAAGTGATATTGTACAGTGATAATGGACACCTAGCTAAATGGTCTGTTCACCGTTCATATCAATGCGCCATAGTTTCATCAGTGTTATCAGGAGAGCAGTTTGAGCTCTATACCCCCGTTAAGGGTTAATATGACAATTTTGGAACTTGAGAAAAAAATTGAGTCGGTCAAAGTAAGTATTTAAATCACCCCTGTGTGCTCAGTTTATCAAAAATAACTCTTATTTACAATTTTGATTTTCGTTTCGGAGATTTTTTAACCTCGCGTCACCAGGCTCTTCTCGGCGAGAAAGAGAAGATTTCCCTCGGCTCGTGCACGAGCGGGAGAGAGAGAGAGAGAGAGAGAGAGAGACAACTCTCTCTGCATTTCACCACATCAGCAGCACACGCAGGGCGCTGCTCTCTCACTCTCACTTCCTGAAACTCTTCGCTCTTAAATGTTAATATACTTGGCCAATACGTATCTATCATACAAAATAAAGCAAGCTGCCAAACGGTAATGTCTTCATTTAATGTAGAACGCAAAACATCGTTAAACCTGCATTCCTGTAATAAAGTTAACGTTTGAGTCGGCTTTAAAACGGAGCGGGTGGTGGAGGTGGGAGGGACTATTTTATTTCGTGGAAGACTGATTTACAGTATGAATAACAGACATTTAGCCATTTAGATTGCTTTATTTATTACACATGGAAATATAAATGACAGGTCTTATTGTTTTGTTGGCAAGTGACCATGGTATAAGCGGGTTAATGCACTTCGAGGTGTACATTATCACTTTTTAAGGGACTTCGCGGAGGCAAACCATCCTCGGCTTCGCCTCGGACGGTTCACGCCTCCGCGTCGTCCCTTAAAAAGTGATAATGTACACCTCGTCGTACATTAACCCTTACATGTAGCCACGCCCATTTGACCCGGTTGTGTGGTCGTGTGATGACTTCTGGCTAAAAAAAGAAAGAAAAAGAAAATGGCTGGCTGCTCCAATATCATCTAACTCTGAATTAACTAATAATTTAGCCAATTGTATGTAACATACCAAATAAAAGCAAACGGCAATGTCTAAGAATGCAACGCCATGTAACTGGCTCGTTAAGTCTCGCATTCCAGGGAATTACGTTAACGTCTGCGGGTCTTATAGACGTAAATGGCTCGAGCTGCACTCGGAGGAGAGAAAACTATCTGAAGCTTTCTTTGTTGGAGTCCAGGTATGTTTTACAAGAAAGTGCTCATCATTGTCGACGATAACGTTATCTGACCTGGCCAACAGTGGATACTCCGCTTGCTTGTTGTGTACCGAGCTCAAAGTAGTAGGCTACGTTCTTTATTTTACCCCCTGCACTGTCCGCTACAAAAACAACTTTCTTCTTCATGACGTTCTTTCATATTTCGCACCGTGACCGCCGGAAGTGTTAACACGACCCGGAAGAATTTGGCCCACCCCAGCATCTGAACATAAGGTGAACAGAGAGGGCGCATCCTCAAGAAGGTTCTGAATGAGAGTGAGAATACTTTCTGTAAGTTCTGCTTATATCTTTGACATTTTGGAGCTGAATTAATTTGAGGTCTTTATTTCAGTGATGTGTAATAGGCTACTGGCTTTTCATTTTCTCTCCGGCCAAAAGCTCTATTCAAAACTCTTTTTCACAGTATTAAGACAAACGATTTGGATTGAGACAGAGTCGGCAAGTTGTTACAGTATATTGTGAGACATGTCTGAGTCTGAAACAACATGCTTTTTGAAACAATACATCTTACAACCAACATGCTACCATCCGTTTAGGATTAAATAAATATAATATATTGATCTGTAACAGGACAGGTATTAATGTGTGTTGTGTAAATATGAAGTTTTTCCTAATGGAGGGCATTCAGTTCTGCACAGCATCATTCCTCCGAAAATGGAATCTCGGAGGGACAACTATTTAACGGGAGAAAATGGGGTGCAAAGCGAGTACATTGGCTTTTAGAGAGTTATATACTGACAGTTACTTTTGGAGTTGTGCTCAGGTGAAACTGCAGAAAGTGATGAATCAGTGATAGAAAGAAAGAGTGGAAATAGCATTGATGGAGAGAGGGAGTGCAGCTTGGATCCTACAGTATATTGAATGGCCTCACAAGGTTAATTGGTTGAAATGTGCACTTTGGAAGAGTCAGGGATTTTGTTCACTTTCTCTCATTTAATTTCTACCAGGTTTTATAGCATTTTACTCAACTGGAGAGATACCGGTGCCACGCGGCATTATACTCCTAGACGTTTCCATTATCGCCAGCCATGCCTCATTGAGTTGTTCACACACACACACGCACGCACGCACGCACGCACGCAAGC
This sequence comes from Poromitra crassiceps, assembly GCF_964638095.1. Classification (NCBI taxonomy): domain Eukaryota; kingdom Metazoa; phylum Chordata; class Actinopteri; order Beryciformes; family Melamphaidae; genus Poromitra; species Poromitra crassiceps. The sequence goes on along the minus strand of NC_139643.1, from coordinate 43,340,814 downwards.
ACGCAAGCACGCACGCGCACACACACACATACACACACAGACACATACACGTAATAATTACATTTTGAATTAACGTTTACACAATTTCTTGCAACTGTATAGGGGAAAGTTTGATAAGTAAAATAAAAAAGATGAAAAAAGTCCAAAACCTTTGAATGGAGATGGAAAAGGATTGAGAGAGAGAGAGAGAGAGAGAGAGATGCATGATGGGATAGCAGCTGCAGTGCAGCATCTTATGCAGGTACAGTGTCTAGAGAGGGCTCTTGCTCACTGGGGTATTATGGAATTCAACCCACCGTCTGGCTCTTACCAAAGGAGAAGAACCTAAGTGGGCGGAAACTGACAACCTTGCCTACTTCCACGAGAATGCAAATGACTCTCTCCAACTTCTCCAGAACATTGCTTCATTCTCCTGGCAGCATGCAAACATAGTAGGGCTGTCACTTTTCATTCGAAATTCGAATGCAACTTCGAATGTGGGGGAGGGGTTCGTGTTCGATATGTAAATTGACTGTTCGAATTTTTTTTTTTTTTTTTATGAACCAAAATTAACCAACTGCTGCTTACTGGTAATGTTAATCCCATGTCAGAAAAAGTCTCCAGATTTGTCGCGTTAGTCTCTTCTGAGAAAGATTGTCTCCAGGGTCTGAAAAGTTGTCTCGAGTTGGATGCAGCCAAGTTTGTGAGGCAGTGTTGTGACTGTGAGCGTCCAAGCTAACACGTCGGGCTGATGCCCGGTGGCCTGGACTGATTTTTTATTTTTTTTTATTTTATTAACCAAAAAACTTCGAATATATTCGAACGAATTTCGGGCAATTAAAGTTCGTTCGAACTTTATTTTGGGAAAAAGTGACAGCCCTAAAACATAGGATAACTTTCAACACACGCCACACACTGATACCTTACCATCCTGGTCAATCATCTGGGAAATTCACAATGGGAGTAACTGCAATTTTGGTCACGTTTTGGTGGTCACGTTTTTGGTCAAGTCTTTGGTTACACTCGAGCAATTGTGATGTCACTATGACATCATCGTGATGTCACTGATGATGTCATAGGCGGGCAATGCCACGCTGCCCACGCAGCGGCCAAGCTTGAGAGAGCCAAAGTCAACGTCACTTCCCGCATTTCTCTGGGCACCAGTGTCCGAAAAAATATGAATGGCGGTGAACGCAGCGATACACTACCTTTTTGATCCTGTTTGAATTGTGCCACGGGCACGTCATGTTTGTCAATGTAAAAGATAACTCAGCAAATCGAGAAAGTCACAGTTTGTGGTAAAACTGTGGCACTATAAGTTATAAATCAGAAAGACGCACAACCAGACGCGTAAGTGACGTCTCTCCCGCCAGTCCATTGTTGTTGATGGTGTGACGTATTTATGTGCGACTCGAGATGTAGCTGATTGACAAAACTAAACCTTTCAGTTTCAGGACAAACTGCGACTTTCTTGACATGCATTGTTATCTTTCAAATGGACACAATGTAACATGTGTACCCCGTGTGGCACAATTCAAACGGGGACAAAAACGCATCGTCTCTCGCCGTTCGTTCACCACCATTCATATTCCTTCAGACGCTGGTGCCCAGAGAAAGGCAGGAAGTGCCGTTCACTTTGGCTCTCTATACACACACCATAAGGTGTAGGGAATGTTCCCTTTGTGCAAATCAAAAGAAGAAGAATGAGAGATTAGAGATGGGGATATCCCCACTGTATCGTTTTAGGGTACAAACATCAACCCCAAAATGTCAGATATATACGTCTCTCGTTGCTCCTGTGCTGGGTGGGGGGGCGTGAGGGGTAGGGGGTACCCCACAATCCTTTGGAGGGGTGTAGTTCGGCATGTGTATTTGATGTGCACACATGTGAGAAACACATTTCCCTGCTTGCAAGCCTCACCGCTCCTCTTCCTACTCCCCTTCTCCCCTACTCCTCACTCCCATGTTCCCTCTGGTCGTGGAAAGAAGGGGGGAAGACAAGTTGACAGACAAGGGAAGGCAGACAAGATGCAAGAAACGTTCCGTTGCTTTGCATGTCAGTCAGTCAGTCAGTCAGTCAGTCAGTCAGTCAGTCAGTCAGTCAGTCAGTCAGTCAGTAAGGAGAGTGTGTTTTTTGAGCACCTCTGAAAGTCGAGCCCTGACTTTACACGGGGGATGAGGGAGCAAATTAATTTCCCAAGACGGGAGCATGTTTTAACAACTGGAAGTGTACTCAGTCAATGAGACCTTTAGAATATATCTGGGGAGGGTGGACAAATTAAGAAGCCAGATATATTATATATATATATATATATATATATATATATATATATATATATATATATATATATATATATATATATATATATATATATATATATATATATATATATATATATATATATATATATATATATATATGTATGCTTGACTGTATACACACATTAACCCTCTTACAGTGTTTCTTTTCCTGGGGACCCACTTTTTAAAAATGACAAACCATCGTGACCCAGTTCACAGCAGGCCTTATCCATCACTCGTGAGGAGAGTGAATCTGTGCATAATGTTCATAAACATAAACACACACACACACAGGCACACGCACACACACGCACACGCACACGCACACGCGCACACACACACACACACACACACACACACACACACACACACACACACACACACACACACACACACACACACACACACACAAATTGTTAAAAATATCTAACTCTCACCACACCCATTTTCACCCATTTAGAAATAACTCGCTTATGAAAATAAATAAATAAATAAATAAATAAATAAATAAATAAATAAATAAATAAATAAATAAATAAATAAATAAGGCCATTTCTTTTCTGCAAAGCTTTTTCTCTTTGTAATTCCTACCTTATAGCCTCCTTTCAGCAGGCTTGCTGCTAATCCCTTTATTGTAACGTGGCTGGGTTGATGAATCCTCCTCTGAGCCTCTTGAAGTGGGCAAAAGGACAAATGTACAGTGGATGATGAAAGTAGTCGTGGGCTCTGAAAGTAATTAAGCAGCCAGCATCACTCCTTTGTCTTAGTACACAGCGCCGTGCTGTTGACTCAGTGCTGTCAATGGATTCTTTTCATTCAAGGACACATATCAGAGTCTTTGCTTGTGTTAGATGTAGGAGCACTGTAACGAGGGCGGGGGGGGGGACTACATTCATTAACATCTCACGTGGTTGTCATAACAATGATGACCGAAAGCGTCTTTTATTTTCACGATGGATTAAATTCCTCGATTTTTGTTTGATGATATACTATGATAACTCATTATTGTTGTTTGTTTGTCTGTTTGCCTGTTAGCACGATTACAGAAAAACCCAATGGGCCGATTTTCATGAAACTTCATGGAAGGGTATAGCATCGAGACACTGCATGAAATAGGCCACGCCCATCACGGGGGAAAGCTCTCCATTCACTTCCAAACACCAGCGTCATTTTCCTCGAATTAAACATGGCTAAAAGCTGTTGTGTGGTGGGGCTGCGCAGACAAACGAATAAAAAAAAAATCGCCCATTAAAGTTTTGTTGTACTCCCGGGCAAAACAAGGAAGCCATTGAGAATTGGCAAGGAGACAAATATGGATCTAGATGTCAAGAAAGTAAGTTGGAGTGTTCCTCTTCCGTATATATGATCTTTGTGTGCAACACGTGACATAAGAGAACGCCAGGATTGGGGGAGAGTTTTTGTTTCCCCCCCATTTTGGGCGTGGTTTCTGAATGATGACGTGCTCTGCAGTGTCTCTATGGGGCAAGGAAGAACCCGTACAATTTCTGAGCGGATCCAATCCGACTCACAACATTTGCATAATGCTAGCAGACTGGACTATTGGCCTTATTGGCAGAGGTCTGCACTCGCCCTAGTGCCCTTCTAGTTCTATATCAGTCTACCAGGAGTCTGTTAGACAGTAGTTGAGGCAGTGCCACAGGTCAAAGATGCACATGGAAATAGTGTGCACCACTAATGACTTGAGCATGATGTAAGTTTGGTTACAGAGTTACAGAGTCATGGAGACATGAATGTCTTGTCTAGCTGCTGATGATGGATAAAGTGTTGCTATTCTCATCCTCATATGTTGGATTCATCTAACTGCATGATTGTCCCGGTCGTTACCCAGAGAATACCCACGCCTCAGGTATTGAATTTACAATGTCGCTACTGTTTGCTGGAATGGGGGGGTTTTGGATTCTTTTGGTTGGAGCGAGAGCAGCAAAAATACAGACAGGAGAGCAACGGCGTCATTAGGCCTGGGTGTCCAGGCTACAGCCGCAAATGTTTTATGAATACCCCTGGATCTCTCTCTCTCTGGTATGGTATAATGAACATTGATGACTACAGTATTTGGAGCCTATGGGATGGAAGAATAATGCATGAATTGTTTGGTTCTGTATAATCTGATATTGGTTGGTCTGTTGAAATAATTGGTTAAGTGTGTGTTTATGATGTAATCTATATGGTTCTCAAACCTTTTCATGTCAAGGACCCCTTTCACACAAATTAGACCATGGACCTAGCCTGGCTCCAGACCTTCGAAGCCACGCCCACTCCACAATTGTGGATTTGGCTGCTCTAGAAGAAGAAGACGGAAGAGGAAATGAGTTTATGAGTTGTCGATTCAGTCTGAATATCAAGCTCCCATGGACCCCCATTAATATGATTTTATTTTTAAGATAGGTACACACACACACACACACACACACACACACACACACAAGCCGACGGTGGCCCCAGGGGAGCACGGGGAGAACATGCTAACTCCACACAGAAAGGTCCTTTCATGAGTTAACCCACCTGGACACCATAGACACATCTCCAGCATCACAGCGTGCCAGGCGGGAATCGAACCCAGGGCCTCATTGCTGTGAAGCGACCGCGCTCCCACTGCTCCACTCTGAAATAACTTGAGAATGGTGCAATTATCGGCTGAAAATGGAAAGATTTCTGGGCGGCGATATAAGCCCACGATGTTTCAAGATCCTAACCATGCCTCTGCAGGAGAGGAACCTATCCTAACCATGCCTCTGCAGGAGAGGAACCCTGGAGGAGATGAAGGGTGCAGGGGGAAAGTGTGTAGGCTACATGTATGTTGAATAGCGAGGGTGAGTGCGTACTGTATATCTTTGTGTACAGAGTGTGCTAGCGTAAACCCACGCCTGCATGTTGGTTGTGAACCAATTCTTCGCCACACGTGTGTGTGTGTGTGTGTGTGTGTGTGTGTGCGGTAATAGCCGCCCAAAGGTTGCCGTGATTGGCGGCGATGCTCGCGGCCCCATCCATCATCATCACCCGCCTCGCTGTACCTCGCTTCCAGACCGCCACTATCCCGACTTCCCCCAAATCATCGGCCAGATGGCCCTCGCCCGACGCTCGCTCGCTTTACACACCTGATATGAAGCTATCCGTCATCTGATAACGACCCAGCTTTGGCGCTCCCCCAGCTGGGGCCCTCCGCTGCGGCGCTGGGCACTGGCGGGTATCAGGGAACGGGTAGTGGCGGGGTGGTGCGCAGCCTGACTGCCCCTCTGATGGACTGGCGCCAGGCAGTGTGGCTGGGGGGGTGGGGGTGTTGGTGGGGAAGGGGGGGGGGGGGGGGTGTTGGTGGGTGGGGGGGGGGGGGTCCTATAATAGGATTCACAGTCCTCCAGTGGACCATGGAACAGGTGGAAGCTGAGAGAGAGAGAGAGAGAGAGAGAGAGAGAGACAAGGGGGAGAAAGAGAGATAGGGAGAGAGGCGGAGCAAATGAGAGAGAGAGAGAAATGGAGAGAGGAGAAATGGAGGAAGAACCACTGCCAAGAAGGAGAAGATAGTGCAGAAAGATGGCAGCACATTGAGGGGGAAGTTAAGGTGAAAAGACTTGACTTGGTGGTTGAAACTAAGGGGGGGGGGGGGGGGTGTCGGTTACAGCAGCGGCGGGGATGAGGGAGGGGAGGGCTGGGTGCTGGCAAGGACCTCACCATACAATACGTATCACGGTACATGGGTCAATAATACGATTGTATCACGGTACATTGCGATATGATACATATTGCGATATATTGCAATATTCTACATAACTGGACATTTTAAAACAGAGTTGATAATATGACTTGCCGTGTGCCAACTAGGTAGTGTAATAATATGTACATCACATGATATTGATAACTCAATGGACAAGTTTGAGTCAAAACGATTTCATTCAAAACGGTACTGGTGCAGCATAAGCATTCCTATTGTGTCACTGAACACGCAGCTTTGCAAAAAAAATCGATCCAGCGATATATCGCGATATCTTTCTGAAATATCGATACAGTATTGTGGCAAGAAATATCGTGATATATTGCCGTATCATCTTATTGCACAGCCCTAGATGGGGGTGAGGTGATGGGATTCACTGCCT
>NC_139643.1:43326925-43331925 GCF_964638095.1 Poromitra crassiceps | reverse complement strand
CTCTCTCTGCCTATGTATCTCTCTCTGTATATATTGTAGCCTATATACTGTGTGTGTGTGTGTGTGTGTGTGTGTGTGTGTGTGTGTGTGTGTGTGTCTGTGTGTGTGTGTCTGTGTGTGTGTCTGTGTACACCTCACTGTATATATAGGCTACCAGAAATATTGCGCACTTTGCACGCTTATTTCTAGCTTCTCGTGGCGTATAGAGACACTGCATGAAATAGGCCACGCCCATCACGGGGGAAAGCTCTCCATTAATTTCCATACACATTTTCCTTGTATTAAACATAGCTAAAAGCTGTTGTGTGGTGGGCTGCGCAGACAACAAATGTAAAAAAAATCACCAATTAAAGTTTTTTTCGTACTCTCGAGCAAAACAAGGAAGCCATTGAGAATTGACGAGAAGAAAAATGTGGATCTAGCTGTCAGTGAAGTAAGTTGGAGTGTTCATGTTCCGTATATATGATCTTTGTGTGCAACACGTGACCATGCATGTGACATAGGAGAACGCCAGGATTTGGGGGGGGGGGGGGGGGGGGGGTTTATTTCCCCCCGTTTTGGGCGGGGTTTCTGAATGATGATGCGCTCCGCAGCGTCTCTATAGGCGAGTTGCGCGTTCTGAACATTCTTCGCGCAATTGTGCACCGCGCGGAACCCCTCTGCCCTATTATAGTATACTTAAGCAATATATCACGAGAGCAAGTGTGTTGTGGTGAATATATCCCGCTGATAAACTGTTATCCCACGAGGCCGCAGGCCGAGTGGGATAACAGTTTATCAGCGGGATATATTCCACAACACACGCTGCTCGAGTGCTATATTGCTTTTATAAAACGGTTTCCAAGTATGATAATATAATAATAATAATAATACTATAAGTCCGACTCCGACTGGCATGTCATTCTGATAGAGTCAGTTGAAACACTACTGTAAGGCGGGACCGCAAGAACATGCGGGTGATTTGATTGGATCGTTCTGGAGACTGAAGTTGACATTGGCCAATCCTGGCGCTTGCTGAGTAGCTGAGATTTTTCTGGAAACCCCGACAGGCAGCTCGAGCCGCAGCATTGCATTCTCAGCGCTTGTTGAGAAGCTGAATGCTCTCTGCAAAGCTGACACCAACTAACGTTACGGGGTTAAATGCGGAGTTAAATGCGGGGTTAACAGCCTTTCTTTTGCAAAGAAGACATTAGCCCGCATCTATTCTTGTACAAAACATCATTTTCTGCGAAGTATTAGTAAAGTTATAAGCGAAGATCGATTAACAAAGGATCTGACAGCTGTCTCCGCCATCTTTTTTTTCTACGTTGTCATTTGAGGTAAGCCTTATTATTACTCTCTTAGTAAGAGAGTTGCCATGGCAACCAATAACCCATGGCCATGGGTTATTGAACTCGGTTACTGGAATTATACAATGGCTGTGAACCAATCAGATTGCTTGATTTGAGAGAGCCGTTTTATAATGAGATATATATTCCACATGAAAAATAAGTTATAAATAGTAACAAAATAAACAAAGTTATTTCATTTAATAGATCATCTACTACAGTAAATGTCAAATCCCCTCTGCCCCCCCCCTTCTCCCCACTACATAAAGCAGCCATATTCTGCTCTGTAATGGCACTTGAGAGCCACTGGGGACATGCAACACGTTAAAGAGTGATGTAGCACATAACAGGACTCCCACTGGGAGCTGGTAATAGCCTCGGTTTGAAGAAAGACCACCAGGGTTCATGTGGTGTGAGCAAAGACCCCACCTGGTGGCAGTCCAGCCCCCCCCCCCCCCACACACACACAAACCTCACCCCAAGTTTAGAGCAGTTGATAAGAGCTTCATGGCTAGTGAAGATGGGCATAGGTAATATGGGGTTGTGGTGGTGGTGAGCAGAAATGGCATAAATAATCTTGAAGAAACCGCTAAATTGTGCTGTTAGTTGGGAGTAAATTAATAGGAATATATTGTTAATAGGAATAGTAATAATAAACTAATAATAAACTAAGAAACTCTGGAAATGTTCTCACAAATCACCTCTGCAGGCAGTTACAGTGTTTTCATTATGTGTTGTTTACACTGACCAACGTATTGTTAATTTTGCCTTGTGGATGTGATCTGTGTTGCTGTTGCTGTGTTGCATATTACTTACAACTGCAAGGGGGGGGGAGTGTTATTGTAAACGCATTTTTGACTTTGACTTTGTAAACGATAGTGTTTCATCACACACACACACACACACACACACACACACACACACACACACACACACACACACACACACACCCCCACACACACAGTCGGGCACATGTCTGTCACAGTCACTCAACTCCATGGTTTCATCAGCTCCACTCATTCCATTCTGAATACCAACTAAGCAGATGAATCGGATGAAAACACTCAACATTTTTTTTTGCTGCGACGCTCCTGGCTCTGAGCCAACAGTGTTCATTAAGTGCAGGACAGGTTGATTTAGACGGTGATTTCCCTTTTAATGAAGACACCGTTTCCTTTCTTGCCTTATCGTCAGTGGCTATGCTGTCTCCATCTCTCTCTCTCTCTCTCTCTCTCTCTCTCTCTCTCTCTCTCTCGTGCTCTTCCTCTCTCTCTCTCTCTTTCTCGTGCACACGTACGCCTCTGCAAAGTGCATCAGCGGATGAAAGGCTGTGTCACAGCAACAATCAGAACAATGTCGTTAGAAGGAAGAGAGAGAGAGAGAGGTGGAAAGTGCTTTATTCTAATAATGGGCCGCGGTAATTAAGGGGAAATATGGTGACCCTGACGCCCGCGGCACTTTGAAAAAGAGCCATTTATGTCCAAGATTACGCAGTGATCGTGAAAAATCAATGGAGGAGAGAGAGAGAGAGAGGGTGAAAGCATGAAGCTGTCTTCACCGGCTGCATCAGTGATGGAACAGGCTCACTATGTGGCTGCATGAAGCTGTCTTCACCGGCTGCATCAGTGATGGAACAGGCTCACTATGTGGCTGCTGCATGTTCACATTGAGAGACATCTTCACACGCGTGTGCAAACGTGACCATACATGAACTTCCAGATATGTGAGATGAAGGAGTTTATATATTCTTACTTGTATTTTTCCTATAGTTTTGAAAATTATGTAGCCATTACAGTCCTATTTTTTGCTACACTGCTACACAGATTCGAAATGTTGGATGGTAATGCAATATCCTACAGCAGTGGTTCTCAAATGGGGGTCCGGGGACCCCCCAGGGGTCCTTGAGGGGGTTCCAGGGGGTCCCCAGCCAAAAGGGGAGTCATTTATTTTCGCTATAATTCCATTCTCATGAGTAACACAATGACTATTTTGGTCATGGGTTTTATACACTTTCTGTAATAAAACATCTAAAAGCATCAATCTTATTATCATATGGGGGACCGTGGGACAAAATCCTATCAAATGGGGGTCCGTGGTCTAATCTTTGTCAGTTTAGGGGTCCTTCGTGTAGAAATGTTTGAGAACCACTGTCTTACAGAACTAATACAGCATAGATGCAGAGGTCTATAGTATAATGGCTTAAAAATGTATCATGATACAATGACTTATATTATAACACAAATGGTAGTATCATGTGTGCTATGGTACTACGAACCCCGGTCCGTCCCAGGTCCTTTCTGTGTGGAGTTTGCATGTTCTCCCCGTGTTCGTGTGGGTTTCCTCCGGGTGCTCCGGTTTCCTGCCACCACCAAAGACATGTATGTTAGGGTTAATAATACTCCTGTCAAAGACATGTATGTTAGGGTTAATAATACTCCTGTCAAAGACATGTATGTTAGGGTTAATACTACTCCTGTCAAACACATGTATGTTAGGGTTAATACTACTCCTGTCAAAGACATGTATGTTAGGGTTAATAATACTCCTGTCAAAGACATGTATGTTAGGGTTAATACTAGTCCTGTCAAACACATGTATGTTAGGGTTAATAATACTCCTGTCAAAGACATGTATGTTAGGGTTAATACTACTCCTGTCAAACACATGTATGTTAGGGTTAATACTACTCCTGTCAAACACATGTATGTTAGGGTTAATAATACTCCTGTCAAAGACATGTATGTTAGGGTTAATAATACTCCTGTCAAAGACATGTATGTTAGGGTTAATAATACTCCTGTCAAAGACATGTATGTTAGGGTTAATAATACTCCTGTCAAAGACATGTATGTTAGGGTTAATAATACTCCTGTCAAAGACATGTATGTTAGGGTTAATAATACTCCTGTCAAAGACATGTATGTTAGGGTTAATAATACTCCTGTCAAATACATGTATGTTAGGGTTAATAATACTCCTGTCAAAGACATGTATGTTAGGGTTAATAATACTCCTGTCAAAGACGTGTATGTTAGGGTTAATAATACTCCTGTCAGAAACACATGTATGTTAGGGTTAATAATACTCCTGTCAAACACATGTATGTTAGGGTTAATAATACTCCTGTCAAACACATGTATGTTAGGGTTAATAATACTCCTGTCAAACACATGTATGTTAGGGTTAATACTCCTAACATCCTAATAGCATCTAGGCTTGTGGACCTCCAGGAAGAATGAATGATGGATGATAGTGCGTAGTTATACAATAATGTATGAACAGTATGAGAACAGCCTGGATGTTTTGACACCATCAAGCTGTAGTTGCAGAAGCACAGGCAGAGGACTCAGACAAAGGGAGGAGGAGGGGGGGGGGGGGAGTTAGACAAAGGGAACAGGGGGAAATGGAAGGAGAGATCTTGGTAATGACAAACACTTCACAGTCAGAGCCGACCTCCCTACGCCCACACACCCCGACGAGATCGCTCCTTCTCCAAATTGCAATCAAAGCCAGAAAAACACTTGAGCAGCTCTTTCAGCCATTAACTCGTCAGATCCTGCGGTGCTGCTTTTTTAAAATATGACATTTCTTTGAATGTGTAAAGCTGCGTATTGTCTTTCTTTCATTATGATTCTTTGGCGTCACCTCACCATTGCTGCTGCTGCTCTGTGT